>NC_090034.1:68172817-68476113 GCF_037176765.1 Anolis sagrei
CCTGTGACGCAGGCGGGATCGAGAGCAGGGCCTCCCCGGACGATCTCAAAGTCCTTGTGGGCTCATAGGCCGAGAGGCGGTCAGTTAGGTATCTTGGGTCGGAACCGTTTAGGGCTTTATAGGCCAATGCAGCCACCTTGAATTGGGCCCGGTAGCAGATCGGCAGCCAGTGGAGTTGGTACAACAGGGGGGTTGTATGCTCCCTGCGACCCGCTCCTGTTAGTATCATGGCTGCCGCACGTTGGACCAGTTGGAGCTTCCAGGCCGTCTTCAAAGGCAGCCCCACGTAGAGAGCATTGCAGTAGTCTAAATGGGATGTAACCAGAGCGTGGACTACCGTGGCCAAGTCAGACTTCCCGAGGTACGGGCACAGCTGGCGCACGAGCCTAAGCTGTGCAATTGCTCCCCTGGTCACCGCCGAGACCTGGGGCTCCAGGCTCAGCGATGAATCCAGGATCACACCCAAGCTGCGAACCTGCGCCTTCAAGGGGAGTGCGACCCCGTCCAGCACAGGCTGTAACCCTATACCCTGTTCGGCCTTGCGACTGACCAGGAGTACCTCTGTCTTGTCTGGATTCAGTTTCAATTTGTTCGCCCTCATCCAGACCATTACAGCGGCCAGGCACCGGTTCAGGACCTCGACAGCCTCCTTAGTAGCAGGTGGAAAGGAGTGACAGAGTTGGACATCATCTGCGTACAGGTGACACCGTACCCCAAAACTCCGGATGATCTCTCCCAGCGGCTTCATGTAGATATTAAACAGCATGGAGGACAGTATTGAGCCCTGAGGAACCCCACACGACAAGGGTTGTGGGGTTGAACAGGTGTCTCCCAATAATCTATGTAATTTCTTTATGCTTGTGGGTAAACAGTATTTCTTGTTGTTTCTTTGTCAGTGTTGATGTGGAGAATGCCTGGTTTGCCCACCCTGGAACTTGCAAGATATTAGGCTTGGTTGATCAAGAAAAAAAATGGTTCTAAACCCGTTTCACTGGGGGCGTGGCCTTCTGGAAGAGCTGGGCATAGCCACGCCCACCTCATTCCCCTGCCATCCATCGCCATTCAGTCACCCAGGGAAGGCAAACTGCGAGATTAGTTTTAAAATCTCGCAGTTTGCTTCCTTGGGTGACTGAATGGTGATGGATGACAGGGGAATGAGGTGGGTGTGGCTATGCCCAGCTCTTCTTGACGGCCACTGGGGGCGTAGCCACGCTCACCTCGCCCTTCCGCATCGCCGCTTGTCGCCAGGGAGGCCAGGGAAACTGCGAGATTGTAAAACTTGTACCAGACATCTGAAAATAATTACGAAAAATGGGGAAATTGTTTACATTTCGTAATTACTCCTCACACTATTCCTGCATGGCTCGATATTGGATCAAAGATAATTTTAATACGAATTCATTATGAGTTTAGAAACTTACGAACACGATCAACCAAGCCTACAAGATATCATTGTCCTTCTTTAAGGGACCCTTTCAAATCTATGATAATATATCTCTCTGTGTGTGAATCATATCTATCTATCTATCTATCTATCTATCTCTATCTATCTATGGCTGGGTGGCTCTTTGTCAGGAGGACTTTGATTATGTTTTCTTGCCCTGATGAAGGGAGTTGGATTGGATGGCCTTAAGAATTTTCTGTTGGTCATGGGGGTTCAGTGTGGGAAGTTTGCTCCGATTCTGTCGTTTGTGGGGTTCAGAACACTCTTTGATTGTAGGTGAACTGTGAATCCCAGTGACTACAACTCTCAAATGTCAAGGTCTATTTCCCCCAAACTCCATCTGTGTTCATATTTGGGCATATTGAGTGCTTGTGCCAAGTTTGGTCCAGATCCATCATTGTTTGAGTGCACAGTGCTCTCTGAATGTAGGTGAATTACAACTCCCAAACTCAAGGTCAATGCTCACCAAACTCTTCCAGTATTTTCTGTTGGTCATGGCAGTTCTGTGTGCCAAGTTTGGTTCAATTCCATCATTGATGGAGTTCAGAATGCTCTTTGATTGTAGGTGAACTATAAATCCCTGCAACAACTCCCAAATTAAAAAAATCATAAATTTTTGAGTGATGGTCACTCCTTGTGTTGTGAGACGTTTTGTTGCCAAATTTGGTGTGATTTCGTTCATTGGTTCTTTTGTTTTTAAGGTACTCATATGCACAGAGCATTTATATATATATAGATAGCAACAACCCCCGTCAACACAAGTAGCATAAAATCAAAATAATACAATTTTAAAACAATAGATAAATGTAACTACTGTCAATTCACAAGGTGCCAAGTGTCAGCTTCATATGAGCCCATTCAGCCTCCTCAAGGTCAAAGGCCTGTCTGAACACCAATGTTTCCAGGTTGGAATGAAAGGATTGAATGGCAGGGGCTAATGTAATCTCTTTTGGGAGAGGATTCCAGAGCTGGGGGGCCACCACAGAAAAGGTCCTCTCTCTCATTCCCACCAACCGTGCTTGAGACGGTGTTGGGACCAAGAGAAGGGGCTCGCCTGTTGATTTCAGAAGCCGCAGCAGTTTGTAGAAAGAGATGTGGTCTCAAAGATAGGTTGGACCCAAAGTGTATAGGGCATTATAGGTAATGTGCATGATACAGGATCTAAACAGGACTTCAACTTTTAAACAGTCCTTCAGCTTGTATTTTAACAGGTAGGGCTGGGCGGTTTCGTTCGTTAATTTAGTAATTCGTTATTAATTCGTTATTTTTGTTGATAACGAAGCGATATTGAACCATTCAGGAGCAACTAAAAATCGAAACGAATTTTTCAATTCGTTTCGTAATTGTTTCGTAATTGTTTCGAAATCGTTTCAAAATCGTTTCGAAATTGTTCCGTTATTATTTCCGCATGTCTGGTGCAAGTTTTATAGTTGTTGTTTGTTTTATCAGTGAAAAAAAATATATAATTATCACACCAACAGTCAACAACAGAGGGAGAGGGAAGCTTCAGAAGTCCCCCCGTCCCATTTGGAGGTTTTTTTAGCGTATTGCGCGGTCGCGTCCGCCATTAACGAATCGATTCGTAATTGTTTCGTAATTGTTTCGTAATTTCCGAAATTTCGTAAATTTCGAACTTTTTTAAAGAAAAATTTCGGAATTCTTTTAAAAATCGAAACGCAAAAACCCCCTAAAAACGAATCGAGTTTAGAAACAATTTTTTCCTTGGTTGCCCAGCCCTATTAACAGGCCTTCAGCTTTCAACTGCCTGGGGTAGTGCTATAGGTAGTGTATAATAGATTGCAACATTATTTCACTGTTCTGTAGTAATATGTTGTTGTTGTTGTTGTTGTTATGTTTATCATGTTTATGTATACCCAGCTTTTTCTCTCTGCAATAAGACTCAGATATGAGTGGATTGTTGCTCCAACTATTTTAATGTACTGTGGCGGCCAGTTTTGTCCCATATGGAGAAAAGGGGAATATCAATCAATCAAATAAATAAATACATTCTGAAGAAAATGTGCTGAAAAAACAATGAATGAGAGCCGTTCAGCAGTGGAACTCTCTGCCCCAGAGTGTGGTGGAGGCTCCTTCTTTGGAAGCTTTTAAGCAGAGGCTGGATGGCCATCTGTCAGCGGTGATTTGAATGCAATATTCCTGCTTCTTTGCAGGGGGTTGGACTGGATGGCCCTTGAGGTCTCTTCCAACTCTTTGATTCTATGATTCTATCAGAGAGGTGTATGTTAGGGCTGGGTAACCACGGAAAAACTTGTTTCTAAACTCGATTCGTTTTTAGGGGGTTTTTGCGTTTCGTTTCTTAAAAGAATTTCGAAATTTTCCTTTAGAAAGGTTCGAAATATACAAAATTTCGTAAAATTACGAAACAATTACGAAACGATTTCGAAACAATTACGAATCGATTCTTTAATGGCGGACGCGATTGCACAATATGCTAAAAAACCCTCCAAATGGGACAGAGGGAACTTCTGAAGCTTCCCTCTCCCTCTGTTGTAGACTGTTGGTGTGATAATTTATATTTTATCACTGATAAAACAAACAACAACCCTAAAACTTGCACCAGACATACGGAAATAATTACGAAACAATTTCGAAACGATTTTGAACCAATTACGAAACAATTACGAAACAATTACGAAACAATTACGAAACAATTACGAAACAATTACGAAGCAATTACGAAGCAATTACGAAGCAATTACAAAATAAATTGAAAAAAATTGAAATTAACGAACGAAACCGCCCAGTGTGTGTATTTGGGGGAAACCATTTCACCAAATTGTCCCCCAAAATAGTATATTGGAACAATGACACCTGCTATGAGTCACATTTTTCTGGTGATCTTACAATTTCTCCAGTTTTAGCCACACTTTGGGGGTTTTTCTAGTCAACCCCGTATGTTTTAGGGAGCAAAACTACCACATTTGTTTGTCTGTTGATAAATCTGAAGCTAGATTCCATGGCTTTAATTCATTCTGACTCGTAGCAGTACATTGCAGATTAACCTCTTAACATTTGATAAGGCCATGATAGACACAGATAATAAGCATATTGTACTGCTAGTGGGCCTTTGGGACTGAAACCTTGTACACACCGAGGAAGCATTTATCAATCTCCGTGTGTAATTACTCTTCTCGGGGAGGGGGAGTGTAGAAGGGCCTGTCAATGGGACTGAGCAGGTAAATCCATCTTGGTGACACAAACACAGGAGAAAAGCGCTCCTTAGGGAACTGCAATGGTTAGAGGCAAGCAAAGGATGCTCTGGAATGACATCGACATCTTGATATGAAAATCTAATTCTATTTGTTTAGTTGTTTGTTGTGAGTTTCCCCCCTACTTTTTAATGAACATGCCTGTGAGTTCATTTTCCAAGATACTTATGCAAAGACATTGATCAGAAATTAAGTGTCTCCTTGAATTGGTCTCAACCCTCACCTCCTGAGTACAGACTTTCCCTCTCGGGAGGCTGAGGCTTCCAGCAGAGATGAACAAGCGGCAAGTCTGTAGCCATTTTTCAACAGATTGCACACAGAATAGAAAGTTACCTCTGCATTTGTTGATATTTGGCTCAAGTTGGCAGGACAGATTTGATTCTCAATCGGGTCTCACACCTCATCCTTTTGTAAATCATCTCATCTTGGTTCCTCAATCTAATTAGTAAGTTATGAAAATGTCCCCCAATACAAAACGTAGACATGAAATAGGGAAATGGCTTTTGTGTTGGGTAAATGAATATTAGAAGTGCCACTGAGAATCAAAGCAATTGAAATTGCAAGGTTTTGTTTTCCAAGAAAAAGAGTAGCTTGAATTCAGCAAGAAAACCAAATTCACAATATGTAACATTCTTCATGCTGGTGGTGATAGAAAATTCTCTCTATAGTAAAACTATTTTTTTTAGTGATCTCTAAAGACGTTGACATTCCCTATTCAGTGCTGTTGTGCATCAGTCCCAATACACATTGGTCTCAATATGCCTCAGTTCCAATACACATTTGTCACTTTGATAGTTTTCCTAGATAATAATGCAGCAGCAGCCCTTTACTGGATATGGACATTAGAGAGCTATCAAGTTCAAATCCCTACAGATATACGTCCATTTACAAATATACAAGTCCCTTACTTACTTACTTAGATGATCCCCCAATGTCTGAGTATGATGGCCTTCCAAGTGTAAGGTCCTGGCAGCGGATTCGTTGGTGACTGTAGAACCCTATTATTGACCCACATATTCTTCCATAGTGAAGACATTGGTTTCCAGGTGGAAAGTGGTTCCAGTCAGGGTTGGCTTGATGTGCCTTTCTCTTGGCCAGCCATGTAGCCGGAGGGGGGGGGGGGCTTGAGGGGCTTCAGCCCCCCCCCCCCCCCCAAATTCTCATGGTGGTTCACGAAAAGGCCTTACTGGTGCATTATTTAAACTGTTATGTTTATTCATATCATGATCTGATCACCATACTCAATATATCCCATATGCATGGGGGTATTGGGGTAATGATACAAAAGGTTTGCTAGGCTAGACCCTCTTTCACTCAGACTCAGCCCCCCCCCCCCAAACTCAGCCCTCCCCAAAACCCCCCCTGAAAAAAATTCAGCCCCCCCCCCCCCGAAACGAAATCCTGGCTACGGGCCTGCTCTTGGCACATTTCTCCCTTTTGTCCTCCATTCGTGCCTCTTCAAATTCCAGAGCACTGCTGGTCACAGCTAACCTCTAGCTAGAATGCTCAAGGGCCAGAGCTTCCCAGTTCTCAGTGTCTATGTCACAATTTTTCAGATTAGCTTTAAGCTCATCTTTAAATCTCTTTTCCTGTCCACCAACATTCCATTTTCCGTTCTTGAGTTGGGAGTAAAGCAACCAACAGGATTCTGGCCAGTAAAAATATACTTTGACCCTTCCTCTTTCTAATGGACATGAAAGGTAATTTTACCACCCTTTCTTCCATGAACCATTGTAGATTCGGGATATGTCTTATATTTTTACAACTGGAAGTGATTCAGAAGTTATCTTCTGGGCCAGTTTTTATTGGGGAAAAAAACCTCTGTCCCAGCCCCAAAATAGCTTGGGTGGAACAAGGGAAAATTGATCTTGCATCTTTTAGATTAGCGGTTGACAACCTGTTGGTCCACAGATGTTTTGGCCTTTAACTCTCAGAAATCATAACAGCTGGTAAACTGGCTGGGATTTCTGGGAGTTGTAGGCCAAAACACCTGGGGACCCACAGGTTGAGAACCACTGAACTGGATGGTTCTTCCAATTCTATGAATCAACTTTGAAGTGCTGGGTCAATTGTAGGGTAGAATTCATACTTTGGATAGCTAAGTTTAAGGGCAAAAACCTGGACACTTAACTCAATATCCATTACTGGAGAGAGGTTAAAGCCACTGAGTGTATATGTCAGGTTTTACAGTGTATTGTAATGTAATATAGCTGAGTCATGCACTGCTAATGGGCTTCTATTGGAAATGCTGAGTCATGCATTAACTGTATATAGGGAATCATTTGGGGAATGTGTTCTGGCCTAGTCCAGGTGATTGTGAATGATGCAATCCTGAGTCTGAGTTAAGTTAATGAGTTGGGAACCAATCAGTGATTGCTATGTGTAAATGAATTGTATATAAGGAAGTCATGTACAGTGTATATTTCTCCTTGTGCTGTGATGTTGTTCGTTGAAGGCTATATGTAATTAAAAGAACCTGTCTGCTAAGACAAGATATAACTGTGTGCTGTGGTAAGTCTGTAATATCATCTAGACTGAGGGGAAAGACAATGGTAAAACTGACAATGGCCGGGCATGTGCTCAAGTGTCTGTAAAAGGTTCCAGCGTGGCTGCAGGCTGTGGGAGCAGTTGACTGAAAATACTGTGCAGGAAGAAGCTACTGGAAAGCGCTGAAGTTGTGCAACTGATCTGCTGCTGAATTGTGAAGTTAATCTCAACAGTATATTTATTGACTAAGACTGATACTTGTTCCACCAATTCACGTTGCTCTGTACCTGTCAGGAATAGCATCCCAATTGAAGATGTAGGATCACTCTAGCACTTAAACAAAATACATTGGATGCTGATGTTTTCTTGTGGCCCATGTTCAGCACTTTCTTCACCCCTGAGCTACTGTGTCCTGTGCTACCTGGTTTGTTGAGACTCCAGAATATGGGGTCCACATCATATCCTGAAGCATCAGGAAGAGAAGAGATAAGAGAAAAATGTTTGATCACAGAAAAGGGGATGGCAGTGATGTGACTGCCACCAATTTTATGATAGTCAAGCCTAATACCATGATCATCACTAGCTACTGAATTCAATTTGCAGGAAAGAACTTCCTGATGGTAGGAGCTATTCAATAGTGGGATACACTGCCTCAGAGAATGGTGGCATCTTCTTCTCTGGGGGTTTTAAACAGAGGCTGGATGACTGTCAGCAGTGCTCTAATTATGTCTTCCTGCATGACAGTATGGGTTTGAACTAGTGGTCCTTGGGGTTTCTTCCAACTTCATGATTCAATTGCCTGTCCCTGTTTGGTGGCTTCAATGTTAGTGGAGAAGCTCTGAGTTTTAATCTGAAAGAGCTCTCCAGTGAGCTGAAACGACTCCTCTCCTCCTTTGGAAGAGACTGAGGAAGGAGCCTTCAAGTTTAACCATATAGCTCAAGGAAATTATTTGCAGGTGAGTCTCCTTAACAAGGAAAGAAAAAGGTTCCTAACCCTCTCACTCCGCCTTCAGCTTGATTAGTAATAGCTGCAAGTTGGCTCTTGTCTCTCCATCAATGCCTCCATCCATCAATGTCACAGACAGATAGGAGTCTGAACAGCAATCATTCAGACCCATCAGCATTCTCCTGGTCTGGAAGAGATGAACGCCAGTGATTTGCTGTCAAGGTCTTCACGATTTTTGTGGCTGGAAAGAAGAGGCATGGGCTGATAAGCAAGGAAGATCCAGCTCAGGGAGACAGAAGGATAAGGCTTCTGGCCACTTTAGAGTGCTTATGTATTTCTTGGCAATTTCAACAAATCTTTTATAACAGGGAAGCAGAGCAGGAAAAAAAAGGCTGAAGGATGGGAAGAAGATCTACAAATGACAGGGGAAAGGGAGAATGGAACAAATTGCCATGAATTTGGGCTTCAAGGAAGATGTCTTCACGACATTTCTTCTTCCAAGAACCCTTTCCAGATTTCGAAGCAGCTGTCTTAAGTATTATTTATATCAAACTCCATTTGACACAAAATGGAATTTGAAACTTTCACGCGCCTTCCAGACTCTTTGAAGGAATATCAACTGGTTAAAAAAATGTAAGCCCTGAAATAGTGTTGTAAACAACAGTACATAACACAACAGTTAAGTAAAGCAATTTAACTGCTTTGTGTTTCGGTGTTAAGAAAAGCACAGGATCAGAACAATAAATGGAAAAACTTCTGCTTTGGATTTAGGCTGAAATTAGATTGTTGTAGCTTTTCTTATGCTGTTGTATTGCAATTTCCTGTAGGCCTAACCTGATAGCCAATATTTTGATATGATCAGAAATGCAGTCCAAAAGTATTCAGAGACTCAACATCATCTGATCATGATATAGAGAAAGGCTTTGAAAGATGTTCACAAAATGTCTTACTTTCAGGGTAAAGAAATTTCTAGATTTCATGCTCATTCATGTCTGCAAAGCAATAACAAATGTTTTTGTGTGTCTTCAAGTCATTTCCAACTTGTGGTGAAGCTAAGGCAAAACTATTATGGTTTCTATCTTGGCAACATTTGTTCAGAGGAGTATGCCTTATCCTTCTTCTCAGTGGGTTTCCAACAGGATCCTGATAAGCAAAGTCACAGAAGAGCATATTTGTGCTTTTCTTCTTGACCCAATGGTTAAGCAACCAGGAAGCAATTGGTAACATTAAGTAACATTGTATGATAGACAGAGGAGACACATGATCAACTGAATATCGTTGAATCCAGACTCCCTTCGATGAAAATATCTCTTACACACACACAAACATATGCTGAGGTACATAGCAATGCTTGGGCTAGATCTTTTGTAATGCTAATTGTGCAAAATAGTCATTGTTTGGTTTTGTTTTCATGAATGTTCCCATTTGAAAATGCATAAGGAAGTGGGTGAACTACAGCTCCAGAGATCTTGGGTCAATTTCCTTCAAACTCCTCCAGTATTCAAAAATGGACATGTTGGATATGCATACCAAGTTTGGTCCAGATTCATCATCAGTTGGGTTCACAGTGCTCTTTGAATGTGGGTGAACTATAACTCCCAAAATTCAAGGTCGGTTCCCTCTAAACCCAACCAGTATTTAAAGTTGGGGATGTTGGGTATGTGTGCAAGTTTGGTCCAGATTCATCACCCGTTGGGTTCACAGTGCTCTTTGAATGTGGGTGAACTATAACTCCCAAAATTCAAGGTCGGTTCCCTCTAAACCCCACCAGTATTTAAAGTTGGGGATGTTGGGTATGTGTGCAAGTTTGGTCAAGATCCATTGTAGGTACAGGTCACAGTGGTCTCTGGATGTGGGTGAACTGCATCTCCCATAATCTTGAGTCCATTTTCCCCCAACCCCACCAGTATTTTCAATTGATCAGAGGGTCCAGTTCCATCATCAGTAAGGGTCACAGTGATGTGTGGAAGTGAGCACCATCTTGGAATACACCCACAAACATACATACCCACATACATACACATGTCGGCTTTGCTTATACATAGATATAGAGATATATATTTGATTCTAGAGTCATTTTTTTAATAGATGTTCATGCTGCTAACTGCTATCCTTGCTGAGAAATTTTACAATTCTGCTACATGTAGATCCAGTATGATATATTCAACACAGTGTTTTGATAATCTCAGATTGGTTTTTGACTTGATTTATTGGAATGTTGAAAGATACTTTTGCCAGATGCTTAAAAAACCTTTCAAAAATAGATATTGGCAATTTATATTTTCTCCATTGGCTAATTGATGACATTTGCTTATTCCATGACTGTGAAAATACTGGGTCAGTGTGGACTTTCCATTCACAGATGGATTGGAGTTTTTGCTAGCTGGGTCTATCAAATTGATTTAGGCCAACAAGTTATTATATGTCAACAATAACTCAATTAAAGACAATTTCAGGATGTGACGGGATCGCTCCCTTGTTTTTGCCCATCTATCCAGCTTGCTCATTCCATGTTGGCGGCCATTGCTTGGTTGACATCTGTTTCCCCCTGCACTTGCTCCTCCTGAAATATATAACCCACTTCATTTTCATTCTAATGTGCTTATTCCTCTCGCTTGTAACATATGTTAGGTGATTAAAGAACACTGCTGAGGAGCACACTTCCGCAAATGAAAAGATTGAAGGATAACCTGGTGCTGGAATATTATACTTTCTAATAAGATTAATTTGGTGGCTGTTGAATGGCGAGGCGCTGCGGTGACGAGGGGGCGTCTGTCAGTGACTTATTGAAAGATGCAGGAGCGATCATTTAAAGCAGCAGATGGCATGACATAGTTAACTTGGGTAGCATTAGGTGGAAATGTGAATTTCAAGGACGCCTCGGCAGGACATAGCCCTGGAGCCAAAGGTCAGACCTAGATGGAAACCCACATATTGCAATGTTCTGCAGAGACAGGACTAGGATAACTATCTCTCACTAATCCCACATTTTAGCTACATGCCCATCCATTCGCTGACTAGTGGAGAGGAAAAGAGAGGGAAAAATCCAACTGTGTGTCTGCTGGGGGTGCATTTTTACTATGCCTCTCCTCAAAGGTACCAATGAATAATTTTAGCGATTTTCTTCCTGTTGCAAGAAATCAATGCTTCTATGATTTCATAAAAATCTTCATGAACCATGCATTTTTTGTAGACTATTCACAATTTAGGATGCATTCTGCGCAAACTTCGCATAATAATAATAATAATAATAATAATAATAATAATAATAATAATAACAACACTTTATTTGGCCACAGTAGTACACGCTCTGGTCACATCCCGCCTTGACTACTGCAACGCTCTCTACGTGGGGCTGCCCTTGAAAACGGCCCGGAAGCTTCAGCTAGTCCAGCGCGCGGCAGCCATGTTACTAACAGGAGCGGGACGCAGGGAGCACACAATGCCCTTGTTGTTCCAGCTCCACTGGCTGCCGATCTGCTACCGGGCCCAATTCAAGGTGCTGGTGTTGGCCTACAAAGCCCTAAACGGTTCCGGCCCAAAATACCTTTCTGACCGCATCTCGGCCTATGAGCCCACGAGGACCTTGAGATCGTCTGGGGAGGCCCTTCTCTCGATCCCGCTTGCCTCACAGGCACATCTGGCGGGGACGAGAGATAGGGCCTTCTCGGTGGTGGCCCCCCGGCTGTGGAACGCCCTCCCTGTAGATATCAGACAGGCGCCCTCCCTTATGGCATTCCGCAGGAGTCTAAAGACATGGTTATTTGAGAAGGCGTTTGACTAAGTGCTACAACTACTGGTAATGACGATCGGAACGGAATATGGATAACAAGTTTGGTTTATGATTCTACAATAAGACAGCGCGGATGATTTAGTGTAATGGTATTATTGATTGTTATGTGGATTTTGTTGTGATATTGTCTATTGTAAACTGTTTTTATATGTTGTACACCGCCGTGAGTCGCCCTAGGGCTGAGAACGGCGGTCAACAAATACAGTAAATAAATAAATAAATAAATACAGTAAATATCCTGCTACCATCTCCCCAAGGGGCTCGGTGCGGCTTACATGAGGCCGAGCCAAAACACAGCAATACAAGCAATAATAACAACAATACAAGCAATTAAAAAAACATAGACAATAAAATATACCACATTATCAATAAGACAGCACACAACTAAAAACAGTGGGAAGGCCAAATGTAGAGTTAAAATTAGAAATAATCCTGGGACATGGATGAAAGGTGATAGCGGTGTTTGTGGAAGGGCATACGAGCAGACCTAAAGAAATGAAAGTGCTTTGTAGGTAAGAACCTGCACCTTGAATTGGTTCTGGTAGATGAATGGCATGGGGACGTGTTGCAAAGGAAACAGTATTTTCTGTTCAGGGAACAGCATTTTCTGAATGAAAAGTCTTATTTGGACACCCAGGTACAAATCCGTGCACATAAAATGCTATTTTCTGCACAGAAAATATTGTTTTAATTGCAAATCCATCATGTGTAAATAGTATGCAAAGCAAATTTTCACTTACAACTATCTGGCACAGAAAAACCAAGAATTAATATTTCTACAGTGAAATATTACTTTCTATACAGGAAGTGCTTGTGTTCTGAAGAAAATAATGATGTGTGATTTTTGTGCAGAATTAGTCTCAGACTGCAAAAGTTCTTATTAGTACAGGATTGTCCTTATCAGGTTTTTCTGGCACTTAATAACAAGTTTTTCTACCATACTTGAATATTCTTTCCAGCCCCAGTTCCTGTAGCTAAATGTAAAGTGATAGATGTCCTCTACAACAGTGATCGTGAGGCTTTTAGAGATGGTGCCCAAATCGGGGGGGGGGGGGGGGGGGCTCAGGTGTGGCAAGTGGGAGCAGGTGAGCAAATAGAGGGTGGCCAATGGAGTGCATGCCGTAGATTCAACACCACTGCTCTAGGACCTCCTTAAAAACTCCTAGAAGCTGATGGGCTTGTCTACAGTACATATAATGCAGTTTGAAACTTATAATGCAGTTCCAAACTGCATTATCTGACAGTATACATGAGGCTGATGTCATCAATGCACATCCAGCTACAATAAACTTTTGTGACACAGCCACTACTTTGCCAATAGATCTGTGGAAGGCTACAGAAGTTAAAAGGTGGGTTTTGTGGGACAGTTTGGTCAGTATGTGATTAATAGAGGATGGTGATCACTGCTATGACTAAAAATCACAGATATCAGCTATACATTGGACTTTCCCTATCTTAAATGTGTGCATTCAAGTCATTCCTGACTTACGATGACCCGAAGGTCAATACTATCAATTGACCCAAGATAAGACCCAAGAAAGTCATCTTCAAACTCAGCAAGATGAAGTAGATGAGGGATTAGAGGACATCCAACCCCAAATTGGGAAACAAGTCGTCCAGGAATACCTGGCTGCTCTAAATGGGTTCAAGTCCCCAGGGCCAGATCAACTACTCCCAAGAGTATTCAAGGAAATAGCGGAAGTCATTTCAGAACCATTGGCAATCATCTTTGAGAGTCCTTGGAGAACGGGAGAAGTTCCAGCACATTGGAGGAGGGCCAATGTGGTCCCAATCTTCAAGAAGGGAAAAAAGGATGACCCAAACTATTACCGTCCAGTCAGCCTCACGTCGATACCAGGCAAGATTCTGGAAAAGATTGTTAAGGAAGTGGTCTGCAAACAGAAACAAATGCGGTCATCGCTAATAGTCAACATGGATTTATCAAAAACAAGTCATGCCAGACTCATCTGATCTCTTTTTTCGATAGAGTTACAAGCTGGATAGATGCGGGGAATGCCGTGGATGTAGCGTACCTGGATTTCAGTAAGGCCTTCGACAAGGTCCCCCATGACCTTCTGGCAAACAAAGTAGTCCAATGTGGGCTAGGCAAAACTACGGTGAGGTGGATCAGTAATTGGTTAAATGGACGAACCCAGAGGGTGCTCACCAATGCTTCCTCTTCATCCTGGAAATAAGCGATGTGTGGAGTGCCGCAGGGTTCTGTTCTGGGCCCGGTCCTATTCAACATCTTTATTAATGACTTAGATGAAGGGCTAGAAGGCATGATAATCAAGTTTGCAGACGGCACCAAATTGGGAGGGATAGCCAATACTCCAGAGGACAGGAGCAGAATTCAAAACGATCTTGACAGACTAGAGAGATGGGCCAAAACTAACAAAATGAAGTTCAACAGTGACAAATGCAAGATACTCCACCTTGGCAGGAAAAATAAAATGCAAAGATACAGAATGGGGGACAATGCCTGGCTCGAGAGCAGTACGTGTGAAAAAAATCTTGGAGTCCTCGTGGATAACAAGTTAAAACATGAGCCAACAATGTGATGTAACGGCAAAAAAAGCCAGTGGGATTTTGGCCTGCATCAATAGGAACATAGTGTCTAGATCTAGGGAGGTAATGCTACCCCTCTATTCTGCTTTGGTTAGACCACACCTGGAATATTGTGTCCAATTCTGGGCACCACAATTGAAGAGACACATTGACAAGCTGGAATGTGTCCAGAGGAGGGCAACTAAAATGATCAAGGGTCTGGAGGACAAGCCTATGAGGAGTGGCTTAAGGAGCTGGGCATGTTTAGCCTGAAGAAGAGAAGGCTGAGAGGGGATATGATAGCCATGTATAAATATGTGAGAGGAAGCCACAGGGAGGAGGGAGCAAGCTTGTTTTCTGCTTCCCTGGAGACTAGGACGCGAAACAATGGCTTCAAACTACAAGAAAGGAGATTCCATCTGAACATGAGGAAGAACTTCCTGACTGTGAGAGCCATTCAGCAGTGGAAATCTCTGCCCCGGAGTATGGTGGAGGCTCCTTCTTTGGAAGCTTTTAAACAGAGGCTGGATGGCCATCTGTCAGGGGTGATTTGAATGCAATATTCCTGCTTCTTGGCAGGGGGTTGGACTGGATGGCCCATGAGGTCTCTTCCTACTCTTTGATTCTATGATTCTGGGGCGGGGGGGGGGGGGAGAGATCTAACATTGCTGGGGAGGGAGTTCCACAGCCTATGGGCCACCACTGAGAAAGCCCTGACTCTCGTTCCCACCAATCGCGCCTGAGAAGGAGGTGGGACTGAGAGCAGGACCTCCCTGGATGATCTTAATCTTTGAGATGGTTCATAGGGAGAGATCCGTTTGGACAGGTGAGCTGATCCGTTCAGACAGGTAAGGGTATTACTCTTACCACAGAGTAAGGGCAGAAAGAATATTTGAAAATATGTGGGACATGGTTGAAAAACAGGTTTCTTACGTCATTAGGACAATCCTAGACTGCTGATATTTTTCATAAGTTCAGGACTTTATCTGTATGAAAAATGAATACTTTTTTGCACAGAAAGTGGCTTTTTTCATGTGGAAAATAACATTTCTATGTGTAAAATGCTACTGCCTGCACAGGAAAACATCACTTTCTGCATAGGGGATTTGTTTGCTGTCCTGAAAATTCCATTGTTACTATGTAACAAATGTCTCATCTTTTTTTTTTGTTGCTTTGTTTCATATAATAAGTCCTGAAGTGGAAATAACATTCCGAAAGTGTACAGTTTTGGATGACTTTCTCAGTGAGAGGAGAAAAATGGTAAAATTATTCATTCTTGCCTGCAAGAGCAGAATTTATGAGATTTACATCCCCAGAACGGAGCTGCTTGCTTTATGCATTGTTCAAGGCAAGTCAAACATGTACTGCAATATTTACTATGGCACGGGAAGAGGGAAAGAAAGGAGAGCTGTATGAACTCCATAACTGTGCTTTTAAGAGGATTTTCAGGGATAGAAGGACAGAAATCTTTAAGTTAATGAGGGGAAGACCTTCATCTCCCGACCTTTATAAATCAAGCTTGGGGGGGGGGGGGGGGGCAGAGGCATAATAATAATAATAATAATAATAATAATAATAATCCTTTATTTATACCCCGCTAACATCTCTTGAAGGACTCGGTGCGGCTTACAAGAGGCCAAGGCCCAACACATCAATAAAACAACAGCATAACAAATACAACAATAAAACTCATAAAACAAGCAATAAACATTAAAACAATAGCAATAAACATTGTTGTTGTTGTTCATTCGTTCAGTCGTCTCCGACTCTTCATGACCTCATGGACCAGCCCACGCCAGAGCTCCCTGTCGGCCGTCACCACCCCCAGCTCCTTCAGTCAGTCCAGTCACTTCAAGGATGCCATCCATCCATCTTGCCCTTGGTCGGCCCCTCTTCCTTTTGCCTTCCACAATAAGCCGCTGGGAGAGATCATACGGAGTTTCGGAGTGCGATGTCATCTGTACGCGGATGATGTCCAACTCTGTCACTCCTTTCCACCTGCTACTAAGGAGGCTGTCGAGGTCCTGAACCGGTGCTTGGCCGCTGTGATGGTCTGGATGAGGGCGAACAAATTGAAATTGAATCCAGACAAGACAGAGGTACTCCTGGTTAGTCGTAAGGCCGAACAGGGTATAGGGTTACAGCCTGTGTTGGATGGGGTCGCACTCCCCCTGAAAACACAGGTTCGCAGTTTGGATGTGATCCTGGACTCATCGCTGAGCCTGTAATCTCAGGTTTCGGCGGTGACCAGGGGAGCATTTGCACAGTTAAAACTTGTGCGCCAACTGCGCCCGTACCTTGGGAAGTCTGACTTGGCCACGGTAGTCCACGCTCTGGTTACATCCCGTCTAGACTACTGCAACGCCCTCTACGTGGGGTTGCCTTTGAAGACGGCTCGGAAGCTCCAGCTAGTCCAACGCTCGGCAGCCATGATACTAACAGGAGCAGAGCGCAGGGAGCATACAACTCCTCTGCTGCACCAGCTCCACTGGCTGCCGATTTGCTACCTGGCTCAATTCAAAGTGCTGGCGTTGGCCTATAAAGCCCTAAACGGTTCTGGCCCAAGTTACCTATCCGAACGTATCTCTGCCTATCAGCCCGCTAGGACCCTAAGATCTTCTGGGGAGGCCCTGCTCTCTATCCCGCCTGCTTTACAGGTGCGGCTGGCAGGGACGAGAGACAGGGCCTTTTCTGTGGTGGCCCCCCGGCTGTGGAGCGCCCTTCCTATGGAGGTAAGATCAGCCCCCTCGCTAATGGTGTTCCGAAGAAGATTAAAAACTTGGATGTTTGAACGGGCATTCGATTAAACAGTGCAATGAATGTGATGATTACAGGAATGGAACTTTGGACGACGGATTGGATCACGACTCTAGTTATGAGATGCATTGTGTTGTCTATTGTTGTGTCAACATTGTATATTATGCTTTTATGGTTTTAAATTGTATATCGTTGATTGATTCTTATCCTTGTTGTAAACCGCGTTGAGTCGCCTGTTGGGCTGAGAAACTGCGGTATACAAGTAAAGTAAAGTAAATAAATAAATAAATAAACATTAGACAATAACATTATCCCTTGTCAATTGGCAACCTTAAGGGAAAATGAATGCACTTCTGTCTATGTCTATGTCTATATCTATGTCCACACCTATACCTATATAAAAAGCATGTATGTTTGTCTGTGCCACAAAGGCTGTTGCCAGGTGAACTGGCCCTCTGTTGATATCATGTGATTGACTCTTGCTAGGTGAGGAATTGGCTGTTGCTAGGTGAAGTGGCCATCTTTGATGTCACTGAGAAAGAAAGGCGTCATGTTATGAGGGGAAGGGAAGGGAGGAGAAAAGAAGGAAATACATTTTTTCTATTCCTATCTCATCCAGGGTTTTATCATTTTATCTTGTGTTCGACTTTCATTATGTTATTTTGCACTGATTATTTTATTTGGTTACTTTATGTATTTTGTTGTGATTTAACTTTTCTGTTGTTTTGTATTTTATTTCGCTGCATTGTATGTTTCGGGCTTGGCCTCATGTTAGCCGCCCCGAGTCCCCTTTGGGGAGATGGTGGCAGGGTATAAATAAAGATTATTATTATTATTATTATTATTATTATTATTATTATTATATGTGATTGACTCTTGCTAGGTGAAGGATTGGCTGTTACTAGGTGAAGTGGCCATTTGTGATGTACCACAAAGGCGTGGTGAAGACTCCTTCTATGGACAGGGGCGGCTCAACCCATTATGCAAAGTAAGCATTCGCAGTACAGTTGATTTTGCCCAGTGGCGCTCTTGAGGCGCTGTTGGGGAAAAATAGACCTTGACATATGCGAGTTTTAGTTACTGGGATGTATAGGTCACCTACAATCAAAGAGCATACTGAACTCCAATGATGGAATTGAACCAAATATGGCACACATGACAAACAGAAAATATATATCAATGATTGGTTGGGGGCGGGCGCCAAAATATTGTTTACTTACCATTGAAAATTACCTAGGGCCGCCTCTGTCTATGGAGGCTGGATGGCCATCTGTTGGGGGTGCTTGGAATGTGATTGTTCTGCTTCTTGGCAGGGGGTTGGACTGGATGGCCCACAAGGTCTCTTCCAACTCTATGATTCTATGATGTCACTGAGAAAGAAAGGTGACATGTTATGAAGGGAAGGAAGGAGAAAGGAAGGAAATGTGATTGACTCTTGCTAGATGAGGGATTGGCTGTTGCTAGGTGAAGTGGCCATTTGTGATGTCACTGAGAAAGAAAGGTGTCATATTATGAGCGGCAGGGAAGGAAGGAGAAAGGAAGGAAATGTGATTGACTCTTGCTAGGTGAGGGATTGGCTGTTGCTAGGTAAAGTGGCCATCTGTGTTGTCACTGAAAAAGAAAGATGACATGTTATGAGGGTAAGGGAAGGAAGGAGAAAGGATGGAAAGTTCAAGAGAGTCTGCCTACCATTGTCATAGCATTGCCAGTGACACACGGTGAGTTAGGCCTTCTGTCAGGTTTTACAATGTATTGTAATGTAATATAGCTGAGTCATGCACTAATGGGCTTCTATTGGAAATGCTGAGTCATGCATTAACTGTATATATAGGACTTCATTTGGGTAATGTGTTCTGGCCTAGTCCAGGTGATTGTGAATGATGTAATCCTGGGTCTGAGTTAAGTTAATGAGTTGCTATGTGTAAAGGTACAGAATTGTATATAAGGAAGTCGTGTACAGTGTATATTTCTCCTTGTGCTGTGATGTTGTTTGTCGAAGGTTATATGTAATTAAAAGAACCTGTCTGCTAAGACAAGATATAACTGTATGCTGTGGTAAGTTTGTAACATCATCTAGACTGGGGGAAAGACAATGGTAAAACTGACGATGGCCGGGCATGTGCTCAAGTGTCTGTAAAAGGTTACAGAGTGACTGCAGGCTGTGGGAACAGTTGACTGAAAATACTGTAGGGAACTGGGCATGTTTAGCCTGAAGAAGAGAAGGCTGAGAGGAGATATGACAGCCGTGTATAAATATGTGAGCGGAAGCCACAGGGAGGAGGGAGCAAGCTTGTTTTCTGCTTCCTTGGAGACTAGGATGCGGAACAATGGCTTCAAACTACAAGAGAGGAGATTCCATCTGAACATTAGGAAGAACTTCCTGACTGTGAGAGCTGTTCAGCAGTGGAACTCTCTGCCCCGGAGTGTGGTGGAGGCTCCTTCTTTGGAAGCTTTTAAGCAGAGGCTGGATGGCCATTTGTCAGGGGTGGTTTGAATGCAATATTCCTGCTTCTTGGCAGGGGGTTGGACTGGATGGCCCATGAGGTCTCTTCCAACTCTTTGATTCTATGATTCTATGAATACTGTGCAGGAAGAAGCTACTGGAAAGCGCTGAAGTTGTGCAACTGATCTGCTGCTGAATTGTGAATTTAATCTCAACACCTTCTCTGAGCTGAAAAAAGGGAGAAAGTAGGTGAGCAAAAGTACCAACGACACCTAGGAAATGCTGGGTATATACACTACTATATATATAAAAGTCAAAGCATGTATGTTTGTCTGTCTGCTTGTACCACAAAGGTTGTTGCTAGGTGCAGTGCCCACTGGGAATGAAAGGTGACATGTATAAGGGGAAGGGAGAGAGGAATGAAGAAAACAAGCCACAAAGAAAACCTTCCCATTGTTATCATAATATTGCCATGGAGACATTGTGAGCTAAGCTTCATCAGAGCTGGAGAAAGGAGAAAGCAAGTGGCTGGCAGCCCCTCTGTCGTCTGGGCAATGCAGGGAAGATATGACAGTTTGGAAAAAAGAATTTCACCCCTAAAGGTGTGTTTTTAAGTTGTCTGCCAACATATGATGGCTCTATTAATTTTGTAGGGTTTCCTTTTACAAGGAATACTCAGAGGTGGTGGTTTGCTAGATGCTTCCTCTGAAGGATCTAGCAGAGGAAGGATCTTTGCTAGATCCTTCCTCTCGGAACACCAGATATTTGTCCCTCATCCAAGGACTAGCCTGGCCCAGTCCTGCTTATTGTCTATTCCAAGCCTGGCATCCCCGGAAAGTGTCAAAGCAGATATCTGCTGTGTCTAAGAATATCTTTGGGTATGAATTTGGATTGGCTGCATCTTGTTTGGGTCCCTTCGTAAACTGTGCATAAATAGAAATGACGCTCCAAATATTCCCAAGCATATTTGGAGATGCCACTTTCGGCGTTGTTCTGACACCAACGGATATAAAAGCGGATTTTTGTTGCCTCGTTTTGTGAATGGTTCTATTAACGCCAGGAGAGGGGGGACTAAAAATAGCAACCTCTTATATGCAAGCTGATGCAGTCTTCCTGTGCTAAGCTTTTACTACGGCGTGCCTTCCCCTTGAGAGCTAGCCGTTCGAGTAGCATATTGCTGATTGAGAAGAGACGTAAACCTGTTTACCTTCATTCCTTCCCCATTCATTTTGAGTCAGCCTCTCCTTTGCTGCTGCTGCTGCTTCTTCTAGCTTCCCTTTTCAAGCAACACCAGATGGAAGTGGTTTGCCAATGGACCAGAAATAAACACTGCCCTGTTTCCATGGCTTAGTTTAAAAAGCTTCAAGGAATGACACTAAATTTTTACAAAGATTTCGTAATGCCTTTCCAATTTGAACTCTGTTTAGCTGGAAGGGTTTTTTAAACAGTATCTGCACTGCAAAAATGCAGAGCTGAGGAAGCACAAAGGGTCAAGAAAGATAACCAAATATCTTTGTAGATCAGTGTTTCTCAAACTTCCTAATGCTGCGACCCCTAAACACAGTTCCTCATGTTGTGGTGACCCCAAATCATAACATTATTTTTGTTGTTATTTCATAACTGTAATTTTGCCACTGCTATGAATCGTAATGTAAATATCTGATATGCAGAATGTATTTTCATCCACTGGACCAAATTTGGCACAAATACCCAATATGCCCAAATTTGAATACTGGTGAAGTTGTGCGGAGGGATTGATTTTGTCATTTGGGAGTTGTAGTTGCTGGGATTTATAGTTCAGCTATAATCAAAGAGCATTCTGAACTCCACTACGATAGAATTGAACCAAACTTGGCACTCAGAACTCCCATGACCAACAGAAACTACTGGAAGGGTTTGGTGGGCATTGACCTTGAATTTCAGAGTAGCGGTTCACCTACATCCAGAGAGCACTGTGGACTCACACAATGATAGATCTGGACCAAACTTGGCACAAATACTCAATATGGCCAAATGTGAACACTGGTGGAGTTTGGAGGAAATAGACCTTGACATGTGAGGGTTGTTGTTGCCGGGATTTATAGTTCACCTACGATCCAAGACCATTCTGAACTTCACCAATGATGGAATTGAGCCAAACTTCCCATGACCAACAGAAAATACTGTGTTTTCCAATGGTCTTTGGTGATCCCTCTGGCGCCCCCTCGTGACCCCCCCCCCAGGGGTCCCAACCCCTAGATTGAGAAATGCTCTTGTAGATCAAGGTTGTTTTGAAAACATAAAAACCCAGGTGTATAAAAATGTGGGAATGTGGTGAAAAAAACAGGCTACTATATGCCTCGTTATTATGATTTCAGCATCGGCTGGAAAATGCCGTCTCATATTTATGGTGTAGCCCAGTGGTTCTCAACCTGGGGTCCCCAGATGTTTTTGGCCTACAGTTCCCAGAAATCCCTGCCAGTTTACCAGGTGTTAGGATTTCTGGGAGTTGAAGGCCAAATGTGGCGGCAAAAAAAGCCAATGGGATTTTGGCCTGCATCAATAGGAGCATAGTGTCTAGATCTAAGGAAGTAATGCTACCCCTCTATTCTGCTTTGGTTAGACCACACCTGGAATATTGTGTCCAATTCTGGGCACCACAATTCAAGAGAGATATTGACAAGCTGGAATGTGTCCAGAGGAGGGCGACTAAAATGATCAAGGGTCTGGAGAACAAGCCCTATGAGGAGCGGCTTGGGGAGCTGGGCATGTTTAGCCTGAAGAAGAGAAGGCTGAGAGGAGATATGATAGCCATGTATAAATATGTGAGAGGAAGCCACAGGGAGGAGGGAGCAAGCTTGTTTTCTGCTTCCTTGGAGACTAGGACGCGGAACAATGGCTTCAAACTACAAGAGAAGAGATTCCATCTGAACATTAGGAAGAACTTCCTGACTGTGAGAGCCGTTCAGCAGTGGAACTCTCTGCCCCGGAGTGTGGTGGAGGCTCCTTCTTTGGAAGCTTTTAAGCAGAGGCTGGATGGCCATTTGTCAGGGGTGATTTGAATGCGATTGTTCTGCTTCTTGGCAGGGGGTTGGACTGGATGGCCCATGAGGTCTCTTCCAACTCTTTGATTCTATGATTCTATGATTCTATGATTCTAAGACATCTGGGGACCCCAGGTTGAGAACCACTGGTTTAGCCCATGCATGGGCAAACTTCAGCCCTTCAGGTGTTTTGGACATCAACTCCCACAATTCCTAACAGCCTTGTGGGCGTGTTTGTCTTGGGGAAGAAAAGGTTGAGAGGAAACATGAGATCCATATTTAAATACTTGAATGGTTGTCATATAGACATCTTTAGGTTGCCTGGGCTATATAGAGATTTATAGGAGCAGTATGCTCTGCTCACTTAGGTATAAGATCTTAGGCATTTTCCACTAGTAAAGTCTTGCACCTTTCCAAGATTCTCTTTCTGAAGACCAGGTTGAAGTTTGCTAGTTTAAACAGCAGAACTCTTGGATAGCTGCATGAAACTATCATGAATGTATGCCGGTTTAACATCAGGCCCGGGCAATGGTTGGCTGGTTATGATTGCTGGTAAGTTTGCTCTAGCAAATCCCTTATGATATTTCAGCCAGTGAATCAGGATGTACTCATCCAAGGAATGGGATGGAGGTTGCTGTAGCATGAGAAAACATGCATTGCATGGAAATCAAGAAACCAAGGAGAAAGGCAAACAAAATGACATGCTATTTATTCACTCGGCCCAGCCTCGGCATAAGCACTGTTTGTTTACTTTGGCATCATACAAATCCCTTGCAGGAAAAAATAATATGCGAGGGTTTGTGTACACATCAGAAATGACACCTTTTAGAAACATGGTTTGTGCACAGAAACATTGACAGGCAGACAACAACAAAAAGTTTTGCCTACATGATCATTGTCTTTGTTTCTTTGTTTCTTTGTTTGTTCAGAGAGGGAAAAACAAAATGGGAGGATAGTTGTCTCTCTAATGAAATCAACACTTTAGGATGAGATCTGTCAAAGCAAATGTCCCTCTTTAGAAGGCTGAATTCTCAAATGGTTATTGATGGAAAGCTGACAATGGAGTACTTGGCCTGCAGCTGGCATCTCGGTGTAGATATAAGAAAATGGCCATATGGGGTCATTTATGAGACCTGGAATAATGACCCATGGGGTGATGTTGCAGGTATCTGTATTAAGATGCGGATATAAGAAAGCCAGCATGGTATGGTAGCTTGAGCATTGGACTATGACTCTGGAGACCAGGATTCCTCACGCAGCCAAGAAACTCAGTGGTTGACCTTATAAACCCTATACGGCTCTGGCCCAGCGTACCTGTCCAAACGTATCTCCTTCTATGTCCCCCCTCGGAGTTTAAGATCTTCTGGGGAGGCCCTGCTCTCGGCCCCGCCTCTATCACAAGTGAGGTTGGTGGGGACAAGGGATAGGGCCTTCTCAGTGGTGGCCCCTCGCCTGTGGAATTCACTCCCCGGGGAAATTAGGTCATCAACATCCCTCCTTCCTTCAGAAGGAAGCTGAAAACATGGATATGGGACCAGGCTTTTGGGTAATCTGGCAGACTGACAAGGTAATGACGACCAGAATTTGGAAAGGACTACGGTAATGCTGAATGGACTTATGGATTTTAGAACTCGGTGAACGTTGGCCACTAGATTGGCTTTTTAGTTGTTATTGTATTAATTGAATGTTTTAATTATTGTGGTTATTGCTGTCATGTATTTTATCTGATGAATTGTTGGCATCGAATTGTGCCGGTTGTAAGCTTCCCTGAGTCCCCCTTAGGGGGTTGAGAAGGGCGGGGTAGAAGTGCCCGAAATAAATAAATAAATAAATAAATTGACCTTGGGCAAGTCACACACCCTCAGCCCTAGAAACCCCCACAATAGATTTGCCTTAGCGTAGCTGTAAATCTAAAATCACTTGAAGGAAGACAACATTAACATAGCATAATGCAGGTATTCTATTACTCAGATTCTTGCCCAGATCTGGAGTAAATGATAACATTTTAGAATGGAATACAGCAGAAGGAAGATAGAAAAATAAGACAGGTTGCAGGCTGACTAATGCACAGGTTTCATATTACCTGACAGTTACAAAAGTGCCATTTGAAAACTCAAAGGTGGCATTTTCTGCCAACACATCTGGTGATAAAGAATTATAAGGAAATCTAATCCAAAACGTCTGGAATGACAAAGCTCTCAAAGTTTTGGTTTGGAATGCATCTTGCTGAGACTCAGACACACCTAGCATTGCTTGTTGACTAGCTTGGGGGTTATGTGCCCTTAGGGCACATAACCCCCAAATCCGTAAGTCCATTCAGCGTTATCATAGTCCTTTCCAAATTCTGGTTGTCATTACCTTGTCAGTCTGCCAGATTACCCAAAAGCCTGGTCCCATATCCATGTTTTCAGCTTCCTTCTGAAGGAGAGGAGGGATGTTGATGACCTAATTTCCCCGGGGAGTGAATTCCACAGATGAGGGGCCACCACTGAGAAGGCCCTGACCCTCGTCCCTACCAGCCTCACTTGTGATAGAGGCGGGGCCGAGAGCAGGGCCTCCCCAGAAGATCTTAAACTCCGAGGTGGGACATAGAAGGAGATACATTCGGACAGGTACGCTGGGCCAGAGCCATATAGGGTTTATAAAGTCAACCACTGAGTGTCTTGGCTGCGTGAGGAATCCTGGTCTCCAGAGTCATAGTCCAATGCTCAAGCTACCATACCATGCTGGCTTTCTTATATCTGCATCTTAATACAGATACCTGCAACGTCACCCCATGGGTCATTATTCCAGGTCTCATAAATGACCCCATATGGCCATTTTCTTATATCTACACCGAGATGCCAGCTGCAGGCCAAGTACTCCATTGTCAGCTTTCTATCAACAACCATTTGAGAATTCTCATGGTTGTCCACGAGAAGGCCTTACTGGTGCATTATTTAAACTGTTATGTTTATTTATATCATGATCAGATCACCATGCTCAATATATCCCATATGCATGGGGGCATTGGGGTAACAATACAAAAGGTTTGCTAGGGTAGACCCTCTTTCACTCAGACTCAGCTCTCCCCCCCCCCGAATCAAACTCAACCCCCCCCCCCCCCCAATCAAAATCCTGGCTATGGGCCTGGTGTTCTAAAATAGTGTTGGCTGGGTCTTCTGGGAATGAACATCTGAAATATTTGAAGTACTGAAAATAGAAATCTACAGCTTTAGATCTTTCCAACATAGAGCTCTAACTATTCTACAAGACTATTAATCATGGTTGGGACAATGGGTGTATCTATCCTATACACTGTAGAATTAAAGCAGTTTGACACCACTTTAATTGCCATAGCTAAATGCTATGGAATCCATTTGGTGAGGCAGCACCACTCTTTCGCAGAGAAAGCAAAGGTCAAGGTAAAGGTTTTCCCTTGACATTAAGTCCAGTTGTGTCTGACTCTGGAGGTTGTTGCTCATCTCCATTTCTAAGCCAAAGAGCTGGCGTTGTCCATAGGCACCTCCAAGGTCATGTGGCCAGCATGACTGCATGGAGCGCCATTACCTTCCCACCAGAGTGGTACCTATTGATCTACTCACATTTGCATGTTTTCGAACGGCTAGGTTGGCAGAAACTGGGACTGACAACGGAAGCTCACGCTGTTCCCCACATTTGAACCTGCAACCTTTCGGTCAACAAGCTCAACAGTTCAGCAGTTTAACCCACTGCGCCACTGGGGGCTCCTAGAGAAAGCTAAAGACCTTGTAAAACTACAACCCAGGATTTCATAGCATTGAGCCATAATAGTTAAAGTGATGTCAAACTGAAATACTTGTATATGGTAGTTACGCCCAAGGTTCAAGATTCTATACTATTCCTGTGTATCATAAGTATCCAATGGTGGAGTTATGTTAAACGAACACTGTGCAATCCCTACATTGAGTACCAGTATAGTGTGGGTATTGTTTACAAGACACAATGAATGGGCATAACTGTCAATTTGTTTCAAAGTGCAAATTGCATAGGGGTCCCATGTGTCATGAATATGACACATTACTCTAGGGGCATTTTTGTGCTTCTGCGACAGTCCTGCATGCAAAACCCAGCTGCTCCCACCATCAACTCGATGTATTCATTCCACATTATCCCAAAATAGTTTGCATACAGAATACAACTGAAACTTGCATATGTTACCAACAGGTTTCAAACTCAGGAGTCGGATCTCTGCCACCTCTGCTCAAACCTATGAATTTCAAAGTGAAGTAGAAGAACAATAAAACATAAATACCACACAATGAGAAAAGAATATGATAATTATTAATATTGTTGACATTTAAAACATATTTGAATACAATGAATAGGTTAGGTCCACACAATTCCAGATAATGTTTTGGATGCAAGTGTGGCAGAAGCAGTGAAACATTAGAAGGAGAGGGAGGAAGAGGAGGAGACAGAAGGAGGAGGAGGAGGATCTTGGAGTCCTCGTGGACAACAAGTTAAACATGAGCCAACAATGTGATGTGACGGCAAAAAAAGCCAATGGGATTTTGGCCTGCATCAATAGGAGCCTAGTGTCTAGATCTAGGGAAGTCATGCTAAACCTCTATTCTGCTCTGGTTAGACCACACCTGGAATATTGTGTCCAATTCTTGGCACCACAATTGAAGAGAGATATTGACAAGTTGGAATGTGTCCAGAGGAGGGCGACTAAAATGGTAAAGGGTCTGGAGAAAAAGCCCTACGAGGAGCGGCTTAAGGAGCTGGGCATGTCTAGCCTGAAGAAGGGAAGGCTGAGAGGAGATATGATAGCTATGTATAAATATTTGAGAGGAAGCCACAAGGAGGAGGGAGCAAGCTTGTTTTCTGCTTCCCTGGAGACTAGGGCACGAAACAATGGCTTCAAACTACAAGCCCCTCGAGTGCTGGACGAGTGCTTGGCCGCTGTGGCTGTCTGGATGAGGAGGAACAAGCTGAAGATCAATCCCGACAAGACAGAGGTCCTCCTGGTCGATCGTAAACCTGACCGGGGTATAGGGTGGCAACCTGTGCTGGACGGGGTTACACTTCCCCTGAAGTCACAGGTCTGCAGTTTGGGAGTCCTCTTGGATTCATCACTTATGCTTGAGGCTCAGCCTTCGGCGGTGTCCGGGAGGGCTTTTGCACAACTGAGACTCGTGCGCCAACTGCGACCGTACCTCGTAAAGGCTGATCTGGCCGGGGTGGTCCATGCCTTGGTCACCTCTAGATTGGACTACTCTAATGCGCTCTACGTGGGGCTGCCCTTGAAAACAGCTCGGAAATTTCAGCTGGTCCAACGGGCGGCGGCCAGGATGTTAACTGGTGCTCCTTACAGAGAGAGGTCAACCCTCCTGTTCAAGGAGCTCCACTGGCTGCCGTTCATTTTCCGGTCCCAATTCATGGTGCAGGTGCTCACCTACAAAGCCCTAAACCGTTTGGGACCTGCCTACCTGCGTGACCGCATCTCCGTCTATGAACCCGCACGCTCTCTTCGTTCATCCGGAGAGACCCTGCTCAGGATCCCACCTGCGTCACAAGCGCGGCTGGTGGGGACGAGGGACAGGGCCTACTCTGTGGTAGCCCCCCCCCCCCCCCACTCTGGAACTCCCTCTCCAAGGACATCAGACAAGCCCCTAAGTTGGCAGTCTTTAGGAAGAGCTTGAAGACCTGGCTATTCCGGTGTGCCTTTCCAGAATAGGAAACCCCAGCAACATGTCCCAAAAGCACTTTATTAGAGATTAAGATTGGACATTGCACCTATCAAAAAATCCTTATATCTCACTCAGCATACTCAGCACTTTTAATCTGTACCCATTACATTTGCCCAGCCCAGTTTTTATTGTGTCACGGTGTGCTGTTTTTACTGTTTACGGTTATTGCTTTAATGTTTTTGATTTGCTTTTGGTTTATATGTAATTGTTATATTGTTGTTTTATTGTGACCTTGGCCTTTGTAAGCCACATCGAGTTTTTCGGGAGATGCTAGCGGGGTTAATAATAAAGTTAATAATAATTAATAATAATAAGAAAGGAGATTCCATCTGAACATGAGGAAGAACTTCCTGACTGTGAGAGCCGTTCAGCAGTGGAACTCTCTGCCCCAGAGTGTGGTGGAGGCTCCTTCTTTGGAAGCTTTTAAACAGAGGCTAGATGGCCATCTGTCAGGTGTGATTTGAATGCAATATTCCTGCTTCTGGGCAGGGGGTTGGACTGGATGGCCCATGAGGTCTGTTCCAACTCTTTGATTCTATGATTCTATGAGGAGGAGGAAGGAGCAACAGCAACAACAACAATGATAAACAGGCCTGTTATATTGAGGGCAGTTTGTTTTCAAGTATACTGGTTTGATTTAGAGCAGTGGTTCTCAACCTTCCTAATGCCGCAATGCCTTAATATAGTTCCTCATGTTGTGGTGATCCCCAACCATAAAATTATTTTCTTTGCTGTTTCATAATTAATTATTGTTATTATTTGTAATGTAGATATCTGATATGCAGAATGTATTTTCATTCACTGGTCCAAATTTGACTACTGGTGTGATTGGAGGGGATGGATATTGTCATTTGGGAGTTGTAGTTGCTGGGATTTATAGTTAACCTACAATCAAAGAGCATTCTGAATTCCAACAACAATGGAACTGAACCAAAGTTGGCACACAAAGCTCCCATGATCAACAGAAAATACTGGAGGGGGTTGGTGGGCATTGACCTTGAGTTTTGGAGTTGTAGTTCACCTACCTCCAGAGAGTACTGTGGACTCAAACAATGATGGATCTGGACCAAACTTGCCAAGAATACTCAATATGCCAAATGTGCACACTAGTGGAATTTGGGGGAAATAGAACTTGACAGTTGGGAGTTGTAGTTGCTGGAATTTATAGTTCACCTACAATCATAGAGCATTCTGAACCCACCAATGATAGAATTGAGCCAAACTTCCTACACAGAAACCCACATGACCAGCAGAAAATACTGTGTTTTCTGATGGTCTTTGGTGACTCCTCTAACACCGCCTCATGACACCCCCGATTTAGAGGGATTCATGATTGTAAATCCAAAAACGATCTCCATCGTAAGCAATTTTTATCAATCACTTCAATGATTTAATTTTGCCATATGTGACTATGATTCCATGGGGGTGTGAAGAGTAAACACTAAGAAGAGGATCAAAGCAGGGGTCCTTAAACTAAGGCCCTCCAAGGTCATTTAGCCAGCCCCTGCCCTAAACTTTAGACTTAGAGTTGCCCTAAATCTGAAACGACTTGAAAGCACACAACAGCAATCCTAATTAAGTTGACTCTCGTCAACCAAAAGCAGCCCTACACTTCCCATTGAAGTTTATGTTGGTTAAATTGTTCTACATTTCAAACATTGTATTGTTCTGTCATGCTTTTTGCAATACAAATAATATAAGTTCTTGTGGGAGTTTTCAGGCTATATGGCCATGTTCTAGAGGCATTTCTCCTGACGTTTCGCCTGCATCTATGGCAAGCATCCTCAGAGGTGAGGTCTGTTTGGTAACTGGGAAAAGGGTTTATATATCTGTGGAATGAGACAAAGGGTGAGACAAAGGACTTTTGTCAGTTGGGCTAGGTGTGAATGTTTCAACTGACCACCTTGATTAGCATACAATGGGCTGACTGTGCCTGGAGCAAACTCTTCTTGAAAGGTAATTAGATGTCCCTGCCTATTTCCTCTCTGCTGTTTTTGCTGTTGCAATTTTAGAATTTTTTAATACTGGTAGCCAGATCTTGTTCATTTTCATGGTTTCCTCCTTTCTGTTGAAATTGTACACATGCTTGTGGATTTCAATGGCTTCTCTGTGTAGTCTGACATGGTGGTTGTTGGTGTGGTGCAGCATTTCTGTGTTCTCAAATAATATGCTGTATCCAGGTTGGTTCATCAGGTGCTCTGCTATGGCTGACTTCTCTGGTTGAAGTAGTCTGCAGTGCCTTTCATGTTCCTTGATCCGTGTTTGGGTGCTGCATTTGGTGGTCCCTATGTAGACTTGTCCACAGCTGCATGGTACACAGTAGACTCCTGCAGAAGTGAGAGGATCCCTCTTGTCCTTTGCTGAACGTAGCATTTGTTGGATTTTCTTGGTGGGTCTGTAGATAGTTTGTATGTTGTGTTTCCTCATCAGCTTCCCTATGCAGTCAGTGGTTCCCTTGATGTATGGCAAGAACACTTTTCCTCTGGGTGGATCTTCATCGTTACTCTCGTGGCTTGTTCTCGGTCTTGCAGCTCTTCTGATGTCTGAGGTGGAGTATCCATTGACCCGTAGAGCCCAGTTTAGGTGGTTCAATTCACCTCACAACTACCATGTCAGACTACGCAGAGAAGCCATTGAAATCCACAAGCATGTGTACAATTTCAACAGAAAGGAGGAAACCATGAAAATGAACAAGATCTGGCTACCAGTATTAAAAAATTCTAAAATTGCAACAGCAAAAACAGCAGAGAGGAAACAGGCAGGGACATCTAATTACCTTTCAAGAAGAGTTTGCTCCAGGCAGTCAGCCCATTGTATGCTAATCAAGGTGGTCAGTTGAAATATTCACACCTAGTCCAACTGACAAAAGTCCTTTGTCTCACCCTGGTCATTCCATAGATATATAAACCCTTTTCCCAGTTACCAAACAGACCTCACCTCTGAGGATGCTTGCCATATATGCAGGCGAAACGTCAGGAGAAATGCCTCTAGAACATGGCCACAAGAACTTAGTGATTCCAGCCATGAAAGCCTTCGACAATACACAAATAATATATGTTCAGTCTGCATAGGAATTCATTCATGTAGTTTTTCAAACTATAGTCCACCCCCGCCCCCCAACGGTCCGTGAACCAGCTTAAAAGATTTGAGGATCCTTGGGTTAAAGTCTTTCAATATACTATGGAAACAACTTTAATTCACCAATATGAAACACAAAAATCTATTCAAAAGCACTCAAAGAAATCACACTGGAACACCTGCATCTGCACTTAATCAAAATTGAGCAACAATAGAAATGGATAAGAATATTGAATTTGTGAAAGTACTGTGTGTGTGTGATATGGCATTTGCAATAAAAAATACATGAAAAATAGCTATAATATTGAAAAAAATCATTGTAGGTCTAAACCTTACGTATATTCTACTTTTTTCCCATTTGAGATTTGAGGTGATATATTTGTGGGGGATACATTCCAAGATACTGCTGTTGAAACCTGAAACAGTAGATAATAGCAAACTATATATTCTGACAATACTTGGAAACATACCATTGAAGTACACTGGAAGACCTAGGGTGCATTTACAATGTAGAATGAATGTGGTTTGACACCACTTCAGTGAGGCATCAATGCTTTATGGTAGAGAAGTTGAAAACATAGAAAAGGCAACTCCTGTTCCATAGCATTGAGTCATGGTAGTTAAAGTGGTGCCAAACTGCAGTCATTCTATAGTGTAGATTAGACTTGGGCCCAAATAAGTTTGAACGAAAACAATTTGTAACATTGGGTTGTTGTAGGTTTTTTCGGGCTATATGGCCATGGTCTAGAGGCATTCTCTCCTGATGTTTTGCCTGCATCTATGGCAAGCATCCTCAAAGGTAGTGAGGCCTGCTGGAACTAGGAAAAGGGTTTATATATCTGTGGAATGACCAGGGTGAGACAAAGGACTCTTCTCTGCTGGAGCTAGGTGTGAATGTTTCAACTGACCAGCTTGATTAGCATATAATGGCCTGACAGCGCCTAGAGCAAACTTTTGTTGAGACATTCACAGCTAGCTCCAGCAGACAAGAGTCCTTTGGTGGTAGTTATGGAGATACATTGTTGCTTCTCCCCTTTGAGAAATTACCTATTCTTGGGTCATAATTTTGACCCAAGAATAGGGTCATGTTTAAAATAAAACTTCCTTCATTTTAAACATGAGATTTTATACATGAGTATACAGTAAAAAAAGCAATCAAAAAACAAATTAAAATAAGAGCAACAAAACAAAAACATGGTCTATAATAAACTTATACAATGCTTGTTTCCAGCTTTCAAGGTCATGCGGGAAAGAAAAGAGGTTCAGCTGCTTATGGAAAAACAGTAAGACCTCTCTGGGGTGGAAGTTGTACTCTGAAACAACAACCTTCCTACAGGCTTAGGCTATGTTTTCATGCTTTTCCTTCACTGGAAGCCAAGTCCATATTCAGACCACACAGCCATCATGTTAAACCCATAAATCAATATTTGTAAATGCCTGCACAATTGATCCTTTAGTCAACATGACAACATTTTACCCTAGAAAACTGAATTTTTGTGCAGACTGTATGTCATTTTCCTTTTAAATAATGTCAGATTCATTATTTAGGACAGCTGCATTTTTCATCCCATATTTAGGTGACGTTTCCCCCCCTCCTTTTGCACACATTAAATGGGTCTCCAGGGAGAGAGAGAGAAAGAGAACCAAGGAACTTTTTTAATGGATGGAGGAAAGAGAAAGTATGTATAAGGTAGAAAAAATGGTTTGCCCATTAAGCCTTTACCAAGTCTGACTTGTTTTATCTATAATGAAGTAAAAGGCCTTTCTTACCCCTCCCTTCTTTAATTATTCAGTATTGATGGCATTGGAGCTCTTTAAATATTAAATGCCAGGAGAAGAGCTAAAAGGTAGGAATATTTCACCAACATTTAATTTCTCCAAAAGGACCTCTTCCATTTTAACACCTTCGGTGTCAATAGTGAAGACAGATAAAAAAATCTTTCCAGTACCAACTGAGGTCCCTACCCTTGCTCTGTACTGGCTTCCCAACAGCATGACATTGCCAAATCCAATTTTTTGGATGCTATCTTTGGGCACGTCTACATGGGCCATTAAAGCATTGCCGCTTCCAACCAGTCCTGGATTTTACCATAATGTTTACACCACTTTGCTACTGAACTGCAGCCAAGTCTTTACTATCCAGTGGGCCCAAACAATCCTGGTTTTTGTCATTTTTCATAACTTTAGAGGCAACCACAGAGCTCCAAGCCATCACTTGGCACCACTGTCAATGCAAGCAAAGATGCCCCACCTGACTTTAAGAGGGGAGGGAAGAAATGACTCCTGTTCAAGTCTCATGAGCAACTTTGTTAACATCAGCAAAGGCACAGAGTGATGGCTACGAGCAGAGGCGGCTCTAGGTAATTTTCAACGGTAAGCAAACAGTATTTTGCCGCCCACCCGAACCAATCACTGATATATATTTTCTGTTCGTCGTGGGAGTTTTGTGTGCCATATTTGGTTCAATTCCATCATTGGTGGAGTTCAGAATGCTCTTTGATTTTAGGTGAACTATACATCCCAGTAACTACAACTCGCATATGTCAGGGTCTATTTTTCTCCAAGAGTGCCTCAAGAGCACCCCTGGGCAAAATCAACTATACTGCAAATGCTTACTTTGCGTAATGGGTTGAGCCACCCCTGGCTACGAGCTCTCTGGAGCTCCATGGCACAGGGTGCTGAGATTCTACAAGACTGAAGCTGGGCTGTTGATAATAGGAAGACTTGGCAGTCTCTTATTCATAGGGCCATCATAAGTTGCAGTCCACCCGATGGCAGTTAACAACTAGAAACATAAAATTACATGTGCTGTGTAGTGTGGGGAAAGCAGGATCGTGGCACTGTCTTGTGTGAACAGAGAGGTCAGTTCTAGATCAGAGTTGGCTCTACTATTCATACACCCCTCCTCAAAATGCAGGGCTTCTCTGAAGCTCTGGAGTATTTCCCTACTTTAGTTAACATGTGCTAAAAATGCATTAGGAAACTGTGCTTCACATTGAGGTGAGATTGTGAGATTTCAGCTAGGAGCAGAGATAAAGAGTTCCCTGCCCAGTGAGCTTCTGCTAAACCAGAGCGGTCAGGACAGAGAAAAAACACTCCAGGTTGAAGTCAACGCTACAAAGGTTTATTCAGCTTGGTAAAATGGCATGCAAGTACTGCAAGTGCTTCAAAATGTATAAGAATAAATTACCAGAAAAATATAAATTTTATGCAGTTCTAGCAGCTATTCAGAGTTCCTGTGCCTCCCCCTAATTGGCTGGGAAACTATGTTGGCTAGGATTCATGCAGGGATTGGCCAAGGGTTTCCTTGATGTCACTGACAAGAGGAGGAAATCCCCATGGTGAGAAGAAGAACAGTTGATGGTTCATAGAATCATAGAATCATAGAATCAAAGAGTTGGAAGAGACCTCATGGGCCATCCAGTCCAACCCCCTGCCAAGAAGCAGGATTATTGCATTCAAATCACCCCTGACAAATGGCCATCCAGCCTCTGCTTAAAAGCTTCCAAAGAAGGAGCCTCCACCACATTCCGAGGCAGAGAGTTCCACTGCTGAACGGCTCTCACAGTCAGGAAGTTCTTCCTCATGTTCAGATGGAATCTCCTCTCTTGTAGTTTGAAGCCATTGTTCCGCGTCCTAGTCTCCAAGGAAGCAGAAAACAAGCTTGCTCCCTCCTCCCTGTGGCTTCCTCTCACATATTTATACATGGCTATCATATCTCCTCTCAGCCTTCTCTTCTTCAGGCTAAACATGCCCAGTTCCCTAAGCCGCTCCTCATAGGGCTTGTTCTCCAGACCCTTGATAATTTTAGTCGCCCTCCTCTGGACACACACCAGCTTGTCAATATCTCTCTTGAATTGTGGTGCCCAGAATTGGACACAATATTCCAGATGTGGTCTAACCAAAGCAGAATAGAGGGGTAGCATTACTTCCTTAGATCTAGACACTATGCTCCTATTGATGCAGGCCAAAATCCCATTGGCTTTTTTGGTCAGTTTAAAGGTTCAGTCTGTTGCAGAGATACCCACTTGGGGGGAGGGTGCAAAACAGAGGAAGTGATGATGTGGGTATGCAGATGATTCCTTGATTGACTTAAGTGTCCAGTTCCATTGAGACAAAGGTGCAAGACCCAGGGGACAAAGGGTGACATCCCAAAAAACCAGTGGCTATGAATATTCAGAAGGCTAATATATTCATATTTGTTTAGCCTTCTCTTCCATGAGAATGGCAGCCTCCTGCTATAGTTGAACAGGAAAATATCTTAAGCTCATCTTGGTGAGAAAAAGATCATCTGTATTACATATATATACAAAAGATTTGATTTTATTTGGCTTGGGAGATCACTAGAAGGACCCTTTGTTAAGTATATAACAATTTCAATTGTTATATGCAAACTGGGGCCACGGGGACAGCAGATGCCTTCAAGATACATTTGATACAAGTTTATACATTTAGAAATTAATACAGTAATACACAAGCAATACAAGTTACACAAATAGTATCATTTTATACATTTATTAAAAGTTTTAGCTTTGATAGAGTTCAGGGTACAGTTTCTGCTAAGTTCTTCTGGAGCCTCTGGCATTTTTGATTTTGTGTTTTAAAAATAAATTGTTGTTGTTGTTCAGTCGTTCAGTCGTTTCCGACTCTTCGTGACTTCATGGACCAGTCCACGCCAGAGCTCCCTGTCAGCCATCACCACCCCCAGCTCCCTCAAGATCAATCCAGTCACTTCAAGGATACCATCCTTCCATCTTGCAGGTGGTCAGCCCCTCTTCCTTTTTCCTTACATTTTCCCCAGCATCACTGTCCTCTCCAAGCTCTCCCCTCTTCTCATGATGTGGCCAAAGTACTTCAGCTTGGCCTCTACTATTCTTCCCTCCAATGAGCAGTCAGGCTTTATTTCTTGAAGTATGGACTGGTTGGATCTTCTCACTGTCCAAGGCACTCTCTGAACTTTCCTCCAGCACCACAGTTCAAAGATGCTTCCTTCGCTCAGCCTTCCCTATGGTCCAGCTCTCACATCCGTAGGTGACTATGGGGAATACCATTGCTTTAACTATGCAGGATCTTTGTTGCCAGGGTGATGTCTCTACTCTTCACTATTTTATCAAGATTGGTCATTGCTCTCCTCCCAAGAAGTAAGCGTCTCCTGATTTCCTGGCTGCAGTCTGCGTCTGCAGTAATCTTTGCACCTAGAAATACAAAGTCTGTCATGGCCTCCACATTTTCTCCCTCTATTTCCCAGTTGTCAATCATTCTTGTTGCCATAATCTTGGTTTTTTTTTAATGTGATGTTTAACTGCAACCCAGCTTTTGCACTTTCTTCTTTCACCTTGATTAGAAGGGTCCCTGGCTCCTCCTCGCTTTCGGCCATCAGAGTGGTGTCATCTGCATATCTAAGGTTGTTAATGTTTCTTCCAGCAATTTTCACGCCAGCTTTGCATTCATCAAGCCTCGCACATTGCATGATGTGTTCTGCATACAAGTTGAATAGGTTGGGTGAGAGTATACAACTCTGCCATACGCCTTTCCCAATCTTGAACCAGTCTGTTGTTCCATGATCAATTCTGACTGTTGCTACTTGGTCCTTATACAGATACCTCAGGAGAAAGACAAGGTGGCTTGGTATCCCCATCCCACCAAGAACTTGCCACAGTTTATTATGATCCACACAGTCAAAGACTTTGGAATAGTCAATGAAACAGAAATAGATGTTTTTCTGAAACTCCCTGCCTTTCTCCATTATCCAGCGGATATTGGCAATTTGGTCTCTTGTTCCTCTGCCTTTTCTAAACCCAGCTTGAACATCTGGCAACTCTCTCTCCATGTATTGCTGGAGTCTTCCTTTCAGGATCTTGAGCATTATCTTACTGGCATGAGAAATAAGGGCCACTGTACAGAAGTTTGAGCAGTCTTTAGCATTTCCCTTTTTTGCAATGGGGATATAAGTTGATTTTTTCCAGGCTGATGGCCATTCTTGTGTTTTCCATATTTGCTTGCATATGGCATGCATCACCTTGACAGCATCCTCTTTCAAGATTTTAAACAGTTCAGCTGGGATCCCGTCATCTCCTGCTGGCTTTGTTGTTAGCAATGCTTCTTAAAACCCAATCAACCTCACTCCTCAGGATGTCTGGTTCTAATTCATTCACCACACCGTCAAAACTACCTTCGATATTATTATCCTTCCTATAAAGATCTTCTGTATAGTCTCACCATTTTCTCTTGATCTCTTCAGCTTCTGTTAGGTCCCTGCCATCTTTGCTTCTTATCATGCCAATTTTTGCCTGAAATTTACCTCCAATGTTTCTAATTTTCTGGAAGAGGTCTCTGGTCCTTCCTGTTCTGTTGTCTTCTTCCACTTCCATGCATTGCTTGTTTAAAAAATAGTTCTTTATCTCTTCTATCTTGCTTGAAGTCTCCTTATTGTCCAAAAATGTTTGTGTAGAGGGTTGCCATGGCTTGACAACATAGATGGAAGTTCTTGCTCACTTTGGCCCAAGTAAATGGGGCTTTTGTGTCATTGTGGTTTGTTAGGCAAAGACTGATTGCTTGGAATTCTTGTAGTGAAATTATGATAATGAAGATTTACACCAGTGGTAATCAAGCTGTGGGTCCCCAGATGTTTTGGCCTTCAACTCCCAGAAATCCAACAGTTGGTAAACTGGCTGGGATTTCTGGAAGTTGTAGGCCTAAACACCTGGGGACCCACAGCTTGAGAACCACTGCTCTACATAGAAACTGAATGCTTTGAGGAAATAGTGGTAGGAAAGGGAAGGAGAGAAAATGGTATGATGGATGGAACTATTCTGAGTGTTAATGCAGTTTGATACCACTCCTATGGCCCAATGGTATGGAAAATCTTTAGCTTTCTCTGCCAAAGAGTGTTACTGACTCCCAAAAGTACATTTCCAAGATTCCATAGCATTCAACCATGGCAGTTAAAGGGGTGTCAAACTGCATCAATTCCACAGTGTAGAGCCTTTCTAAGACTCTCAACACTCTTTTGTTCTCCCAAGAAAGACTTCTGTTCACCTTATCTCCAGAAAGAGTTAAATAAATATCATGGAACAGCCTGGAAATGGGCAGGAAATAAATGGGATTTATGCATGTCAAAAATGTGCAGCTCTATGGAAACATGCCGTTTTTCTCTTTATTCATTTTCCTGGATTCATTTGATTTATATGTTATTAAAATGTTGTTAGGACCATTATATACTATCGTTCATAAATATTTATTCCAGAGTACTTTACAATCCAATTTGAAATTCAAAGAGCACAAAATAAACAAATGAGAAAAATCGATATAACAAGAACATGGTTAAACAAGCTATAGGATAAATCAGCAGAGTTGGAAAGAAGGCAGACAGGTTGGAGAGGGCCTGGCACAGACTGACCCTCTCTAATTCTAGATCTAGGGAAGTAATGCTACCCCTCTATTCCGCTTTGGTTAGACCACACCTGGAATACTGTGTCCAATTCTGGGTACCACAATTCAAGAGAGATATTGACAAGCTGGAATGTGTCCAGAGGAGGGCGACTAAAATGATCAAGGGTCTGGAGAACATGCCCTATGAGGAGCGGCTTAAGGAGCTGGGCATGTTTAGCCTGGAGAAGGCTGAGAGGAGATATGATAGCCATGTATAAATATGTGAGAGGAAGCCACAGGGAGGAGGGAGCAAGCTTGTTTTCTGCTTCCTTGGAGACTAGGACACGGAACAATGGCTTCAAACTACAAGAGAGGAGATTCCATCTGAACACGAGGAAGAACCTCCTGACTGTGAGAACCGTTCAGCAATGGAACTCTCTGCCCCGGAGTGTGGTGGAGGCTCCTTCTTTGAAAGCTTTTAAACAAAGGCAGGATGGCCATCTGTCAGGGGTGATTTGAATGCAATATTCCTGCTTCTTGGCAGGGGGTTGGACTGGATGGCCCATGAGGTCTCTTCCAACTCTTTGATTCTATACAATTGAGCATATGTTTGCCCCAAAATTTATTATTCTATACAATTGAGCATATCAGTTGGCTCCTTGGAGAAATTGTGATAAAATGTGGATGATGGACAAAAAAAACATCCGGATGAAAATTGGAAAGAAAAACAGCTGAATTGAGATATATTTGCAAATTCCATTCCATTAGTAGAGGTATGAACAGACACACTGTCTTATGGCTAGCTACATATATTGATACTTATGTCCTGACAACCAGGCATGTAATGAAAGAATTCTCTGCAACAAAGGGAACCGATTCTCCATAAGCAGCTTTATTACTTTCACATCTCAGAACTATAGACCAGTCTGGCAGACTTGTGTAATCTTTCAGAATTGCTTCACTGATTCTGGAGTCACAAATTGTATCTTTCTACATCCTATTATGCTCTGATTCCACCCTTACAGCTGTATAACTGCTAATATATCTGTGATTTGATACGAACCCCACCAGCGCATATGAAAGAATGAATTGAAACCCACGAGGGCTCATGATAAAGTAAATCAATTAGTCTTAAAAGTGCTGCTAGATTCCCTCCTCCTTATTCCTCATTAAATGAATCATTTTTGTCAAGGGGAGTTCTTGCAACACGTTGAAACAAATTGTTGAGAGTTAATTATTCAACACAATATTTCTCACCTGCAGATAAAGCAGCACAGACATTTTTTCAGAATTCCCACAAAAGTGTTTCTCTGGGAAGCTGGTGTTGGGGACACAGTGAAAGAAAGCATGGAAGGACCATGGCTGCTGATCCAATTTCGAGCACAATTCAAAGTGCTGGTTTTAACCTACAAAACCCTATACGGTTCCGGCCCAGTGTATTTGTCCGAACGGATCTCCCTCTACATCCCATCTCGAAATTTAAGATCGTCTGGGGAGGCCCTGCTCTCGACTCCTCCACTATCACAAGTGAGGTTGGTGGGGACGAGGAGCAGGGCCTTCTCAGTGGTGGCCCCTCACCTGTGGAACTTACTCCCCAGGGAGATTAGATCAGCGACCTCCCTTTTGGCGTTCAGGAAAAAACTGAAGACCTGGATATGGGACCAAGCTTTTGGACATTCTGGCAGCTAAGGGAAGATCTGACGATAAACATGGGCGAATGGAATGGAATGGATATACGGAACTCTGAACACTGAGCATGAGATTGTTTTGCTATTTTATTATGTACTAATGTTTTTAACTTGTTAACTGTTTAAATCGTTTTTAGGTATTGTTTGTTTATTGATTCAGGCATCGAATTGTGTGGTTGTTTGTAAGCCGCCCTGAGTCCCCCCTCGGGGGTGAAAAGGGCGGGGTATAAGTAATTGAAATAAATAAATAATAATTAAATAAGGACCACATATGGCTGTGAAAACTGTACAGTGAAGAAAGCGAACAGGAGGAGAATCCACTCATCTGAGATGTGGTTCTGGAGAAGGGTTCTGTGGATATCATGAGATGCTGAAAAAAGAAATAAATAAGTCTTAGGGGAAATGATGACTAAAATGGGATAGTTGCACTTTATTTATTTTATTATTTATTTCACGCATTTCTACCCTGCCCTTCTCAACCCCCGAGGGGGGACTCAGGGCAGCTTACAAAAGGCACAATTTGATGCCAACAACAAACAATAAGATAAATATATATATCAGCAGCAATTATAAAACAATTAAAACAATCAATTATACATCACAATCCATAAAACCAGTCTAATGCTCAATGTTCACCAACTCAGAGTCCGTAAATTCATTCCACATTGTCAAATCCTATCAATTCTAGTCGTCATTGTCCTTGGTCTATCTGCCAGATTACCCAAAGGCCTGGTCCCATATCCATGTTTTTAGTTTCCTTCTATAAGAGAGGAGGGATGTTGATGATCTAATTTCCCCGGGAAGTGAATTCTACAGGTGATGGGCCACCACCGAGAAGGCCCTGCTCCTTGTCCCCAACAATCTCACTTGTGATAGAGGTTGGGCCGAGAGCAAGGCCTCCCCAGAAGATCTTAAACTCCAAGGCGGGATGTAGAAGGAGATGCATTCGGACAGATACGCTGAGCCGGAACCGTATAGGGTTTTTGGCCCCATCATGAGAATAGTTGGCTCACTAGAAAAGACAATGCCCAGTAAGGTAGAAGGCAGTAGGGAAAGAAGAAGACCATTTTTCAGGTGGAGAGACTCAATCAAAGAAGTCACTGACTCTGCAAGGCCTGAACACAGAGTAACTTGGAGGTCTCTTATTCAAGGGGGTCACCATAAGTCAAAGTCAACTTGATGGTAGTTAACAGCTGGCTGAAGATTCAAAATAATAATAATAACAACACTTTATTTATATTCTATCCTATCTCCCCATGGGGACTCAACATGCATGGCAAACATTCAATGCCATTTTGGACAGACAGGACAGAGACAGACAGAACAGAAAGGAGGTATTTATTTATTTATTATTTAGGGCTTTTATATCCCGTCCTTTCTCAACCTCCGCAGAGGGACTCAGGACGGCTAACAAAGTGGCACCCCATGGCGGCCACATCAAAACATAAATATACAATTAACAGTAATGTAATAATAACAATATAAAACAGTATAAACAGTATAAAACTATATAAGCAATATAAAAACAGACAACAAATAGTCAGTGGTTACCGATTTAAATCATTATCCAAGGGCAGTGCATCAGTTCTAAATAAGTCAACACGTTAGTAGGTCAGCCTATTCTCCAAAGGCCTGATCCCATAGCCAGGATTTTACTTGTTTCCGGAAGGTCAAGAGGGATGCAGCAGATATAATTTCACTTGGGAGGGAGTTCCACAGCCGGGGGGCCACCACAGAAAAGGCCCTGTCCCTTGTCCCCGCCAGACGCGATTGTGACAATGGGGGAACAATGAGCAGGGTCTCCTGAGATGATCTTAGGGCCCTAGGTGGATCGTAGCAGGAGATACATTCAGACAAGTAACCTGGGCCAGAACCATTAAGGGCTTATTAGGCCAAGGCCAGCACTTTGAATTGTGCTCAGAAGCTTATAGGCAGCCAGTGGAGCTGGCGTAACAAGGGCGTTGTACGCTTCCTGTACCCAGCCCCAGTGAGCAGCCTGGCTGCCGAACATTGGACTAGTTGAAGCTTCCGGGCAGTCTTCAGAACCAACCTCACATAGAGTGCGTTGCAGTAGTCTATTCGGGATGTAACAAGAGCATGGACCACCATGGCAAAGACAGGCTTCCCAAGGTATGGGCGCAGCTGGCGCATAAGTTTTAACTGTGGAAAAGCTCTCCTGGCCACTGCCGAGACCTGGGGTTCCAGGCTCAGCGAGGAGTCCAGGATCACTCCCAAGCTGCAAACCTGCGTCTTCAGGGGGAGTGTAACCCCATCCAACACAGGCTGTAACCCTATGCCCTGTTCGGCCTTCCGACTGACCAGGAGGACCTCTGTCTTGTCTGGATTCAATTTCAATTTGTTACCCCTCATCCAGTCCATTACAGCGGCCAAGCACCAGTTCAGGACATGAACAGCCTCCTTAGTAGCAGGTGGACATCCAGCTTCTTGGCATCTTGGACATCCAGCTTTTTGGCATCTTGGAGGTTGTGCTTGAATCCAGCCACATGGGGTACTGTTGCTTCATCCCCTGTCGACATCCAGCTTTTTGGCGTCTTGGAGGTTGTGCTCGAATCCAGCCACAGGGGGGTGCTGTTGCTTCATCCCCTATGACAGAGAGCCATCAGGATTTTCTCCTTACTTTTGGTCTCTGGTTATTTTCTGATCTTTTTCTTTATGGTGTCATAAAATACCTACCTCACTTCTTTTGTGGTACCTAATTTCTCTACTTACAGCTCTAAGCTGTTCCCGAACTGCTTAGGTAAACAGTGAGCTGGGCTGACAGTCACGCCGACTCAGGGCTTTGAACTGGCAACCTTTCAGTTGGTAGATCTTATCATTGCTGGTGATTTACCAGCTGTGCTAAATCCCAGCCCATATGATGCTTCTGATTTCTAAAAGTCCATGCAACAAGTCAGCACAGGTTGGCTACAATCCTGTGGGTGATCTATGCCTGTGTGAATTTGCTTCCAGAAATGGTTGGGCATGCATTTCAAAGTTGTGGAGGTAGAGGTGCTTGCAATTTTGTTATGCATGTGGATAAGCAGGTGAATTTCCATTCTGTTGTGCATTCCTTTTGCACATTCAGTTGCAAATTGGTTTATGTGAGTTAGATGCACCTTCTTTGCCATCCAGTATAAAGTTTGCACAACATGTACCCCATAGAAACATTTCTGTAATACAATCCCGGTTGAGCTAGGCTCAACAATGCAGTTGAGTTTGGCTTCACATCACCTATTCTTAAAAATGCAGAAAATAAACCCTCTCTCAAAATTTGAGAGAGTGAAATAAAGTAGATGTCATGGCCATTTTTACAACCCAGACCCTTTAGGGAACCACATGGATTACTAAAAATAAAAAGAGAGTGGCAGAAGACCAATTCTGGTCCTCAAAAATGGCTATTTTATTAAAAATATTAAACACTACAGAATAGACTAGCAACCTATTGGAAGAATGAATTGTTACCTTTGGAGGCTTCCAGGAGCAGTAGTTCACTCTTATTTTGGGACAGAAATCCATCTATCTGGGGATTTGGGAGTTGCGGAAGACCAAAACAACATCCTTAGAAGCCCTCATGTGACTCTCGGAATCATAGAATCATAGAATCAAAGAGTTGGAAGAGACCTCATGGGCCATCCAGTCCAACCACCTGCCAAGAAGCAGGAATATTGCATTCAAATCACCCCTGACAGATGGCCATCCAGCCTCTGCTTAAAAGCTTCCAAAGAAGGAGCCTCCACCACACTCCGGGGCAGAGAGTTCCACTGCTGAACGGCTCTCACAGTCAGGAAGTTCTTCCTAATGTTCAGATGGAATCTCCTCTCTTGTAGTTTGAAGCCATTGCTCCGCGTCCTAGTCTCCAAGGAAGCAGAAAACAAGCTTGCTCCCTCCTCCCTGTGGCTTCCTCTCACATATTTATACATGGCTATCATATCTCCTCTCAGCCTTCTCTTCTTCAGGCTAAACATGTCCAGCTCCTTAAGCCGCTTCTCATAGGGCTTGTTCTCCAGACCCTTGATCATTTTAGTCGCCCTCCTCTGGACACATTCCAGCTTGTCAATATCTCTCTTGAATTGTGGTGCCCAGAATTGGACACAATATTCCAGGTGTGGTCTAACCAAAGCAGAATAGAGGGGTAGCATGACTTCCCTAGATCTAGACACTATGCTCCTACTGAAGCAGGCCAAAATCCCATTGGCTTTTTTTGCCGCCACATCACATTGTTGGCTCATGTTTAACTTGTTGTCCACAAGGACTCCAAGATCTTTTTCACACGTACTGCTCTCGAGCCAGGCGTCACCCATACATGTTAACCACCTTGCACAAGACCTAAAGAAAATATCTTCCCAGAAATGAGAAAAACCTTCATGAATAAGATCAACTAGAACTTGTTTCCATGGAGCAAAGAAAGTATAGAGCCTACAGTATCTTTTGGCCACTTAAGATCTTAAGGTCCATCAAAGGCTTTGTCAGATTGATACCATATCTCTCAATCTATAATATAGAGAACTCAAAGTGGGGCAGCATGTTCTGATGCTAGTTATTAAAATTATGGATTTTCACAGAAGATTTATCAGAGTTAAATCCTGAACAGATGAGCAAGAGAGACACAGAATTGCTCAGCAAAAGCCACATTGTTCCCACTACATCTTGTTCTAGCTTCAAACATCACTTAATCCAAGAGGAAAGATGCATATTAAACCATTCATCATTCAAGAAGGGGAGGGAGAAAGCACAAAGCCTTTAGTACCTTGAAAACTTTAAATCTTGTTTTTGATTACTTTTTATGTGTCTCAAATTTCCTCCAACATGTTTAAAGCAATGGGCATGTTTTGCTCCACCTCCAGAGCCCCCGGTAGCACAATGGATTAAACCCTTGTGCCGGAAGGATTGCTGACTGATAGGCCAGTGATTCAAATCCAGGGAGTATGGGTTGAGCTCCCTCTGTTAGCTCCAGCTCCTCATGCGGAGACATGAGACAAGCCTCTCTCAAGGATGGTAAAACATCAAAACATCCAGGCATCCCCTGGGAAACGTCCTTGCAGACAGCCAATTCTCTTACATTAGAAGCGACTTGCTGTTTCTCAAGTAGCTCCTGACAGGAAAAAACAAAGCCCGACCTCCAAAATATTATCCCACAACAACGTTTTGAAGTACATTGGTTTGAAAAGTATGGATTTAAATTCTACACCGGGATTGTGGCACAGCTGGCTGAGTGTCAGCTGCATTAAGATCACTCTGACCAAAAGGTCATGAGTTCGAAGCCATCCCGGGTTGGAGTGGGTTTCCAACCAATTGTGTAGCCTGTTGTCGACCTTTGCAACCTGAAAGACAGTTGCATCTGTCAAGTAGGAAAATTAGGTATCACCTTAAAGTGTGGGGAAGCTAAATTAACAAATTTATGAAGCCATAAAAAAGACTCCAGTAAAGCACTCCAGCAAAAAAGCATGCGGGGAATGCGGAAGTGCTTCATCAGGGTCGCAGGTGGACGATGAAAGCGACAGCTCCCCTGGCGGCCAGAAAAAGTTAAATAGCCTTTATGTGTGTGTATATGTTGTATGTTAAAATTGGCATTGAATGTTTGCCATATATGTGTACACTGTAATCCGCCCCGAGTCCCCTGCGGGGTGAGAAGAGCGGAATATAAAAGCTGTAAATAAATAAATAAATAAACAAAGTTTGCTTATCCAAACTTCTGAATCAACTGGATTTTTGATCCCCATTTGAAATTGACTCAATTGATTTCTCTAATTGAGACTCTGTAACAGGTCCCCGGTCACTGACTCTTGCAGGTGGCTTCATGAAATCTCATTTCCACAATCTCAGGCCAATTTGTTTCAAGGCTTTCAACAGTTCGGGCTAAAACCCAAAGCAGATCCATCATCCACCATTACTGATATGGGAGACTAGTTATTTCTTTACCATAATTCACTGCATCCTTTAAAAAAAAAAAAGACAACTTTAGATGTTACTTAAAGATACCACTTTAGATTTTACACTTCTCATTTCTATTACATTCTGTTCCTACATTTGAACAACACAAATCTTAAGAATGATATGTGACTGACCTAAAACTTGAACAACTCCCGTTAAAAAGACTCTTCAAAATGTCCTTCAAATGTAACTCATTATACGCACAAAGTGACTTCATCCTTGCTTTTGTTATATTACTTATGAAATGTGGCTTCATTGCAGCTTTTGCTATACCAAATATAGTCACAAGTGGTTGCTTTATATTGGATGGTGAAACTTTTCTGGGTTCTTGTCTGAACTTTAAAGGAGGCAGCCAAGGTGCTGAACCCTTAACATGCCAAAAGAATCAGTACCTTGGATAGCCAAGGAGGGCTAGAAGAACATCTTAGTACCACCTGATACCTCCCCTGGAAATGCACATTGAAAAGACTTTGTGCTTTGTTCTAGACCAGTGGTTCTCAACCTGTGGGTCCCCAGGTGTTTTGGCCTACAACTCCCAGAAATCCCAGCCAGTTTACCAGCTGTTAGGATTTCTGCGAGCTGTAGGCCAAAAACATCTGGGGACCCCAGGTTGAGAACCACTGTCTAGACTTTAAGGAACTATCTGAGGTGCTGAACATATTTGTAGGATATGGTTCAGTGCCTTGAATAGATCCTTTGACGTTCACACTAAAACCCAGGGCATTTAGCATCTTCACTGACATAGGGATCACTTGTTCCCACTGCCCACATGTAACTAGTTCCAGTGAACTACACTACTTAGAGAAATTGATTTCCAATCTGCAATGATTGTACAGACTTTTCCTGACTTCTTCCCCCCTATCTGGGGTCTATTTGCTTCTGTTCTGTTTCAGAGGGATCACCAAAGACCATCAGGAAACATATATTTCTGATGGTCTTAGGAATCCCTTTGGCAGAGAAGGCTGAAGATCTCTCTGCCTTTCTTTCTCTTCCTTTTTGGAAACAGATGATGAATCCTCTCACCAAAAGTCTTCTTCTGCTGTGATTGGCCAGCCCCTCAGCCAGCCTCTCAGCCAAGAGGAGGGTTGTTTCTGAGACTCCAAGTGGTGAGGGGAGAGCAGAGGGGTTCCGTACATGGCAGCGTGGTGTGCATTGGCGGGCAATAGAGAGTGTGCAAGGCTGGAGGGAGGCTTGCGCCAGTGAGTCCCTTCAAGGCATGGGACTTATGTGTGGGAAGTTTGGCCCAGTTTTCTTCTTGGTGAGGTTCAGAATGCAATTTGATTGTAGGTGAACTATAAATCCCAGCAACTATAACTTCAAATGTCAAGGTCTATTTTCGTCAAACTCCACTAGTGTTCACTAGGCTTGGGTAACAACGGAAAAATTTGGTTCTAAACTTGTTTCGTTTTTAGGGGGGCCCTTGCATTTCGTTTTTTTAAAGAATTCCGAAATTTTCCTTTAAAAAAGTTCGAAATATACTAAATTTCGTAAAATTACGAATCGATTCGTTAATGGCGGACGCGATTGCTCAATATGCTAAAAAACCCTCCAAATGGGACAGGGGGAACTTCTGAAGCTTCCCTCCCCCTCTGTTGTTGACTGTTGGTGTGATAATTTATTTTTTATCACTGATAAAACAAACAACAACTATAAAACTTGCACCAAGCATACGGAAATAATTACGAAACAATTAGGAAACAATTTTGAAACAATTTTGAACCAATTACGAAACAATTACGAAACAATACGAAATAAATTGGAAAATTGTTTCGATTTTTAATTACTCCTCACAGTAGTCCTGCATGGCTCAATATTGGATCGTAAGCTAATTTAAATACGAATTAATAACAAATTACGAAATTAACGAACGAAACTGCCCAAGCCTAGTGTTCACATTTGGGCATTTTGAGTATTCATGTCAAGTTAGGTCCAGAGCTATCATTGTTTGAGTCCACAATGCTCTCTGGATGTAAGTGAAGTACAACTCCAAAACTGAAAATCAATCCCCCCAACCCCATCAGTATGCAAATTTGGGCATATTGGGTATTTCTACCAAATTTGGTCCAGTAAATGAAAATGCATTCTGAATATCAGATATTTACGTTACGGTTCATAACAGTAGCAAAATTACGGTTATGAAGTAGCAGCAAAACTAATTTTGTGGTTGGGAGTCACCACAACATGAGGAATTGTATTAAAGGGCTGCAGCATTAGTAAGGTTGAGAAACACAGATCTATAACAAATGCAAATATCAAAGCAAGAGCCTCTAAAAATAAAATATATATTCTCTAAAAGTGCTTTTGAACCATGTAATCATGACAGTGGTATCAGAGCAAGCTTCAAATATCCATCTAAGAAACACACTGGCTTTTTAAAACTGCCACATCACACTGTTGACTTGCATTCAGCTTGCAATCTATTAAGACCCAGGGTGTGTCTGCACTGTAGAATTGATGCAGTTTGACCCCACTTTCACTGCCGTGATGCAGTGCTATGTCATTTGCATTGCTATAGTTTTACAAAATCTTTAGCATTCTATGCCTAAGAGTGCCTAAGAGTGCTGGTGGTTCATCAAACTACTATTCCCATGGCTCCCTTCCCCCATTCTTGCAGACCTGAAACTCTTCAGCAAATTTGCCCCATGGATCAATGGCTTTGATTTTTGTGGTACTTTTGCTAGAAGTCCTACAGTTAATATTCCTTAAGGCAGCGTTCCTCAACCTGGAGGTGAGGACACCTGGGGGGTCATGAGAGGGGTGTCAGAGGGGTCAACAAAAACCATCAGAAGACACAGTATTTTCTACTGTTCATGGGAGTTCTGTGTGTGAAGTTTATTTATTTATTTATTTATTTATTTATTTACTTTGCTTATATACCGCTGTTCTCAGCCCGGGGGCGACTCACAGCGGTGTACAACATAGGAAGAACAAAATTCAGGACACAGTATAAAAGCAATTCACAATTCAGCATTATACAAAAACATTGTCAATTACTACGAAAACCATTCAGCGTCGTCTCATCGTCCAAACCACAATCCAGTATCATTTTCCGTTGTTCCATTCCTATAGTCATTACCAATCATTGCACTTCTTGTTCAAACTCCTTCTTGAACAACCAAGTCTTTAATTTCCTGTGGAATATCATCAGGGAAGGAGCTTGTCTAATGCCCACGGGAAGGGTGTTCCACAGCCGAGGTGCCACCACTGAGAAGGCCCTATCTCTCGGCCCCACCAGCCGTGCCTGTGAAGCAGGCGGGATCGAGAGCAGGGCCTCCCCGGAAGATCTCAAAGTCCTGGTGGGCTCGTACGTCGAGATGCGGTCGGATAGGTATCTTGGGCCGGAACCGTTTAAGGCTTTATAGGCCAACGCCAGCACCTTAAATTGAGCCCGGTAGCAAATCGGCAGCCAGTGGAGCTGGTACAACAAGGGGGTACCCTGCGTCCCGCTCCTGTTAGTATCATGGCTGCCGCACGTTGGACCAATTGAAGCTTCTGGGCCGTCTTCAAAGGCAGCCCCACGTAGAGAGCGTTGCAGTAGAATGCTCTTTGATTGTAGATTAATGATAAATCCCAGCAACTTAACTCCCAAATGTATGTGTCTATTTTCCCCAAGCTCCACCACTGTTCACATTTGGGCATATTGAGTATTTGTGCCAAGTTTGGTCCAGATCTATCATTGTTTGAGTCCACAGTGCTCTCTGGATGTAGGTGAACTACAACTCCAAAACTCAAGATCAGTGCCCACCAAACCCTTCCAGTATTTTTTGTTGGTCATGGAAGTTCTGTGTGCCTAGTTTGGTTTAAATCCTCTTCCCCAACCCCACCACTTTCAGATTTGGGTATATTGGGTATTTGTGCCAAATTTCAACTGATAAGTCATCCATGGGCTGGTCCATGAGGTCACGAAGAGTCGGAAACGACTGAACGACTGAACAAAAACAACAAAATGAAAATACTTCCTGCATATTAGATGTTTACATTACAATTCATAATAGTAGCAAAATTACATTTATGAATTAGAAACGAAAATAATTTGATGGTTGGGGGTCACCACAACATGAGGAACTGTATTAAGGGGTTGCAGCATTAGAAAGGTTGAGAAACACCACCTTATGGCAAAGGCATTTCCAAGAAAATGTTCTAGAATTGAACCTCAAAGTAGGAAACATTTAGCGGTGGTCTACACTGTGTTTTTCTACTTCCAATAAGCTTGGATATACAGCCTTCAATCAGAATAGCAAGCATTTAATTTGACTTTGGCTGCTAGTTAGATGGAGCAATACTTTGAATTCTAAATGAAAGCAGCAGGGGAGAAGGGAAAAAAGGTCAATGTCTGTGGTTACCTGAGCATTTACATAATGCAAACAGCTCATCATCATGTTGATATTCTTTTCCTCATTCCCGCCCCCTCGGTTGAGACAAAAGCCTACTTCATGCCAGTGACGACTTTGGCCAAAGTGACTTTTACCAGAGAATGTTTCCCGTTTGACCTTGTCTTAGGGCTGCTTAATTACCAACTGCTATTAATCAGCAGACTACGCCTCCCCATAAAAAAATAAAATAAAAAGCTAATAGTTGTGGGAATCGGCTGCCTTCCGCAAGCTGCTGAAATAAACACAGGGTATTTGCATAGACAATAGGAGGATTTGTTTCATTTATGCACCTCAACCCGAGCAGAAACATTTATTTGTACACATGACTGTATGGAATATTTTCAAGTTCTGGCTTTCCTGGAATTGTAGATTTAGGAGTGACCTTGGAAAAAAGCTAACTCAGGATTGGTGGAAAATGAGGCCCATTGGCCTCTTTCAGTATTTAGGACCCTTCTGTGTAACTTTTGGAATCCCCCCAGAAGCACACCAGAATCAAATCATAGAATCAAATCATAGAATCAAAGAGTTGGAAGAGACCTCATGGGCCATCCAGTCCAACCCCCTGCCAAGAAGCAGGAATATTGCATTCAAATCACCCCTGACAGATGGCCATCCAGCCTCTGTTTAAAAGCTTCCAAAGAAGGAGCCTCCACCACACTCCGGGGCAGAGAGTTCCACTGCTGAACAGCTCTCACAGTCAGGAAGTTCTTCCTTATGTTCAGATGGAGTCTCCTCTCTTGTAGTTTGAAGCCATTGCTCCGCGTCCTAGTCTCCAGGGAAGCAGAAAACAAGCTTGCTCCCTCCTCCCTGTGGCTTCCTCTCACATATTTATACATGGCTATCATATCTCCTCTCAGCCTTCTCTTCTTCAGGCTAAACATGCCCAGTTCCCTAAGCCGCTCCTCATAGGGCTTGTTCTCCAGACCCTTGATCATTTTAGTCGCCCTCCTCTGGACACATTCCAGCTTGTCAATATCTCTCTTGAATTGTGGTGCCCAGAATTGGACACAATATTCCAGATGTGATCTAACCAAAGCAGAATAGAGGGGTAGCATTACTTCCTTAGATCTAGACACTATGCTCCTATTGATGCAGGCCAAAATCCCATTGGCTTTTTTTGCCGCCACATCACATTGTTGGCTCATGTTTAACTTGTTGTCCACGAGGACTCCAAGATCTTTTTCACACGTACTGCTCTCGAGCCAGGCATTGTCCCCCATTCTGTATCTTTGCATTTTATTTTTTCTGTCAAAGTGGAGTATCTTGCATTTGTCACTGTTGAACTTCATTTTGTTAGTTTTGGCCCATCTCTCTAATCTGTCAAGATCGTTTTGAATTCTGCTCCTGTCCTCTGGACTATTGGCTATCCCTCCCAATTTGGTGTCGTCTGCAAACTTGATGATCCTGCCTTCTAGCCCTTCATCTAAGTCATTAATAAAGATGTTGAACAGGACCGGGCCCAGGACGGAACCCTGCGGCACTCCCAAGTTAGGTTTTTCAGAACTACTTCCAAGTCATTTTCTTTGTCAAAATCTTCTGAACATGCCTAAAAATGCATTTGCCTCAGCTCTCATCCCAAAGCCCTTCTAACCTTCCCATAACACCAAAAAAGAGAGAGACACAATGGCCAAAGTGTGCCATTAATGTCTTGTCAGTTCTGGCATGTGAAAATGTACCAGTGTGATCCACATAGCCAAGGAGGGCTAGAAGAACATCTTAGTACCACCTGATACCTCCCTTGGAATGCACATTGGAAAGACTTGGTGCTTTGTTCTAGACCAGTATTTCTCAACCTGGGGGTTGGGACCCCTGGGGGGGTCACGAGGGGGTGTTGGAGGGGTCGCCAAAGACCATCAGGATACACAGTATTTTCTGCTGGTCATGGGAGCTCTTTGTGGAAAGTCTGGCCCAATTCTGTCATTGGTGGGGTTCAGAATGCTCTCTGATTGTAGGTGAACTATAAATCCCAGCAACTACAACTTCCAAATGTCAAGATCTATTTTCCCCAAACTCCACCAGTGTTCACATTTGGGCATATTGAGTATTTGTGCCAAGTTTAGTCTAGATCTATCATTGTTTGAGTCCACAGTGCTTTCTGGAGATAGGTGAACTACAACTCCCAAGCTCAAGGACAATGCCCACCTACCCCTTTCATTATTTTTTACTGGTCATGGGCGTTCTGTGTGCCAAGTTTGGGTCAATTCAATCTCTAGTGGAGTTCAGAGTGTTCTTTGGTTGTAGGTGAACTATAAATCCCGGCAACTACAACTCCCAAGGTCCAGAGAATGAAAATACATCCTGCCTATCAGATATTTACATGTCGATTCATAACAGCAGCAAAATTCCAGTTATGAAGTAGCAACGAAAATAATTTTAGGGTTGGGGGTCACCACAACATGAGGAACTGTATTAAGGGGTCGCAACCTTAGGAAGATTGAGAACCACTGTTCTAGACTTTAAGGAACTATCTGAGGTGCTGAACATATTTGTAGGATATGGTTCAGTGCCTTGAATAGATCCTTTGATGTTTCAGACACAACCCAGAACAGATTCCTGGCTCCTCTGTCATGGAAGCCACCAGCTATCATACCTTGTCCATTTACCACTGAGATACCCACATACTCCAACAAAACCAGTCATGACCTTCTGGGCAAGGTTTTGCTTTGAAAGTTTCAGTGTAAAACCAAGCTGCAGAGGTCTACACATTGTTTAATCTGGCATCCGTGTCCACAGAAGCATTGTGCTGATAGCATTTTTGTGCCTTTTTTTGCAATGAAGGCTGGGGTGCAGCTTCTCAGGCTAAAGCAATGACCCTGGTGGACTCCGTCACCTTCTTTTACAAGGGTTCAAAGAGAACCAAGGTATGGCGATAAGTTGGTTTCCAAAGGGCTTTCACTTATTCCAAGAAATGAGGAACAACTACAATTTATTTTCTTTTTCTTTTTTGGTTCCTCTCTTCATTTACCTTCCTTCTTTATCGTGGTCGGCATCATTTGTTCTTGCGCTATCAATTTAACTTTTGGGGACCACCTCATTAACTTTCCTGTCTTCTCAGTGATTTTACTTCCCTTCAGTAAGATTCAACACATTCTTAATTTTCTTATTTAAAGAAGACCGCATTTGGCAGCATTGCACGGCAGATATGAATCTTACTTTTTAATTTTGAAAGGTCTGCATTGGGTTTTGTGAAAAAAAATTGTATCACATCAAAACATCAGAAGAAAATGCTGCTACAACATGGCCATACAGCCTGGAAACTACACAGCAGCCCAGAATTTATTTTGCTTAATCCAATGGTTCTCAATCTTTCTAAGGCCGCAACCCCTTAATACAGTTCCTCATGTTTGATGTGACCCCCAACCATAAAATTATTTTGTTGCCACTTCATAACTGTAATTTTGCTACTGTTATGAATTGTAATGTAAATATCTGATATGCTGGATGTATTTTCATTCACTGGACTAAATTTGACACAAATACCTGACATGCCTAAATGTGCATATTGGTTGGGTTGGGGAGGGGATTGATTTTTGTCATTTGGGAGTTGTACTTTACTTAGGCGATCCCTCGTTTTCCGAGGAGGATTGTCTTCCAGTATTCTTGTGGGTCCGTATGTGGCTGTGGGGTCCTATTCTTGCTCTGCATCTTCTTCCGCAGTGAGGGCATTGGTTTCCAGGTGGAAGGCAGTCTCGGTCAGGGTTGGCTTGATGCACCTTCCTCTTGGCATGCCCTCCATTCGTGCCTCTTCAAATTCTGCAGCACTGCTGGTCACAGCTGACCTCCAGTTGGAGCGGTCAAGGGCCAGGGCTTCCCAGTTCTCAGTGTCTATGCCGAAGTTTTTAAGGTTGGCTTTGAACCCATCTTTAAATCTCTTTTCCTGTCCACCAACATTCCGTTTTCCGTTCTTGAGTTCGGAGTAGAGCAACTGCTTTGGGAGACGGTGGTTGGGCATCTGGACAACGTGGCCGGTCCAGCGGAGTTGATGGCGGAGGACCATCGCTTCAATGCTGGTGGTCTTTGCTTCTTCCAGCACGCTGACGTTTGTCCGCCTGTCTTCCCAAGAGGTTTGCAGGATTTTCCGGAGGCAGCGCTGATGGAATCGTTCCAGGAGTTGCATGTGACGTTTGTAGACAGTCCACGTCTCACAGGCATATAGCAGGGTTGGGAGGACAATAGCTCTATAAACAAGCATGTTGGTATCCCTACGGATGTCCCGGTCCTAAACACTCTCTGCTTCATTCGGAAAAATGCTGCGCTCGCAGAGCTCAGGCGGTGTTGTATTTTGGGAGTTGTAGTTGCTTAGATTTATAGTTAACCTACAATCAAAGAGCATTTGAACTCTACCAGCGATGGAAATGAACCAACCCCCCCCCCCCAAAAAAAAACAAACAAAACAAACTACTACGCTTATATACTGCCCCTCTCAGCCTAAGGGCAACTCGGAGCAGTTAACAATAGGCAACAATTCGATGCCAGAACAGTTACAACAATCAGAACAATCATAAATACTATTAAAATACTAACAGCAATAAAAATATATATAAACCATACACAGCATTAAAAAAATTATCAAAGCATCTCTGTATCCAATCATTGGCCAGTTGCATCATCAGTTGTCCATGATATCAAATATCTATGCCATATTTTGGAAAGCCTGCTCGAAAAGCCAGGTTTTCACCTTCCTTTGAAAGGTTAGGAGGGAGGGGGCTGATCTTATCTCTCTAGGCAGGGCATTCCACAGTTTGGTAGGCATTGACCATGAGTTTTGGAGTTGTAGTTCACATACAAAAAGCATTCTGAGTCCCACCAAGAACAAAATTGGACCAAACTTCTCTCACAGAATGCTCATGTCTTGAAGGGACTCACTGGCAGCCTCCCTCCAGCCTTGCATGCTCTCCCGTGTGCTGTGCATGCCTGCTCTCCCCTCCCCACTTGGAGTCTCGGAAACACCCCTCCCCTTGCCTGAGTGGCTGGCTGAGAGGCTGGACATTCACAACAGACAAGTTTGCAGACGACACCAAATTGGGAGGGATAGCCAATACTCCAGAGGACAAGAGCAGAATTCAAAACGATCTTGACAGATTAGAGAGATGGGCCAAAACTAACAAAATGAAGTCCAACAGTGACAAATGCAAGATATTCACTTAGGCAGAAAAAACGAAATGCAAAGATACAGAATGGGGGACAATGCCTGGCTCAAGAGCCGTATGTGTGAAAAAGATCTTGGAGTCCACGTGGACAACAAGTTAAACATGAGCCAACAATGTGATGTGGCGGCAAAAAAAGCCAATGGGATTTTGGCCTGCATCAATAGGAGCATAGTGTCTAGATCTAGGGAAGTAATGCTACCCCTCTATTCCGCTTTGGTTAGACCACACCTGGAATATTGTGTCCAATTCTGGGCACCACAATTCAAGACAAGCTGGAATGTGTCCAGAGGAGGGCGACTAAAATGATCAAGGGTCTGGAGAACAAGCCCTATGAGGAGCGGCTTAAGGAGCTGGGCATGTTTAGCCTGAAGAAGAGAAGGCTGAGAGGAGATATGATAGCCATGTATAAATATGTGAGAGGAAGCCACAGGGAGGAGGAAGCAAGCTTGTTTTCTGCTTCCTTGGAGACTAGGACGTGGAACAATGGCTTCAAACTACAAGAGAGGAGATTCCATCTGAACATGAGGAAGAACTTCCTGACTATGAGAGCCGTTCAGCAGTGGAACTCTCTGCCCCGGAGTGTGGTGGAGGCTCCATCCTTGGAAGCTTTTAAACAGAGGCTGGATGGCCATCTGTCAGGGGTGATTTGAATGCAATATTCCTGCTTCTTGGCAGGGGGTTGGACTGGATGGCCCATGAGGTCTCTTCCAACTCTTTGATTCTATGATTCTAAGGCTTTTGGTGGGAGGATTCACCATTTGTTTCCAAAAAGGAAGTGAAGGACAGGCAGAGAGATCTTCAGCCTTCTCTGCCAAAGGGATTACTAACACCATCAGAAATATATGTTTTCTGATGGTCTTTGGCGACCCCTTTGAGACCCCTTTGTCTTCCCCTTAGGGGTCTCTGCCCCTAGGTTGAGAAACACTTCTATGGGCTGTCCAGCCAATGCCCTTGCATTGATCAGTGACAAGTTTGAAGCAATGTGTGCCATCCACCCCATTTTATTTCTACAGGAAAAGCAAAATTTGACCCCATTCATTCATACCTTCCAAATTTTTGCTTGGTGCAGGTGTTTGACATTTACCTTCCAAAGCTGTCAGTAAAAGCTCAGAACCGTGACTGTGGCACGCAGTGAGGAACTAATCCAGATGCTAAAGGCTATATTTAGAAATCATTTACACTTTCATCAGTTAAAGGGGAGACATGATTATTCATGTACAAGGAGCATCTTGCAGATCTCTTATAGGAGAAGAAAACTCATGAGGCTCTTCCTGATCACTTCCTCGTGCATTGAGGAGAGAGATTCTGAGCTCAGAGGAAATGTTTATGAATGGTGGAGACTCATTGATTGTTTTGACTGATAGCGCATCTGTTTTGGTTCTGTTGGATCTCTTGGCAGCTTTTGATACCACTGACCACGCTATTCTTCTTGCCTGTGTGTTTTGTGGGAGACAGTTATGCAAACTGTTACATTTTTTGGTGGTTTAGGCACATTCCATGTGCTTTTCACTCATTTTTTTTAAACTGAGCCTAATTTTTAAGGAGCTGCAAGAAGCCACAAAACAGGGCTACAAGGGTCACATGCAGTCCACAAATCCCACTTGCCCCACCAAAGGATTGAAGAAATCAGGGAAGGAATGTGTGAAGAAAATATCAAACAGGATCTCATAGAATCATAGAGTTGGAAGGGACCTCGTGGGTCATACATTCCAACCCCCTGCCAAGAAGCAGGAAAATTGCATTCAAGCGATGTTCCTACATCATCAACTCTGCTGGACTGGCTACGTTGTCCGAATGCCTGATCACCATTTAAGATCTTCTGGGGAGGCCCTGCTCTCGACCCTGCCATTTTCACAGGCTCGATTGGCGGGGACGAGGGATAGGGCCTTATCAGCGGTGGCCCCTTGGTTGTGGAATGCCCCCCCCCCCAGGGACATTAGATTGGCCCCCACCCTATTCACGTTTCGCAAAAAAGTTAAAACCTGCCTATATGAGCAGGCCTTTCCAAACGCAGTGTAGCTATTAAACTCTGATCTCGGAACGGTTGGACAACATGACTGGATAATGACTGGTAATGAAATGTGGAGGACTTATGGTTTTTATTGTGTTACTGATGTTAATTGTAATGAATTTTTACCTGTGTTAAATGTTTTTAATGTTTAAATTATTTTTGTACTGTTGTGGGCATCGAATTGTGCCATTTTGTAAACCGCCATGAGTCGCCCTCGGGCTGAGAATGGCGGTATAGAAGCATAGTAAATAAATAAATAAATAAATCTCCCAAAGCAGTTACTCTACTCCCAACTCAAGAATGGGAAATGTAATGTTGGTGGACAGGAAAAGAGACTGAAAGATAGGCATAAAGCCAACCTTAAAAACTGTGGCATAGACACTGAGAACTGGGAAGCCCTGGTTCTTGAATGCTCTAACTGGAGGTCAGCTGTGACCAGCAGTGCTGCAGAATTTGAAGAGGCATGAATGGAGAGCGAAAGGGAGAAATGTATCAAGAGGAAGGCGCATCAAGCCAACCCTGACCGAGACCGCCTTCCATCTGGAAACCAATGTCCTCACTACGGGAGGACATGCGGATATAGAATAGGGCTCTACAGCTGCCTCCGGACCCACTGCCAAGACACAACACTTGGTGGACCATCATCTTCAGGGTATGAGGGATCACCTAAGTAAGTAAGTGTTCTGTGGCGCGCTGGGCCTGTAAAAAATTGTCTTTAAACAGGACATGCAACCTTTGCCCAGCGGGAAGCCAGGGGGCCCAAAGAGAAGTTCTCAGAGGTTTTCCACCACAAATAGTCTTTAGATGGCTTGTGAAGTATAACAAAGTCTTTTATTAATGAACAATCAAACAGAAACTTCTCTTGTCTTCAGAAAGTTAAACAAATGATTCCAGGCTTTTCTGCAATTGGTAGCTTCCTAAACTTGCCCACGAAGGACAGGCAACTGTCTTCAGTAACTTCTTCTTTACTTTAAAGGAAAGTCCCCTTTTTAACTTCTCCCAGGCAGACTGTAATCTAACCCTTACTGATGTGGGCTCCACTACTGGGTCGAACTGCTTCTTGAATGCCGAGTGGACCTACCAGTAAAGGCTTAGATATTCTCCAGCTGGAGTTTTTTAGTCTTTAGGGCTGTTTCCCTGGAAATCTTTGGAGACTCTTAAGACTGTTTCCCCCCGGAAAGTCCTCAAAGCTTTGGGGAGGCTTCCCTGGAGTTCTCTGGTTTGCTCTTAAGACTGTTTTCCCCTGGAAAGTTTTAAGGGTTGAAGCTTTTGTACAGGGGAAGCTTGCACACATCCTGTATACATTAGCTTTCCTTGCTGAGACTAACTAAAAATGGCTCTTTCCCCTTTCTAATTGCCCTGAGCAAGAGGCGGGACCAAAACTTAATGACGATGGACAGGTGACTTGCTCTATGACTGCAACCAAAAGAAGTCACCTATCTGCAGAGTCCCTGAAACCTTGGGCTGCAAACAAACATTTAATACAAAGCAAATAAAGCTGGAGCTTCTGGTACAGCTATACCAGCACAGTAAGTAAGAAAGAACCGAATAGGTAATGACTAGGGCTGGGCGGTTTCGTTTCGTAATTTCGTAATTCGTTAAAAATTCGTTATTTTTTTTGGTTACGAAGCGATAACGAACCATTCAGGAGCATCTAAAAAACGAAACGAATTTTTCAATTCGTTTCGTAATTGCTTCGTATTCGTTTCGTATTCATTTCGAAATCGTTTCAAAATCGTTTTGTTATTATTTCCGCATGTCTGGGGCAAGTTTTATAGCTGTTGTTTGTTTAATCAGTAAAAAAAATATAAATATCACACCAACAGTCAACAACAGAGGGAGAGGGAAGCTTCAGAAGTTCCCCCTGTCCCATTTGGAGGTTTTTTAGCGTATTGCGCGGTTGCGTCCGCCATTAACAAATCGATTCGTATTTGTTTCGTATTGTTTCGTAATTTTACGAAATTTCGTAAATATTGAACTTTTTAAAAGAAAAATTTCGGAATTCTTTTAAATATCGAAACGCAAAAAACCCCAAAAAACGAATCGAGTTTAGAAACAAATTTTTCCGTGGTTGCCCAGCCCTAGTAATGACATTTATAACCCAGGAACAAAAATCATGTTAAATAGTGTTATTCCTAACACATGTGTTTGAGACATGTCTTTCATTAATGCATGCATTTTTGTACCCGTGTTTCACTAAACTACATATTTTTTTATTTGTAACCTTCTTTAAGGCAGTTTTTTTTGTTTGCAGGATCTTGAACTGAGAATTACATAGCTAAACTTGGAGAAGCATAGGCTATATTTTCTATCTCTGTTTGAGCCCAGTAATTCACTTTAAAATATGGAGCCATCTTTCTATGTGAAGGCATGAAAATGGATACTTGAATCACATCAGGGGCCACTTCATCCTTCACATGGGTTTACAATAAGAACTAATCTCATTTCCGAGGCAGATTTAGCAAATGACTGTCATTTTTAAGGAAGATTAATGGGGCAAGAAGGGATCATACTGCTGTTGAGTTGTTAAAAGTCATAGCAAATGTTCTGACAGGCTCGAAATATGTAGGAGGCCAGAGCCTTTGAAGGAAGAGCAGGAAGAATCATTGACAGTCTAATCCATAAAAATATAGGAGGACCTTCTCTACAGGTTAGGTTAGCTCTGGGCTTTGAGTGCTTTGCAGGCTCCAACAAATTTCCGGGGAAGGTTCAGTCGCTGGCTCCCAAAGTACACCAGATCTTTTTAAATGAGTCAGGGATTAAAAAGTCTAATTTTCTCTCATTCAGAAGAGGCTAAAAGATCAAGGAGAGGTTATGAATTTTGATAGAAGGACCACTCTTTGTAACTCCATGGAGCAATTTAGTCGAAAGAAAGAAGAGAAGACAAAACTCAGTCTGCATGTGCTTTGGAAGCTTGGGGCATCTTAACTGACAGGAGATTTAAAATGAACTCGGAAACCTCGGCAGTCATCCGCTGCTAACTGGAGAGGCTTTCATCCACATGACTTTCTTTTGCTCAGCTGAATGGGCATCAATTCAGAAGACTTGATAATGGTATGGGCATCGATCCTTTCTAATTTGGTTTGGTTTTACATCTGCAGTGAATTGTTTGAACTCCCACCATGAAATAAAGAGACTAGACACAAGAAAATTGATCTAAAGGGCCATTTTCTGACTTATTTATTGAAATAACTTGTAATAACCTGTAAAGGGAAAATCGGTGAACACATCAAATATAACTCATGGGTTAATGGCCGCCTAGTGAGCCTTGTCCCTGGGCCAGGTGTCACTCCATCTTACCATCTCCAAGGACATGTGTGCAGCAAGGATCATAAAGGCAAACCAAAATTCTTTGGCTGATCATAGTTGAAAGAACCCTCAATCCAGCCCCAAGAGTAAAAAGGTAAAGGTAGTCCCCTGACATTAAGTCCAGTCATGTCTGACTCTGGGGTGTGGTGCTCATCTCCATTTCTAAGCCGAAGAGCCAGCGTTGTCCGTAGACACCTCCAAGGTCATGTGGCCGGCATGACTGCATGGAGAGCTGTTACCTTCCCACCGGAGCGGTACCTATTGATCTACTCACATTTGCATGTTTTCAAAGTGCTAGGTTGGCAGAAGCTAGGGCTGACAGCGGAAGTTCACGTCGCTCCCCGGAATCGAAACTGCAACCATTCGATCAACAAGCTCAGCAGCTCAGCGCTTTAACCCACTGCGCCACGAGCGGCTCCAAACATGACCAAACCATAGTAAAATTGTCCCTCTAACCTCGTAGGGATGTGATGTGAAAATTTCTACCTAGAAACATCTATTTTCAATACAAAATTAATGATTTTTATGCAGCTCACAAAAATGCATATTTTAGGCAGAACATTTTTTTTCTGTGCAGGAAATGATATGTCTACATAGACATAACATTTCTTGTGCATAATATTTTGATATTATCTCCACCCCTAGTTGTTGCCCTCTTTATACTCTTGAATACACACAAAGAAAACCGCACACATATTTGGACTGCTGTCAACCTCACTTTTCCTGCATTGATTGTATCTTCCGTGTCTTTTTTGAAAACATATAGCACCCAAATAAGACGGCTTCCTTTGCATCCTCTTTCTTTGAGATCTCCATTCCTTTCCGATGTCATATGTTTCAATGAGATGGTGATGTCCTTCATTCTGAGACCTTTCAAGGGTTGAGGTGTATGCCCATATGGACTCTGGATGTTGGCATGTTTTACTAAGATCACTGGATGCCAGGAATAGAACACAATCCTTCTGCCAGAATCCTAGTCCAAGGGATTTCTTCCAAAACATGACAGTTTAGGACAAAAAGAGCCCTTAATAGTGTTTGTGTGCACTCATTCAGTCCCTCCATCAATCATTCAGGAGACTTACTGGGAACAAATGCAAGAGAAGTTGACATGGCAGCCCTTGAAAATCTGCTCTTAGAAGAAATATAATTTGGAAATACTTCAGTGAAACACTTCAGTGAGAACAAGTCGAACTGTCTTCTGCTGGGAGTTGGCAAAATTGTATAGAGGATTCTTGATAATCTCAATCAATTTACTCAGGATCTGTGTTTGGAGGCTGTCCTAGATGTCCTCATTGGATGAGACAAATGTTACCAAAGAATAAGCCACTGAGGGTGTATCTGCATTGTAGGATTAATGGTGTTTGACATCACTTTGACTGCCATGGCTCAATGCTATGGAATCACGGAAACTATAGTTTTACAAGGTCTTTATCCTTATCTGCCAAAGAATGCCTCTACCAACTGCAACTCAGGATTCCATAGCATTATTATTTATTATTTGTCATGTCAGGGCAACCAGTCAATTATATTACATTTCTAACAGAACAAAGCAAACAAACAGACAAAATACAAAATTTGTGATTTTGGTAGTTGATTAAATGTCCTTTGACCAGTAGCTGGCCACTTGGAGTGCTTCTGGTGTTGCTGCAAGAAGGTCCTCCATTGTGAATGTGGCAGGGCTCAGGTTGCATTGCAGCAGGTGGTCAGTGGTTTGCTCTTCTCCACACTCGTATGTCGTGGATTCCACTTTGTGGCCTCATTTCTTGAGGTTGCCTTTGCATCTTGTGGTGCCAGAGCGCAGTCTGTTCAGCACCTTCCAAGTCGCCCAGTTTTCTGTGTGCCCAGGGGGGAGTCTCTCATTTGGTATCAGTCATTGGTTGAGGTTCTGGGTTTGAGCCTGCCACTTTTGGACTCTCGCTTGCTGAGGTGTTCCAGCGAGTGTCTCCATAGATCTTAGAATGCTATTTCTTGATTTAAGTCGTTGACATGCTGGCTGATACCCAAACAAGTGATGAGCTGGAGATGTCTCTGCCTTGGTCCTTTCACTATTGGCTGCTACTTCCCGGCAGATGTCAGGTGGTGTAATACCAGCTAGACAGTGTAATTTCTCACCGTTTAAAGAAAACCCACACACACAGATAGATATCTGCATAAAAACTCCAACCATCACCCAAGTCAAAAAGAAGCACCATTAAAGCCTTGGCAGACCGTGCAAAAAGAATCTGCGAACCCCACCTCCTCCAAGATGAACTGAACCACCTCAACTGGGCTCTACAGACCAATGGATACTCCACCTCGGGCATCAGAAGAGCTGCAAGACCGAGAACAAGCCACGAGGGTCAAGACAAAGATGCACCCAGAGGAAAAGTGTTCTTGCCATACATCAAGGGAACCACTGACCACATAGGGAAGCTGATGAGGAAACACAACATACAAACTATTTACAGAACCACCAAGAAAATCCAACAAATGCTACGTTCAGCAAAGGACAAGAGGGATCCTCTCGCTTCTGCAGGAGTCTACCATATACCATACAGCTGTGGACAAGTCTACATAGGGACCACCAAACGCAGCATTGCCCAAACACGAATCAAGGAACATGAAAGGCACTGCAGACTACTTCAACCAGAGAAATCAGCCATAGCAGAGCACCTGATGAACCAACCTGGACACAGCATTTTATTTGAGAACACAGAAATGCTGGACCACTCTCACAACCACCATGTCAGACTACACAGAGAAGCCATTGAAATCCACAAGCATGTGGACAATTTCAACAGAAAGGAGGAAACCATGAAAATGAACAAAAAAACTCTAAAATAACAACAGCACAACAACAGAGAGGAAACAAACAAGGACATAATCACCTCTCAACAAAAGTTTGCTCTAGGCACTGTCAGGTCATTATATGCTAATCAAGGTGGTCAGTTGAAACATTCACACCTAGTTCCAGCAGACAAGAGTCCTTTGTCCCACCCTGGCCATTCCACAGATATATAAACCTTTTTTCCTAGTTCCAACAGACCTCACTACCTCTGAGGATGCTTGCCACAGATGCAGGCGAAACGTCAGGAGAGAATGCCTCTAGAACATGGCCATACAGCCTGAAAAAACCTACAACAACCCAGTGATTCCGGCCATGAAAGCCTTTGACAATAATAATAATAATAATAATAATAATAATAATAATAAATAATTTATTATTTATAGCCTCTTCTATCTCCCTGAGGGAACTCATAATGCTTGAAGGCATCCCAAGAAACCTTGAAAGGCACTGGAAAAGCCTTAATTTGGACAGACCATCAATCCACATTCTGCAGAAGACAGCTCTTCCCAGAACTGCACACATTCTGCAAAAATGCTTCTAATATCTAGGCTCTTGGGAAGAGTCTGATATTTGGAGATGAATCCCAGACACTTGGACCTAATATGCATGTGTGCTGTGTTGTTATGTACAAAGAAATCAATAATAATAATAATAATAATAATAATAATAATAATAATAATCTACTTCAGCTTTGGCACCTCATTGTTTGCCACTCAAAGAGTTTGCCATCTCTTTCCTGTCACAGTGTTCATAATTTCATCATTCTACCTGGAACACCTTGTGAACATAAAACCTTTTCTTTTTCTGGAAAACCTTAGCAGGGAGCTGTCCCAACCACATCGATCACTGAAAATCATTCAGGAATGTACGCGCAAGGCAGAAACACTGACAGTTGTTTTCAAATTGTTCTCAGTACTGTAGAAGCCTAAAAATAATATTCAGACAAAGATGTTCACAAAAGCAATTCTTTCTTCGGAGACCACATTGCCATTAGGTAAGGAATTGGTTTCGTTCGCTCCCTCACAAAAGCCTTCAAAGCCCATGGAAGTGATAGCTTTGTTATTCCTTTAGGAGGAAAAAAAGGAAGACTAATCTAAACAGCTCCACAGGATCAGGAGGAGTAACACAATCCTTTTATTGTCACAGGAAAAATAGACAGGTGAAGTACTTTTAAATATAAGAGAGAATCAGAGAGAATGAGACATGCATCCATACAAAGTTCTTAATTGGAAGCATTTGGGAATTTTTTATATTTATTTCAAGATACTAGTAAGCAACTTTATGGATTAAAATGCTATTTCCTTGGGATGGAAATGCGATGTTTCCTGGACATCAAAGTCGCAATTGTGAAACAAAAGATCTTGGAGTCCTCGTATACAACAAGTTAAACAGGAGCCAATAATGTAATGCGGCGGCAGCAAAAAAAAAAAGAAAAAGAAAAAGAAAAAAAAGCCAATGTGATTTTGGCCTGCATAAATATTTCTGTATTTTCTGTACAGAAAGAACTATTTTGTGTGGAAAAAATACCATGTAGGGTAGAAAAAATATTGAGAACTGCACAGTCCATTTCATCCTTCCTCCTGGATTCAAATAAGTATAATGTATGCTCATTTTTCAATGTTATTGAAGGATATTAGGGCTGGGCGGTTTCGTTTCGTTAATTCGTAATTCGTTAAAAATTCGTTATTTTTTGTTAACGAAGCGATAACGAACCATTCTGGAGCAACTTAAAAACGAAATGAATTTTTCAATTCGTTTCGTAAATGCTTCGTATTTCGTTATGTATTCGTTTCATTATTGGTTTGAGGTCGTTTCGTTATTATTTCGGCATGTCTGGGGCAAGTTTTATAGTTGTTTTTTGTTTAATTAGTGAAAAAAAATTATAATATCACACCAACAGTCAACAACAGAGGGAGAGGGAAGCTTCAGAAGTTTTTTTAGCGTATTGCGCGATCGCGGCCGCCATTAACGAATCGATTCGTTATTGTTTCGTTATTGTTTCGTTATTGTTTTGTAATTTTTTTACCATTTACGAAATTTCGTAAATATCGAACTTTTTTTAAGGAAAATTTCGGAATTCTTTTAAATATCGAAACGCAAAAAAACCCAAAAAACGAATCGATTTTAGAAACAAATTTTTCCGTTGTTACCCAGGCCTAAAAGATATACCTTTTTCTATACCTTTTTGTGCAATGTCTTCATACCCCTGTGATGGCCATTTACTATCTGGGAGAAGAAAGATGGCCATGTCCTTCTGGATCTTCAGTAAGATGCTGATGATCGGGAAAGGTGACCTCAGCTCTCTTCTCCCAATCACAAAGGTCTTCTAGGTGCCTCCTGGTCACCTCTGTCAACCCTCAGAACTATGATGTAGGACTTCATAGGAAAAGCATTGTTCCCTATGAATATAATGTAGGTTCATCTCATCCAGAGTCTCTATATTTGTGTAACCTTAGACTCTGCCAATGTTACATGGAAGCTTTATCCACCTGAGCTAATCTAGTTCAAAATGAGAGGCAGTTGCAGTCTGGGCATTGCAAGGGCAGTACATCCCATCCTCAGAAATTTCTCCAGCAAAGGAGCTTGTCTGTGTTTGTTTCACTTGTCTCAGTTTGTGCAGCTTCTCTGATTTGAATGGGGAAAGCAAAGTGCCTCCGAGGCCCTACCAAATGGCCATGTGGTGACAAAGAAAGGAAGAATACAAATCGCAAGCTTCAGCCATGTCCATACGTCGTGTCTCAGCAGGCCATGTGAGCCCTTGGCGAAGTATGCAGTCCTCCGGGTTGAGTTCCTTCAAAGCAGACAGCAGGGGGACAGCTGCTTGCCGAGTCCCAGACGTGTAATAAACAGGACGCTGCGCTGTGGGAGGGTGGCAAGATCTTTTATCCCTCGGAATGGAAACGGCAGCAGCCACAACACTCACCTCTGCACATCAGAAATAAGAAATAAGAATGCACAAAGGGGGAAGCCATGGAGGATACAATTGAAAGGCCATTGGAAATTAAAAGACAGACCAGTGTTATGATCCAACATCCATGTTGGAGTCAATAAGTTTCAACTTCTTGAGAAAAGCAGTTCTTCATCACCTCCAGCAGCCAGCGCCTTGCTTTTGGGCCAAAGTTCTGGATTTGTTCCATCCGTAAATCATCCAGGCCAGCTGCTTTGCCATTTTTACATTTATTGAGGGAAAACCAGCTGATCCCTAATTTATCTAAAACACAGACATGTGCTTTTCATCTCAAGAACAGACAAGCTCTGAGGATCACCTGGGAATCCCACTGGAGCACTGCAGCACACCCAAATACCTTGGAGTCACTCTGGACCGTGCTCTGACCTACAAGAAGCACTGCCTGAACATCAAGCAAAAAGTGGGTGCTAGAAGCAATATCATACGAAAGCTGATTGGCACAACCTGGGGATCACAACCAAACACAACCAAACACAGTGAAGACATCTGCCCTTGCGCTATGCTACTCTGCTGCTGAGTACGCATGCCCAGTGTGGAACACATCTCACCATGCTAAAACAGTAGATGTGGCTCTTAATGAGACATGCCACATTATCACGGGGTGCCTGCACCATACAACACTGGAGAAATTACACTGCTTAGCAGGTATTACACCACCTGACATCCGCCGGGAAGTAGCAACCAATAGTGAAAGGATCAAGGCAGAGACATCTACAGCTCATCCTCTGTTTGAGTATCAGCCAGCACGTCAACGACTTAAATCTAGAAATAGTTTTCTAAGATCTACAGAGACACTCGCTGGAACACCTCAGCAAGCGAGAGTCCAAAAGTGGCAGGCTCAAACCCAGAACCTCAATCAATGGCTGATACCAAATGAGAGACTCCCCCCTGGGCACACAGAAAACTGGGCAACTTGGAAGGCACTGAACAGACTGCGCTCTGGCACCACGAGATGCAGAGCCAACCTCAAGAAATGGGGCCACAAAGTGGAATCCACAACATGCGAGTGTGGAGAAGAGCAAATCACCGACCACCTTCTGCAATGCACCCTGATCCCTGCTACATGCACAATGGGGGACCTTCTTGCAGCAACACCAGAAGCACTCCAAGTGGCCAGATACTGGTCAAAGGACATTTAATCAACTACCAAACTCGCAAATTTTGTGTTTTGTCTGTTTGTTTGTTTTGTTCTGTTAGAAATGTAATACAATTGACTGGTTGCCCTGACACGACAAATAAATTGAGAAAAGCAAAAAAAGCTGGGTTGAGATGTGCCAAACCTTTCAGTCTCGATTTTGTTGTCTGTGTCCCATCCACAATTCCCTCTCAACTGTAGCTTCGTCTTATAGTTTATCAAGTTTTGAAACTGTGTGGATATTTTCAATATTTTTTCCTGTGTTTCCCCAATGAGCAAAGAGTGCTTGTGTGTGTTTTTAATGCTACACATGCATAGCCATTCAAATATGTATATTTAAAGCATATATAACTGATGATCTCAGAGCTGCATAGATTTCACCTCCAGCTGCGGTTACATATTAAGTCTGTGGTCCCGTGAGTGACAAATACTATATAAGCATAATGTAATTGTACATCTGTATGGGACAATGTATCATTGCTGCAAAGGTGGATATTTTCTTGCTCATCCTGGAATCATGGAAGCTCTACCCAGTACCTAGTAAAGAATCTCCCCAAGGCCATACCATTCCTGTTGGAGAAGGAGAAATGCTGAAGGTCCCGTAACATGATGCAAGATGTGCATATCTTTATATTGTTTTCAGTAACAAAAATAAAAACCCTTCCTAATGACACAATGCCTTAATCATAGAATCATAGAATCAAAGAGTTGGAAGAGACCTCATGGGCCATCCAGTCCAACCCTCCTTCCAAAGAAGGAGCCTCCACCACACTCCGGGGCAGAAAGTTCCACTGCTGAACGGCTCTCACAGTCAGGAAGGTCTTCCTCATGTTCAGATGGAATCTCCTCTCTTGTAGTTTGAAGCCATTGTTCCGCGTCCTAGTCTCCAGGGCACCAGAAAACAAGCTTGCTCCCTCCTCCCTGTGGCTTCCTCTCACATATTTATACATGGCTATCATATCCCCTCTCAGCCTTCTCTTCTTCAGGCTAAACATGCCCAGCTCCTTAAGCCGCTCCTCATAGGGCTTGTTCTCCAGACCTTTTATCATTTTAGTCGCTCTCCTCTGGACAGATTCCAGCTTGTCAATATCTCTCTTGAATTGTGGTGCCCAGAATTGGACGCAATATTCCAGGTGTGGTCTAACCAAAGCAGAATAGAGGGGTAGCATGACTTCCCTAGATCTAGACACTATTCTCCTATTGATGCAGGCCAAAATCCCATTGGCTTTTTTTGCTGCCACATCGCATTGTTGGCTCATGTTTAACTTGTTGTCCACGAGGACTCCAAGATCTTTTTCACACATACTGCTCTCGAGCCAGGTATCCCCCATTCTGTATCTTTGCATTTCGATTTTCCTGCCAGTTCCTTATGTTGTGGTGACCCCCAACCATAAAATTATTGTCATTGCTAATTCATAGCTGTAATTTTGTTACTGTTGTAAATTATAATGTAAATATATTTTTATTCACTGGAACCAAATTTGGCACAAATACCCGAAACGCCCAAATTTGAATACTGGTGGGGTTTGTGTGGAGATTGATTTTGTCATTTGGGAGTTGTAGTTGCTGGGATTTATAGTTCATCTACAATAAAAGAGCATAGCTGAACTCCACCAATGATGTAATTGAACCAAACTTGGCACACAGAACTCCCATGGCCGACAGAAAATACTGGAAGGGTTTGGTGGGCATTGACCATGAGTTTGGGAGTTGTAGTTCAACTACATGCAGAGAGCACTGTGGACTCAAACAATGATGGATCAGGGCCAAACTTGGCACCAATACTCAATATGCCAAATTTATTTATTTATCGTGTCGGTGCAACCATTTCTAACAGAACAAAGCAAAAAAACAAAAAAAAAATACAAAATTTGTGAGTTTGGTAGTTGATTAAATGTCCTTTGACCAGTATCTGGCCACTTGGAGTGCTTCTGGTGTTGCTGCAAGAAGGTCCTCCATTGTGCATGTGGCAGGGCTCAGGTTGCATTGCAGCAGGTGGGGCATTGCAGCAGGGGACATGAGAAAAGCCTCCTCGCAGGATTGCAAGACATCCGGGCATCCCCTGGGCAACGTCTTCGTAGACGGCTGATTCTCTCACCACAGAAGCGACCAGCATGCAAGCAAGCAAGCAAAACAACCAACGGTCCTTTTCAAGACCAACCAGGACAATAATGTCAATCAACATCGAAGGCATGTCAGCTGACAAAGAACAACTGCTCTATGAACTGTGCCGAGATAAGAAATGTGATGTGCTGTGTGTCCAAGAAACACACAGGGATGAACAACAGAAACGACCCAAAGTTCCAGGAATGGTCTTAGTAGCGGAAAGACCACATGCAAAGTATGGAAGCGCTGTCTTTGTCAATATGCCAAATGTGACCTTGACATTTGGGAGTTGTAGTTGCTGGGATTTATAGTTCATCTACAATCAAAGAGCACTGAGCCCCGCCAATGATAGAATTGGACCAAATTTCCTACACAGAACCCCCATGTCCAACAAAAAGTACTGTATTTTCTGATGGTCTTTGGCACAGAAAATACTGTATTTTATGATGGTCTTTGGCGACCACCCTGACACACCCTCGTGACCCTCCCCAGGTGTCCCGACCCCCAGGTTGAGAAATGCTGCTCTAAGGTACAAGATCCCTTTGCATTCTGTAATTCCAGACTTGTAGAGCTATGCCTTTGAATCAAATACAAGTAAAATGAAATTCAATCTTTTTCTTATTTAAGCAGTCTTCCAATTTTTCTGTACTGTGTGACTATATGATCTGCATTGGGACTCCCTGAGGTGACAGAACACTTAATCCCTTCTGGATTTCTAGCCAGCCCTGTAGGCTCACAGCCACATGGGTTACATCAATCCATCTCCCTCTTGCTTCTTTGGAGAGGCCCTCTTGGAACTGACTTTGCTCCTCTGTTGATCCCTAAGTAGACTACACAACACTCTGTAATGACATTCACTATGATCCTGATGCATTTATAGGAAACCTTACAAAGTCCAAGAATGCCTGGCATTCCAAAACTAAATTAATTAAGCCTGAACCTTCGCATTCCCTTTTGCCCTCTGCGAGGCCTCGTCAGCATTTCTAGACGAAAGTACCATTTTATGGTGCTTATTATTAATTGGTTTTGTAGGAAGCGATGACTCCATCAACAGAGCAATTTTATTCCTCGAAGCTGGGAAGGAGGGAAATGAGCAACAGCACAAAGACATTGCTCTAGTCTAAAATGGACTGGCTGTGACGGCGCAACTGGCACCACCTGTATGTAAAACTTTAAGTTGCAAAGGTTTGAACTGTTGTAGCATATCCAGACTTGCTTGTTTACCTTGTAAATGTATAGTTGAATTGATTGGTTATCTACAGCTGACAATCAATGTTGTTTTACATCTATTGGCTTGTTCCCCCAGCTCAATTGGTTGGCTCCACCCTTTCCTAGGGAGGAAAACAACACTTTCATTTTCATTCTTACCACCAAAAGCTCAACAGATGGACGTGTGAAAGGCTTGGCTCAAAGCTCTTGGTCAAGTAATTTCTTACCACCAATTCTCAGGTTTATACCCTTAAGATTCATACTCCATGCCCAGCTCATCTGGACAACATTGAGGAATCTTAAGCACCTTCAAACCAGTCCTTTGGCATCAAGAGGAAGACTTTATGCCTTCAATATAGGCAATTGGACTGGGGTTGTGAGTGTTTCGGCCTCATAGCCATTGAGAAAGAGGGAAATTGGAAGCTACTCAGCTGAAAAACTCCTTGGACCCAAGACAATCAGAGACTGTAATGTATATTTACCCTTTTTGGAACATCAAGTTTAATATCTCAGAAAGATAACTCTTTGTAAACAATAAAGCCTATTTCGAGTTATCTATAGTGTCTTGTTGATCCTCAAGAGTTCTAGTTCTCTAAAGGAAGGCAAGAAGCAATCCCCTGGGGAAAAGTTGCCACATGCTTGTTTTTTCACTAAGATCTATAGCGCCCCAGGCAGTGACAGCACACTGGCTAATGCTCCATGGCTCAAACCGTTAGTCTTGCTGAATGTCCAAAATTACAGGAAGGGGAAATGTGGAATGCATTGGGTGCACATGGGATGAGAGGTGACACCAATGTGGTCCATGAAGAATGAAAGTCGAAACTATTCAAGGGCCAAGGATGTCGTTCTGGGAAGACAAAATTAGATGTTTGCCTCCCCAAATAAGGATTCCATCCCCTTGATGATAGACCTTGGCACACATCCCCGTCATCACCAACTTAAAAGACAGGCAAGATTTTGGTCATGGGGTTCTGTGTGGGAAGTTTGGCCCAATTCCATCATGGGTGGGGTTCAGAATCCTCTTGAATTGTAAGTGAACTATAAATCCCAGCAACTACAACTCTTTTCTTTCTTTCTTTTTTTCTCCCCTTCCATCTATCTGTCTTCCCTTTTTTCTGTACTGTCATTTAGCTTTCCATCATTTAGCTTTTTGGGGCTTTTAAAGTCCCTTCTGCTGCGTTTTGCTGTGTTTTTATGAGTGAAGGACATACATTGGGTTGTTATGTGTATTGTGTCCAAATTTGGTGTCAATTCCCCCAGTGGTTTTTGAGTTCTGTTAATCCCACAAACGAACATTACATTTATATTTATACTAGCTGTCCCCTGCCACACGTTGCTGTGGCCCAGTCTGGTGATCTGGAAAATAAAATAATGAGAAAGTGTCGGTTTCTAATATATGTAATTCCTTTATGCTTGTGTGTAAACAGTATTTCTTGTTGTTTCTTTGTCAGTGTTGATGTGGAGAGTGTCTGGTTTGCCTACTCTGGAATATGCAACATGCCATAGTCTTTCTTTAAGGGTCTCTTTCAAATCTATGATACTATATGTGTGTGTGAGAGAGAGAATCATATCTATCTATCTATATTTATGACTGGATGGCTCTTTGTCAGGAGGGCTCTGATTACATTTTCTTGCCCTGGTGAAGAGAGTTGGACTGGATGGCCTTAAGTATTTTCTGTTGGTCATGGGGGTTCTGTGTGGGAAGTTTGCCCCATTTCTGTCATTTGTGGGTTTCAGAATGCTCATTAATTGTAGTGATCTATAAATCCCAGTAACTACAAATCCCAAATGTCAAGGTCTATTTCCTCCAAACTCCATCTGTGTTCATATTTAGGCATATGGAATTTTGTGTCAAGTTTGGTCCAGATCCATCATTGTTTGAGTCCACAGTGCTCTCTGGATGTAGGTGAACTACAACTCCCAAACTCAAGGTCAATGTCCACCAAACCCTTCCAGTGTGTTCTGTTGGTCATGGAAGTCCTGTATGCCATGTTTGGTTCAATTCCATCATTGGTGGGGTTCAGAATGCTCTTTGATAGGCCTGGGTAACAACGGAAAAATTTGTTTCTAAAATCAATTCGTTTTTTGGGGTTTTTTGCGTTTCGATATTTAAAAGAATTCCGAAATTTTCCTTAAAAAAAGTTCGATATTTACGAAATTTCATAAATGGTAAAAAAATTACAAAACAATAACGAAACAATAACGAATTGATTCGTTAATGGCGGCCGCGATCGCGCAATATGCTAAAAAAACTTCTGAAGCTTCCCTCTCCCTCTGTTGTTGACTGTTGGTGGGATATTATAATTTTTTTTCACTAATTAAACAAAAAACAACTATAAAACTTGCCCCAGACATGCGGAAATAATAACGAAACGACCTCAAACCAATAACGAAACGAATACATAACAAAATACGAAGCATTTACGAAACGAATTGAAAAATTCGTTTCATTTTTAAGTTGCTCCAGAATGATTCGTTATCGCTTCGTTAACAAAAAAATAACGAAATTTTAACGAATTACGAATTAACGAAACGAAACCGCCCAGCCCTACTCTTTGATTGTAGGTGAACTATAAATCCCAGCAACTACAACTCCCAAATGTCAAGGTCTATTTCCCTTAAACTCCATCTGTGTTCATATTTGGGCATGTGGAATATTCGTGCCAAGTTTGGTCCAGATCCATCATTGTTTGAGTCCGCAGTGCTCTCTGGATGTGGGCGAACTACAATTCCCAAACTCAAGGTCAATGTCCACCAAACCCTTCCAGTTTTTTCTGTTGGTTATGGGAGCCCTGTGTGCTAAATTTGGCCCAATTCCATCATTGGTTGAGTTCCGAATGCTCTTTGATTGTAGGTAAACTATAAATCCCAGCAATGACAATTCCCAAATGACAAAATCATTTTTTTGACTGGAGGACATACATTGGGTTGTTAGGTGTATTGTGTCCAAATTTGGTGTCAATTCCCCCAGTGGTTTTTGAGTTCTGTTAATCCCACAAACGAACATTACATTTTTATTTATATAGATTCATAGTAAAATGACAGTTATAAAGTAGCAACAAAAATAATTTTGTGGTTGAGGGTCACCACAACATGAGGAACTGTATTAAGGGATCATGGCATTAGGAAGATTGAGAACCACTGCAGTAGAGGGTTGCGGGGACATATTTGTAGATAAAAACTTCGGAAAATATACAGCTTCCCACAACCAAGTACAGAGCGATGTTATCCCTGTGCCCTCATAGACTTGTGGCCTTTGGCATCGTTCCATTTTAAAAAATCCCCAGAAGTTAAATTTATGCTCTACTCTATTTTTGTCCCCTTGTTACTCTGTGCTCTGCATATCCTCCTTACGTCTCACAAAGGCAGGCATTTCGCTAGTCATAGTGGCAGCATTGATCTCCAGTGACATCATTGCAATTATTTTAATTATTAAGTACTGAGTGGGAAGGCAGGTCACAAATGCCAACTCCTGCAAAACAGTTATTTTCTAATCAGTGTTCATGTTTATAGTTCCCTTTGAAATACTAACTACTTGTCTGACCTAACCTGGGGGAAAAACCACAAGAAAAACTCTGGACAATTCAGAAGAAATAGCTATCCTCACTTTGCTGTAACTTGCCTGGAAAAATTGTTTTCGGCAGAAACAAAATACCAAAGTGGACAAAGAACTGGCACGATCAGGTCTAACAAAGAAGTATCTATTTTATTTATTTATTTATTTATTTATTTACAGCTTTTATATTCCGCCCTTCTCACCCCGCAGGGGACTCAGGGCGGATTACAGTGTACACATTAGGGCTGGGCAATTCGTTTCGTTAATTCGTAATTCGTTAAAAAATTCGTTAATTTTTGAATTACAAAACGATTACAAAACTTATTTTTAAACCTGGAAGTGTTTTTAAATATCGAAACGGCAGGCGCCAAAAAATTTTGTATTTCCGTCCATTTCGGAAATACGTAAGATGGCCGCCTGGCTTGCTGGGAGCTCTCCTCTCTCGGCGCCGGCTGAGCAAGCGAGCGAGAGGGCGAGCGAGAGGGCGAGCGGCGAGCGAGAGGGCGAGGGCAAGCGGCGAGCGAGAGGGCGAGCGGCGAGCGAGAGGGCGAGGGCGAGCGAGAGGGCGAGTGAGAGGGCGAGCGGCGAGCGAGAGGGCGAGAGGGAGGTCTCCTTCTCTTTCTTTCCTTTTCTCTTCTTTCTCTCTCTCTCACCTTTCGCAGGGGGGTTCTGAGCTCTCTTCCAAAGAAGGCTCACTTGCTTCCTCTTCTCTCTCTCTCTCTCTCTCTCTCTCTCAATTCGAGGCAGGAAACCCCTCCATCCTGCAGCCATCTACACTGCAGCCTGGATGAGGTTTGGCACCACATTGGCTCAATGCTGTAGCATCCTGGGAGTTGTAGTTTGGCAGCCTGGGAAAAAGAGCCCCTCCTGGAAGGAACCCATCCTAGCAAGAGGGCGAGCGGCGAGCGAGCGGCGAGCGAGAGGGCCCGCCAGAGTGAGTGCCTGCCTTTCCTCAATAATAATTTCTCCTCCCTATTCTACTAAATTAATAATTAAATTTAAAAAATATTTTAAAAATATTGAAAAAAAAAAGGGTGCCATCTTTACAAAATGTTTTGTAAATATTTACGAAATTTCGTAAATACCGAACTTTTTTTTTGGAAAATTTTGTAATTATTTTAAATATCGAAACAAAAAAACACCCCAATTACAAATCGATTTTAGAAACAAATTTTTGCGTTGTTACCCAGGCCTAGTACACATATATGGCAGACATTCAATGCCAATTTTTGACATACATATACAGACATACACAGAGGCTATTTAACTTTTTCTGGCCGCCAGGGGAGCTGTCGCTTTCATCGTCCATCTGCGATGCTGATGATGTACTTCCGCATTCCCCGCATGCTTCCCCGCTGGAATGCTTTGCTGGAGTCTTCTTTATGGCCTCATAAATTAGTTAATTTGGCCTCCCCACACTTTAATGTGGTACCTAATTTTCCTACTTGACAGATGCAACTGTCTTTCGGGTTGCAAAGGTCGACAACAGGCTACACACAATTGGTTGGAAACCCACTCCAACCCGGGCTGGCTTCGAACTCACGACCTTTTGGTCAGAGTGATCTTTAATGCAGCCGACACTCAGCCAGCTGCGCCACAATATTTATTATTTACTAGCGGTCCCCTGCCACGCGTTACTGTGGCCCAGTCTGGTAATATGGAAAATAAAGTAACGAGAAAGTGTTGCTTTCTAATATATGTAATGTCTTTATGCTTGTAGGTAAACAGTATTTCTTGATGTTTCTTTGACAGTGTTGACGTAGAGATTGTCTGGCTTGCCTACTCTGGAACATGCAACCTATTATTGTCCATGTTTAGGAGTCCCTATTAAATCTATAATACTTTATCTCTCTGTGTGTGAATCATATCTATCTATCTATATCTATGGCTGGATGGCTCTCTGTCAGGAGAGCTTTGATTACGTTTTCTTGCCCTGGTGAAGGGAGTTGGACTGGATGGCCTTAAGTATTTTCATGGGGGTTCTGTGTGGGAAGTTTGTCCCAGTTCTGTCATTTGTGGGGTTCATTCAGAATGCTCTTTGATTGTAGGTGAACTATAAATCCCAGTAACTACAACTCCCAAATGCCAAGGTCTATTTCCCCAAACCCTATCTGTGTTCATATTTGGGCATATGGAATATTTGTGCCAAGTTTGGTCCAGATCCATCATTGTTTGAGTCCACAGTGCTCTCTGGATGTAGGTGAACTACAACTCCCAAACTCAAGGTCAAGGCCCACCAAACAATGCTAGTATTTTCTGTTGGTAATGGGAGGACTGTGTGCCAAGTTTGGTTCAATTCCATCGTTGGTGGAGTTCAGAATGCCCTTTGATTGAAGGTGAACTATAAATCCCAACAAGTACAACTCCCAAATGACAAAATCATAATTTTTTGAGTGATGGTCACTCCTTGTGTTGTGAGATGTTTTGTTGCCAAATTTGGTGTGATTTTGTTCATTGGTTCTTTTGTTTTTAAGGTACTCATTATGCACAGAGCATTTATATGTATATAGATTTAAAGCATTTCTATTCTGCCCTTCTCACCGCAAAGGGGACTCAGGGCAGAGCACAACATATATATGGCGAACATTCAATGATGGAACATGAAATAAACTATAAACATACATAAGCACTTAAATCAATTATTGGCACACTAAAATCAACTGTTTATAACCATTTCAAATCATCCATATCGAATCCGGTTGGCAAGGAAAATATTCCTATTTTTGCCTTATTGCACTGTCCCAAAGGCTTGGGCCCACAGCCAAGTTTTTGCCACTTTCCTGAAGGACAGGAAGGAGGGGGCTGATTTAATCTTGACAGGGAGGGAGTTCCATAGTCAAGGGGCAATCACTGAGAAGGCCCTCTCCTTACCCCCCAATCATGCTTGTAGAATCATAGAATCAAAGAGTTGGAAGAGACCTCATGGGCCATCCAGTCCAACCCCCTGCCAAGAAGCAGGAATATTGCATTGAAATCACCCCTGACAGATGGCCACTGCTGAACGGCTCTCACAGTCAATAAGTTCTTCCTCATGTTCAGATGGAATCTCCTTTCTTGTAGTATGAAGCCATTGTTTCGCGTCCTAGTCTCCAGGGAAGCAGAAAACAAGCTTGCTCCCTCCTCCCTGTGGCTTCCTCTCACATATTTATACATGGCTATCATATTTCCTCTCAGCCTTCTCTTCTTCAGGCTAAACATGCCCAGCTCCTTAAGCCGCTCCTCACAGGGCTTGTTTTCCAGACCCTTGATCATTTTAGTCGCCCTCCTCTGGACACATTCCAGCTTGTCAATATCTCTCTTCAATTGTGGTGCCCAGAATTGGGCACAATATTCCAGGTGTGGTCTAACCAAAACAGAATAGAGGGGTAGCATTACTTCCTTAGATCTAGACACTATGCTCCTATGGATGCAGGCCAAAATCCCATTGGCTTTTTTTGCTGCCACATCACATTGTTGGCTTATGTTTAACTTGTTGTCCACGAGGACTCCAAGATCTTTTTCACACGTACTGCTCTCGAGCCAGGCATCCCCCATTCTGTATCTTTGCATTTTGTTTCTCCTGCCAAAGTGGAGTATCTTGCATTTGTCACTGTTGAACTTCATTTTGTTAGTTTTGGCCCATCTCTCTAATCTGTCAAGATCATTTTGAATTCTGCTCCTGTCCTCTGGAGTATTGGCTATCCCTCCCAATTTGGTGTCGTCTGCAAACTTGATGATCCTGCCTTCTAGCCCTTCATCTAAGTCATTAATAAAGATGTTGAACAGGACCGGGCCCAGGACGTACCCTGCAGATGGCACTCCGCTCGTCACTTCTTTCCAGGATGAAGAGGAAGCATTGGTGAGCACCCTCTGGGTTTGTCCATTTAACCAATTACTGATCCACCTCATCGTAGTTTTGCCTAGCCCACATAGGACTAGTTTGTTTGCCAGGAGGTCATGGGGGACCTTGTCGAAGGCCTTACTGAAATCCAGGTACGCTACATCCACGGCATTCCCCACATCTATCCAGCTTGTAACTCTATCGAAAAAAGAGATCAGATTAGTCTGGCATGACTTGTTTTTGATAAATCCATGTTGACTATTGTGATGGTGGAATCCTGGGGACTGTAGTTTTACAAGGTCTTGAGCCTTCTCTGCCAAAGAATTCTGGTGCCTCACCAAACTACAAATCCCAGGATCATGTTGCATTGAACCCTGGCCATTTAATTAGAGGTGGTGTTCCTCAAAGAGGAGCTTCAAGTGCAGCTCCTGAAGCATCTTCCCCTTTTGCTTTGGCTCAGCACTAAGATTATTGTATGATGCAAATCTAATAAGCAGACCAATTTTTACAAGGTCTTTTAGTCAAACAAATTTGAGTAAATAATATATGGCATTTTGCTTGTGAAACACAGTGGATGCGATTCTACATCACCGCAGGGAGCATCAATAACCAACCGCTAGTGGGGTTACGTTGTGTTTACCTTGCAGATATACCTGATATCACTGTACTGCAATGTACGGAACTGTTCATTTGTGGGATTAACAGAACTCAAAAACCACTGGGGGAATTGACACCAAATTTGGACACAAGACACCTAACAACCCAATGTATGTCCTTCACTCAAAAAAAAATGGTTTTGACATTTGAGAGTAGTAGTTGCTGGGATTTATAGTTCACCTACAATCAAAGAGCATTCTGAACCCCACCGACAATAGAATTGGACCAAACTTGGCACACAGTTCTCCCATGAGCAACAGAAAATACTGGTGGGCAGTGTCCTTTGGTTTTGGAGTTGTAGTTCATCTACATCCAGAGATCACTGTGGACTCAAAACAATGATGGATCTGGACCAAACTCCACACGAATACTCAATATGTCCAAATGTGAACACTGGTGGAGTTTGGGGAAAATAGAATCTTGACATTTGGGAGTTGTAGTTGCTGGGATTTATAGTTCACCTACAATCACAGAGCATTGTGAACTCCACTAACGATAGATTTGGGCCAAACTTCCCACACAGAACCCCTATGTGGGCCACAGCAAGGCATGGCAGGGGATGGCTAGTCGGTAAATAAAAATGTAATGTTCATTTGCGGGATTAACATAACTCAAAAACCACTGGATGAATTGACACCAAATTTGGACACAATACACGTATCAGGCCAACGAGTGACCATCACGCATAAAATCACTGAAAAGCAGAAGAGACGTAAAAATGCAAAAAATAAAAAATACATTACAATGCATGTGCAAAACCACACATACACAAAACACGTATACACAGACTCAGATAAAATTATTTCCCTGATAATGATAGCAGCAAGGATCTGCTATGCCAGGAGGTGTAGCAGATACCAGACGAAAATGAGAGATTGACAAAAAAATTGGAAATTATGAATATGGATTTTTTAATAACAAGAAGTAAAGGAATGAACATGAAAGAAACGAATTGGGAAAAAGTGATGGAATACTTTAAGCAAAGGAATAAAAGGATTCTAATCTAATGAAGGAAGAGAAGGAGGGAAGGAAGAGGAAGAAGATGAGGAGAGAAGAGAAAGAAAAAGATGCTGAGAAGGGTGGCAGAGCAGACCTCCAGAAGACCCCAGGAAGTCGAAAGCAACTGCTACTTTCTCTCTTTCTTTTTAATCTGGATTGGGGGTTTCAAATCTATACTGATTCTTTTTATTCTCTTTTTTCTTTTCTTTCTTTTCTTTTCCCCCCCTCTCTTCTCTCTTTTCTTTTTCTTCTCTTCTTTTTCCCTTTCTCCTTTCTCACACATCACCACCTTTCTCTCTCTCTCTCTCTCTCTCTCTCTCTTCTTTTCGGGGTCACATCAACTATTCACACTCTATACTTCTTAGTAGCTTTGGCTACACATCTTTATTTTAAATGTAAACTGGAAATTTAATAAAGCTTATATTAAAAAAACACATATACACAGAGTGGGCCACAGTAATGCATGGCAGGGGACAGCTAGTAATAATAATAATGTGGACCTTTCCTTCTGTTCCTATCAGTTGGATAAGGCAATGGTGCAAAGTCCAGCAAAACAGTCCACATGCACAATGCAAGTTATGCTTGTGTTTGTTACTAAGAGGATGCTGAGCATATTTATGAAACTGGGTTACAACAGAGATGGTTGAGATCTTGGAGCCCAGAAGCCATTTTCAAAGACATTCTCACAGCAGGAGGAAAATTGTTGGCATTCCTAATTGCTTCTTCAAGAACGACATTAACAAACATTACAGCCTTATTTTAGCAACAGAGTTGGATGTAGTATCTAAATAATAGAAACTGAGGGCCAATGAAATAGACAAAGTTGTTCATTTTTGTGTGTATGCGTGCAGACAAAGCACAGCAGCCATGTCAAAAACAAACAAACAAACCCTTAGTTGAACAAATGGAGCATAATGCAGAAAGCAAAGTTCTTGCTGGCTGACTGATAGAGCTTTCAGGATCTGGCAAAGGAGACCCAAAGTCAATGACATAGGTCAGCATAAGGTTGATTTGTTAGCCATCTGGTGGTAAGTGCACAAGGCCTGTGGTGTTCTCTTTCTGCCCATAATGACATCCGTTGGTATAACAAGTCCAGCTCCATATGCACAGGTGTCAGAATGTTCAAAGAAGACATCATTCTCCTGGCCCAAAGATTGCGTCTATTGGACAGGCAAGCTCAAGGACAGTCCAAAGCAGTTGCTCAAATGCTTCTACATTAGAGAAGATCCAAGAGAATTCTAAATAATTTTTCTGTAAGGGGAAAAAAACTGATTTTTTTGACATAAAAATCCTGTAGCTTAGTGCAAGACTATGTGATGCGGGCTTGCAATCATTGAAATCATTGGACCAGCAAAAATTTCTAGTTGTTTTCTTGTCCTGTTGTCCCATGCCTTCAATTTTTCTGGTCACCACCACTCCACTAACAGTCACTTTTTTGTGACTCGTATTATGACCATAGTGGCCTTATAAAAAAAAAATCTGTGACTCATTTTGAAATACTAGCTGGAACCCAGTAGTATGTTTCATGTGTTTCATGTTGCACTATGACTTTGGAGACCTAGGCTTCAAATCTCTGTTGGATTTTCACTGGTTGACCTTCAGAGAAAGGCAAAGACAACCAACCTCTGAAAAAAATCCTGCCAAGAAACCCTTGTGATAGGTTTGTCTTACGGACTCAATAAAATAGTTAAGAGTAGAGACATTACACTGGCAACAAAGATCTGCATAGTTAAAGCAATGATATTCCCCGTATTGACCTATGGATGTGAGAGCTGGACCATAAGGAAGGTGACCAAAGGAAGATAGACACTTTTGAACTGTGGTGTTGGAGGAAAATTCTGAGAGTGCCCTGGACCACAAGAAGATCAAACCAGTTCATATTCCAGGAAATAATATCCTTCCCTCACTGGAGGGAAGGATATTAGAGGCAAAGAGGAATTGCTTCGGCCACATAATGAGAAGACAGGAAAGCTTGGAGAAGATAATGATGCTGGAGAAAATGGAAGGAAAAAGGAAGAGGGGCTGACTAAGAGCAAGATGGATGGATGGTATCCTTGAAGTGACTGACTTGATTTTGAAGGAGCTGAGGGTGCCCACGGCCAACAGGGAGCTCTGGTGTGGGCTGGTTCATGAGGTCACGAAGAAACAGAAGTGACTGAACAAATAAACAACAACCACATCCAGATTCATTCTGCAGTTGACTCAGCAAAGTTCTGCAAATGTTGCTGTAATTCAGCCACATGTACTTTCGTATACAACATGCATGTTCCTCAGTGTTTTCCACCTACCACTTGATTCACTGGGATTGGGGAAACAGAAGCCCTTTTGCAGATACCTAGTTGATTCCATTATGGTGGTATTCATCAGAAGACTGGTACAACACAACTACTGTTGAAATATGTGGCGTAGGTTTACATTGTACATCTATGATGTAGGACCTCAACTATATATATTTTAAAAGACGTTGGGATTGAGAGCTTAAAATCTATTTGAAATAATTACTGTTCTAAGACACTTCCAGGAGAAACTATTCACTTTTTTTTTCATTTTGGCCAGGAAAAGGATAGAGCAGAAACCTGGAAAGTTGAGTATCCTCAAACACAGAATGCCATTGGGTCAAACTGTACTTACACCTCTTCTGTTTGTTCAGTGTTGGGGAGAAAAAGCCTTTATACATCAACTTTGGCCAGGGCAGTCAGATCATTGACCCTCTACATAGGTCCTTTTTATCCCCACCCTTTAAGCTTTTCAGTAATTCTATATACGGAATTTGTGAAATTAAACCACACTGGAAAGAATAACTTACTTATTCAAAGTAGCTGTCAGTTTTGGAAGAAGCAACACTGTGACACTTTCTGTCAGCTGTGAGTATGCCTGTCCTTGTCCTTGTCTGTTTGATTTGAGGATGATTTCAACACTGTCAGGGTGCTTTTGGAGAAGGCTTTTCATGTGCAATCATCTTGCCTCGTTCACAGAATTTTGCAGGAAGTTCAGACATCATCATCTTCAATTTGTAACCTACCTGTATTTTATTCCTCTTTTCTTTCTGTTTCAACTATAACTATGGAAAATCTCAAAGGAGGAAAATGTAAGAGTGGCAGAGACCAAGATCCTACATAATATTTCCACAATGTAAATCCTCAACATTGTTGTGAAAGTGATGGTGAGTCTGTTTTTGCGTCTAATCATTGTTATCTTATGCAACAGGGTACACATCAATGGCTGGTTATCAAATCCCAGTGAATAAAGTGATGCAATGAAAACACCAACAATTAGTTATGCACCATCCAAGAATGTGCAATTGCGTGCCTGGAATCCTGAGAGTTGAATCAAGTAGGGCCATTCAATCAATGGCTGTATTTATTTATTCATTTATTTATTTACTTTACTTTACTTGTATACCGCAGTTTCTCAGCCCAACAGGCAACTCAACGCGGTTTACAACAAGGATAAGAATCAATCAACAATATACAATTTAAAACCATAAAAGCATAATATACAATATTGACACAACAATAGACAACACAATGCATCTCATAACTAGAGTCGTGATCCAATCCGTCGTCCAAATTTCCATTCCTGTAATCATCACATTCATTGCACTGTTTAACCGAATGCCCGTTCAAACATCCAAGTTTTTATTCTTCTTCGGAACACCATTAGCGAGGGGGCTGATCTTACCTCCATAGGAAGGGCGTTCCACAGCCGGGGGGCCACCACAGAAAAGGCCCTGTCTCTCGTCATTAGAATTAGAAGGTGCTAAAACATCCTCCTAGTCCAACCATCATAATGCAGGAATACACAATTAAAATACCCCCAAAGAAGAAGAGTCACTACCTGCTTAGGCAGTCTATTCCACCATTGAACATTTCCTACACCAAATAAGTTCTCAAGTTTTGATGGGATCTCATTTTTGGGAATTTGAATCCATTGAATTTTGTTCCAGCATCAAAAAACAAGCTCACTCAATCTTTTTCAAGGTATCCCTTCAGATATTTATCATGTACCTCTCAGACGTCTCTCCTCCAGACTAAATTTACCCAACTCCCAGGCCTGTAGTGAGGGGGTGGTTTTAGGGGTTCAACCCCCCCCCCGAAATGTTTCAGATTTTTTTTAAAAAAACCTGGTTTACTCATGAATTTTAACTGGTTAACCAAATCCCCATGCTAAGTCTCCGAGATGCAAAAAATTAAGAGTCGGGTGTGTGTGTGTGTGTTGAATGCTCTCATTAAGGAGGCCAGACTTGGTGGAGGTGGTTGACAAGGGCGGAGCTGCAGGCTATGGAAGGCTGCTCTGCCCTCTGCTGTGCTCTTTGCTTCAGCGTGAGCTAGGAGGCAGGTTTCAATCCCCCCCCCCGTGAAATTTTCAACCCCCCCCCCCAAATTTCAACCCCTCCTGAAATTTTTTTCTGGCTACAGCCCTGCCAACTCCCCAAGTTTTTCCTCAAAATACTTGGTTTGCAGATACCTCATCACCTTAGTGGCCCTATTTTAGACAGAACCCACCTTTCAAATTCCTTTTAAAATCCTAGTACTCAGAACTGGACGGAGTATTCCAGGTGAGGTTTTATCAGCAGGAGTGTAATGCTTGGAAGCAGCTCCTAGTAGTATCGTAAGAATAAAGGTTTGTATTGGAGGAAATACATTTCATTTAGTCATTCACTTACACAACCATGAACTGAATACTATGAATAGGTCTCCTGTACCATCATTTTGATTGATTCATTCCCTGTATGAGATAGACTATAGGCCAGGTGCTGTTCCACTGACGAGAAAATGAGAGTAGGAATATCTTCTTCTGTCACAGGATGACTAAGAAAATGATCAGTGCATTTTGCAAAATGGATAAGAGAATCATGCATGCATTTATCCTGACACATTTCGGAATACACAAATGCACTGATACTTTACAAAATTAGCTGATATATTTGGATAACCTTTTTTTCCCCACTTAGTTTACTACAAGTGCTAAGTGAGTGGCTTTAAATAAAAGCAAAATAGAGAAGCTGCCAAAACTAGACCATGAAAGAGACTGAATCTATTTTCTCACATTAGAAGTTCGGAAGCTTGACTACCGTGCTTTATTTGAATGCCATGAAATAACTAGCAAATATATCCCTGTGTGTACCTATCTAAGAATTGAGAGTTGATAGCGGGATAATCCTCCATGTCTCATTAATGTAAAAGAAAGATGGAGCCTTGCTATTCCTTAGGTTCTTTCTTGGATGAAGGACTGAGGATGGGAGAGGAGGAATGAAAACAAAGCTAAAACACGAATCATTTGAGAACTGCCTCCAGATCTAGTCAAAGCCATTTTTATCAATATGCATGTCATAAACAGCTGCATCACCTGTCCGCTAATTTCATCTAAAAACGATTGGCAGCCTCGCTGGCAGCTTGTACCAATGGCAAATATTGACAGTGGACGTTCTTGGTTATTGAGCATCCCAGATGCTCTGTGTGGAGCGTTTTGCTGTTTACTTTGCATATTAATGCTTAGGGTCATTGTTTGGAGAGGGTGCGGTGGTGTATGCATACTAACAAGCTAGTAATCTACTCAGGAAAAGCATGCCTGGAACGAGAATGAGAGAAAGGGGGAGATCAAACCACTTGCTACAAGAATGACAAATATTTAACAGTCCATTAATGGGACCCTTTGAAGGGGTATAGGCTCAAACCAAGAATATGTGCCACATCTAAAAGCAGAAGCACAATTACCACAGGATGGGGCTGAGTTGTCTTGCAAATAGCATGCCATTTATTGCCTGTGATCCATTTGACTGCACACCAGTTTAGCTGGGTCTTCATCTTCATGGGGATGTCTTTGGAAACTGGAGATTTTAAGGAGTTCAAAATGCCAGACTGATGGCCAAAGTTGGTTACAGGTAGGGTAGACACATGCAATCCATTAGAAATGGTTCTAAATGCCTTCCAAAAACAGGGGGCACTGGTGCTTCATTTCTAAGGTCTTTCCGAATTTTGAGTGGGGAAATTTTCAGAACTTAATGAAACTTATGAATCTTCCGAGCTTTACAAAACAGAAACAAAAAAGTAAGGGGTCAGCTTCGATTCTTAAGTTTTTGGAGTGGGCCACACTGATGCTTCAAAGAGACTTTCGACTTACAAAACTTCCGATTTCTTCTGATTTCTGATTTTTTACGAGTTATTTACACACCTCTAGTTACTGGGAACATGTAATTCCCTTGCTGAAAAATATTATTCACTATTAAACTGACTCATAAAAAGAAATACAGATGTCTGATAGAAATACAGACATCCTTAACCCCTTTTGTAAGTAGATATTTTATATACCATAGATAGTCTGCCCATCATTAGCCTCTCAAAACAAAACCAAAGCCAGAATAGTGTGATACTTTTCATTGGTATAATTCATTATGCAACCTTTTGAAACTCCACTGGGCTTCATCAGCTGCTTATGGGGTTACTAATGGAGATGGCATTTTCATTACCTGTCATTTGTCATAGGATCATAGAATCAAAGAGTTGGAAGAGACCTCATGGGCCATCCAGTCCAACCTCCTGCCAAGAAGCAGGAATATTGCATTCAAATCACCCCTGACAAATGGCCATCTAGCCTCTGTTTAAAAGCTTCCAAAGAAGGAGCCTCCACCACACTGCTGAATGGCTCTCACAGTCAGGAAGTTCTTCCTCATGTTCAGATGGAATCTCCTTTCTTGTAGTATGAAGCCATTGTTCCGCATCCTAGTCTCCCGGGAAGCAGAAAACAAGCTTGCTCCCTCCTCCCTGTGGCTTCCTCTCACATATTTATACATGGCTATCATATCTCCTCTCAGCCTTCTCTTCTTCAGGCTAAACATGCCCAGCTCCTTAAACCGCTCCTCACAGGGCTTGTTCTCCAGACCCTTGATCATTTTAGTCGCCCTCCTCTGGACACATTCCAGCTTGTCAATATATCTCTTGAATTGTGGTGCCCAGAATTGGACACAATATTCCAGGTGTGGTCTAACCAAAGCAGAATAGAGGGGTAGCATGACTTCCCTAGATCTAGACACTATGCTCCTATTGATACAGGCCAAAATCCCATTGGCTTTTTTTGCCGCCACATCACATTGTTGGCTCATGTTTAATTTGTTGTCCACGAGGACTCCAAGATCTTTTTCACATGTACTGCTCTCGAGCCAGGCATTGTCCCCCATTCTGTATCTTTGCGTTTCGTTTTTTCTGCCTAAGTGAATATCTTGCATTTGTCCCTGTTGAACTTCATTTTGTTAGTTTTGGCCCATCTCTCTAATCTGTCAAGATCGTTTTGAATCCTGCTCCTGTCCTCTGGACTATTGGCTATCCCTCCCAATTTGGTGTTGTCTGCAAACTTGATGATCCTGCCTTCTAGCCCTTCATCTAAGTCATTAATAAAGATGTTGAACAGGACCGGGCCCAGGACGGAACCCTGCGGCACTCCACTTGTCACTTCTTTCCAGGATGAAGAGGAAGCATTAGTGAGCACTCTCTGGGTTCGTCCATTTAACCAATTACAGATCCACCTCACTGTAGTTTTGCCTAGCCCACATTGGACTAGTTTCCTTGCCAGAAGGTCATGGGGGACCTTTTCGAAGGCCTTACTGAAATCCAGGTACGCTACATCCACGGCATTTCCGCATCTATCCAGCTTGTAACTCTATCGTAAAAAGAGATCACATTAATCTGGCATGACTTGTTTTTGATAAATCCATGTTGACTATTAGTGATGACCGCATTTGTTTCTAAGTGTTTGCAGACAACTTCCTTAACAATCTTTTCCAGAATCTTGCCTGGTATCGACATGAGGCTGACCGGACAGTAATTGTTTGGGTCATCCTTTTTTCCCTTCTTGAAGATTGGGACCACATTGGCCCTCCTCCAATCTGCTGTAACTTCTCCCGTTCTCCAAGAACTCTCAAAGATGATTGCCAATGGTTCCGAAATGACTTCCGCTAGTTCCTTGGCCTCCAAATGGCCAAGATGGGGAGTGGCTTTTGCTTCTTCTGAAATCTCTCCTAAACCTACAACAGAAATAACACATGACATAAAATGTAGGCTTATGATTCTATCATGATCACGTTTTCTTCTCCTGTATGATTTTAATTTCTTCTTGTCTGATGGTGAAACCAAGGAAGCTTCAAAAGCTTTCATAAAGTATTTGATGCCCAATAAGGGCCACACGGTTTAGTGGATTTTGTTGAAATCTTCTTTCAAATGCTTAGTTCAGGGGTCCACAAACTTTTTAAGCAGAGGGCCAGGTCACAGTCCCTCAAACTGTTGGCGGGCCAGAATATAATTCGAAAAAAATACAAATGAATGCACACTGCACATATCTTATTTATAGTGCAAAAACAATTAAAAAAACAATACAATAATTAAAATTAAGAATAATTTTAGCAAATATAAACTTATTAGTATTTCAATGGAAAGTGTGGGCCTGCTTTTGGCTGATGAGATAGGATTGTTGTTGGTATTGTGTGCTTTCAAGTAGTTTCATACTGAGCGAGGGCCGGATAAATGACCATGGAGGGCCGCATCCGGCCCCCGGGCCTTAGTTTGAGGACCCCTGGCTTAGTTGATGTCATTTAGCTCCATGTGAGTGCCAGAGAATCAAGAAATCACTACAAGACAAGTGTTGGTTTTCTGGTTCTGAAGGAACAGATCATGTTCATGAATTCTGGAACCATAAAAAGATCATACAGGGATTTGGCTGTGTTTTGTACTAAACAGATTGCAGGCTATGAAATATGAGTGGGTCCACTTAGGGTTTGTGTATGCTGAACAAAAGTGTGGAAAAATGAGGCAAATTAAAATCAGTTATCAATTTCTTAATTGCTCATACAATCTCTTTTGTTTCATAGTAAACATATAAAATCCTTTCTTAAAAAGAATCCAAGATATTGACAGGAAGATAAAGTATTATATATGAGCAAGAGATCACCTTCTGGCTGAGAACAAATTTATCAAACGACAGAGTCTTTTTGTAATCTTCTGAGGTGATCAATATTTTAATAATGTTCACCTCATAGTACCTGTTTTCTTTAATTTAAGACCCCTGGGTTAGAATTCTATTTGTAAGTTTCCATATTCTTTAATTCTGTTTTTGGATTCCATATTATGGGTGTATAAATAAAATATGTTCCTATCTGTATGTAGGCCTATATATTTTATGTATGCTATACCTTCATCTACCTCCCCCATGTTGTTGCCTGGAGCAGAAGACTTTATCCTGCTGCATTGCCAAGCCTGCATTTCAATTGTATAGGCATCGTTTCATGAGAAGTGGGCTGATTTATAGAATGGTCAACTGCCACCCAATGAGCCAGATCTAGTGATTGGTGGCCCTATTAAGTTTCAAATGAGGTATGATAAAGTGTTGACCACGATCGCAATGGTGGGGAAAAGAGAAGGGAATAGGGGGCAGAAACTTCTTATACTATTTATTTGTCGTGTCAGGGCAACCAGTCAATTGTGTTACATTTCTAACAGAACAAAATAAACAGACAAAATACAAAATTTGCGAGTTTGGTAGTTGATTAAATGTCCTTTGACCAGTATCTGGCCACTTGGAGTGCTTCTGGTGTTGCTGCAAGAAGGTCCTCCATTGTGCATGTAGCAGGGCTCAGAGTGCATTGCAGCAGGTGGTCAGTGGTTTGCTCTTTTCCACACTCGCATGTTGTGGATTCCACTTTGTGGCACAATTTCTTGAGGTTGGCCCTGCATCTCGTGGTGCCAGAGCGCAGTCTGTTCAGTGCCTTTCAAGTCGCCCAGTCTTCTGTGTGCCCAGGGGGGAGTCTCTCATTTGGTATCAGCCATTCGTTGAGTTTCTGGATTTGAGCCTGCCACTTTTGGATTCTCGCTTGCTGAGGTGTTCCAGCGAGTGTCTCTATAGATCTTAGAAAATTATTTCTAGATTTAAGTCATTGACGTGCTGGCTGATACCCAAACAGGGAATGAGCTGGAGATGTCTCTGCCTTTGTCCTTTCACTATTGGCTGCTACTTCCCGGCGGATGTCAGGTGGTGCAATACCGGCTAAGCAGTGTAATTTCTCCAGTGGTGTAGGGCGCAGACACCCCGTGATAATGTGGCATGTCTCATTAAGAGCCACATCTACTGTTTTAGTGTGGTGAGATGTGTTCCACACCGGGCATGCATACTCAGCAGCAGAGTAGCATAGCGCGAGGGCAGATGTCTTCACTGTGTCTGGTTGTGATCCCCAGGTTGTGCCAGTCAGCTTTCGTGTGATATTGTTTCTAGCACTCACTTTTTGCTTGATGTTCAGGCAGTGCTTCTTGTAGGTCAGAGCACTGTCCAGAGTGACTCCCAGGTATTTGGGTGCGTTGCAATGCTCCAGTGGGATTCCTTCCCAGATGATCCTCAGAGCTCGGGATGCTTGTCTGTTCTTGAGATGAAAAGCACATGTCTGTGTTTTAGATGGGTTAGGGATCAGCTGGTTTTCCCTGTAATAGGCAGTAAGAGCACCTAGAGCTTTGGAGAGCTTCTGTTCTACCATCTCAAAGCTCCCTGCTTGAGCAGTAATGGCACGATCATCAGCAGAGATGAAACCCTCTTGATGGTTGTCTTTGCGATTTACTATCATTTTGCCTTCATCTTGCAATGATCCTGTGACTGAAAGTTCTTCAAGAAATAAAGTCACCAAGAGTTGCTCTGGTCTTGATAATTCAGGGCTCTGGGTTTTTTTACATGAGTCTGTCTATCTTTATTATGGTCATGGGAGCCACTGGACATGACTGGTGGGCTGAAATTTGGCTCCCATCTGCATTACTTTTGTCCCTTAGAATGACTTATTCATTGCTCTCTATTGCATCCTTGTCTCTGGATTACAGATTCCAATGAACACATTCATTTTCATGGTCTCTCTTCCCCCGTTCCCCCTACCTTGCCATCTAATTAGCCCAGTTAATTTCCTTCCTTAATTACTGTGTCTCTCAAATCTTCCTCTAATTACAAAGGAACATTATCTAATATCTATTATGGCGCCAAATTCAAATTCCAGCCCACGCAAATCTGTTATGGTTTTGCTTTTCCAAATCTACACTATTCTCTACAGAAGAAGCACGAGTTTGGTCCAGGCACCAGTAGGCTTGAACTGAAAACTTTATGGCTTAGTCAATTGCTCCCTTCCTTGTCTGCCTGCTTATGGCTGATGGTCTGAAATCATGATGGGCAATTGCAACTGGAAAAGTATCACCACAACCCATAATCCTCTTGGCTTGGAGAAAAGAGGTGACACCAAAAAGGCCAATCTGCTGGCGCTCTTGTCTGATGCAAGGATCCATCTGGTGTCTCCCTTTCATGTGTGCAGCTCCTAGCTAAAGAAAGCCAACATCTCCTCCATTTGCACCAACATATCTTTGGACTTGAGCCTGCCTGACTTTGGCTCACAGCCTTTGGCTTGTGTGCTTACCATCTGCCTTTCTGGCTCCTGCTCAAGGTACTTTCTGGCCCATGAATTGATCCACCAACTGAGACACATGGATTATTCATCAGGGCAGTAACAGTTCTCTTCCTTCCCCGGTAACTACAAGCATAAATGTTTCCAGATCCTGGAAGCCAACACTCTGGGGAATTCTGAAATGTGTAATTCGAAAACATAACTCTTCTCAGCTCTGGAGATCGCAGTGTTGGTTGGACAGGTTGGGCAGATCAAAGACTCTGGGAAAGGAATGGAAAAAAGAAAGGTACCATTACATAGAAACATTTAGGGAATAACGTTTCATGTCTCTGTTACAATAATAGAACTAGTTTCTTCCAGAGACTGTGGGAGGTGTGTATTGTCTACTACTTTGTTTTGGATCATCTCAGCAATACTGTGAAGTAAGAGAGGGTGAAAAAGAGTTACCACTTCAAGATAATCTGGTGAACACTATGCCTGAGAAACAATTTGAAACCTAGACTTTAGGCATGGTTAGGTACCATTGGAGTCTTTGTAATTCGGAATAAAGTCAGAAAAATTACCTTTTTGAAGCGATTGCGAAGTTTTAAGAAAACTGGAAGTCCCTATGCCCTTCCGAAGCTTTTTTCCACCATTTTTGCTAGGACTCATGAAGTGAGTAGGAAATGATTCAGCTTTTCCCTGCTTCTGGCCCCTGGCCTCGGCTCAAGCCAGAGAAGCCAGTTTTAAACCAGAGAAGGAAGGAATTTCCTGGCCTCGGCTCAAGCCAGAGAAGCCAGTTTTAAACCAGAGAAGGAAGGAATTTCCTGGCCTCGGCTCAAGCCAGAGAAGCCAGTTTTAAACCAGAGAAGGAAGGAATTTCCTGGCCTCGGCTCAAGCCAGAGAAGCCAGTTTTAAACCAGAGAAGGAAGGAATTTCCTGGCCTCGGCTCAAGCCAGAGAAGCTAGTTTTAAACCAGAGAAGGAAGGAATTTCCTGGCCTCGGCTCAAGCCAGAGAAGCCAGTTTTAAACCAGAGAAGGAAGGAATTTCCTGGCCTCGGCTCAAGCCAGAGAAGCTAGTTTTAAACCAGAGAAGGAAGGAATTTCCTCCGCTTGCTTTTCCCTTCTTCTGGTCCCTGGCCTCGGCTCAAGCCAGAGAAGCTAGTTCTATACCAGAGAAGGAAGGAATTTCCTCCGCTTGCTTTTCCCCACTTCTGGAGTAAAACAACTTTGGAAGTCTCAGAAGTTTCAAAAAGTTTTGAACATTTTTTTCTGTGAAAATCGGAATTGACTTTAGAATTGAACCACCTACATCCGAAATGAGTTTTGAACCATTTTTTTTTTATCAACCAAGCCCAATAGTCTGCCCAGTCTAAATCCAGCAATCTATCATAGATACTTGAGTATAAGCTGTGTTTATGTATAAGTAGAGGGCAGTTTTGGGGGACAAAAGTGTGGATGGTGTATGTGTGTGTGTTGGGGGGGGGGCACAATAGCTCAATTGTACAAAGGCAAAATAGTGAGCTTCAATGATTGCTGTGAAACAGCAGGTTGGTGTGATAAAGTCCTCAAAGGGCAATCTATATAAATAAAAATGTAATATTCGTTTATGGGATTAACAGAACTCAAAAACCAGTGGGCCAATTGACACCAAATTTGGACAGCATACACCTAACAACCCAATGTATGTCCTTCACTCAAAGTTTTTTTGATTTTGTCATTTGGGAGTTGTAGTTGCTGGGATTTAAAGTTCACCTACAATCAAAGAGCATTCCAAACTCCACCAATGATGGACTCCTACACAGGACTCCCATGACCAACAGAAAAGACTAGAAGGCTTTGGTGGGCATTGACCTTGAGTTTGGGAGTTGTAGTTTACCTACATCCAGAGAGCAATGTAGACTCAAACAATGATGGATCTGGACCGAACTTGGCATGAATATTCCATATGCCCAAATATGAACACAGATGGAGTTTGGGGGAAATAGACCTTGACATTTGAGAGTTGTAGTTACTGGGATTTATAGTTCACCTATAATCAAAGAGCATGCTGAACCCTACCAACTACAGAATTGGAGCAAACTTCCCACACAGAATCCCCCTGACCAATAGAAAATACTTAAGGCCATCCTGTCCAACTCCCTTCGCAAAAAAAATGTAATCAAAGCCTTCCTGACAAAGAGCCATCCAGCCATAGATAGATATATATTAGGGCTGGGTAACAACGGAAAAAATTGTTTCTAAACTCGTTTCGTTTTTAGGGGGTCCATTGCGTTTCGTTTTTTAAAAGAATTCCGAATCTTTTCTTTAAAAGAATTTGTTATTTACGAAATTTCGTAAATTTTGAATTGATTCGTTAATGGCGGACGCGATTGCGCAATACGCTAAAAAACCTCCAAATGGGATAGGGGGAACTTCTGAAGCTTCCCTCTCCCTCTGTTGTTGACTGTTGGTGTGATAATTTATATTTTTTTTATCACTGATAAAACAAACAACAACTATAAAACTTGCACCAGACATACGGAAATAATAACGAAACAATTTCGAAACGATTACGAACTAATTACGAACCAATTACGAAATAAATTACGAAATAAATTGAAAAATTCATTTCGATTTCTAGTTGCTCCTGCATGGCTCAATATCGGATCGTAAGCTAATTTAAATACGAATCAATAACGAATTACGAAATTAACGAACTAAACTGCCCAGCCCTAATATATATGATTCATACACACACACATGTATATGACAGATATGGTATAGATTTGAAAGGGACCCTTAAAGAAGGACAATGATATCTTGCATGTTCCAGGGTGGGCAAACCAGACACTCTCCACATCAACATTGACAAAGAAATAGCAAGAAATACTGTTTACCCACAAGCAGAAAGAAATCACATATATTAGAAACCAATACGTTCTCACTACTTTATTTTCCAGATCACCAGAGTGGGCCACAGCAACACTTGGCAGGGGACAGCTAGTGGTTGTATAAATCACTGGGGAACGCATACCATTGCAAAGCAATTGCAAATTGTATGCATGAAATGCAAGAAAAAGGGTAGGAAATAAATAGTATGCAATTGTTGACAGCTAAATAGAACCTGCCAATATTATGGGATGTCTCAGGAGAGCGCTAGTCATTTAGCTTTCAGTCATTCCTTTCTCCTGAGAAGGTTAATATGGCTTTCCGTTGGAGATGAGATAACACTACATTCCAGGAATGTCATCAGCTCATGATTATTCTATCTAGGGCATGTGAATTCTCAGAGGTATTCATAGCATTCAGTTATGAAGCGGTGTTTCTTTTGAAGAAGACTTTTGAAACATGAACTGCACTGTGGAAACCTATCACAGATTGCAAAACTATATTGTGGAATTGTCTTTTGTGTGTGCATTGTATTATAATAGTTATAGCTCGGTGTTTGGTTATTTAGCTAGCAACAACTGTTTGCTAGTTTTCTTCTTCTCTTATCCCCAGGTTGCAAATGCACATTTCCAGTCTATTTGCACTTGTGTGTATATGTTTACATATGATGAAGCAATCAATAGGCAACAGGATGAAGACAGCTAGAGCTCTGGGGCCCAATACATCATGGGTGGCCATGCAAAGAATCAACTGTTTGCTTGGACAACAGCTTGAAAATTGTTTACCATCTGACCATTGAGGCACAATGCAGCTGTGGGGAAAGCAAGCTGGAGCAAATGAATTGCAGGTCTTAAGTTACATTTTCATTTAGAGTGATGTGGTCTCAGCAAATAGTAGAAAAAGCATCTCCTCCTTGTCCTCTGCCACTTTTTCTTCTCTGGCATTTCTCCTTTTTCTGCTTCCTTGCCCTCCATTTTCTTTTTCTTGTTAATGCTTCACTACAAGCCCTAAGAATCCAAAGTATTGAGCTGTGGCAGTTAAAGTGGTATCAAACCATACTAATTTTGCAATGTAGTTGCACCACTAGTATCCTTAAAGAAGGGACACCCAAAGTCTGGAAACAATCACCAAGAAGATCTTGGCTCCTTCTACACTACCATATAATCATAGAATCATAGAATCAAAGAGTTGGAAGAGACCTCATGGGCCATCCAGTCCAACCCCTTGCCAAGAAGCAGGAATATTGCATTCAAATCACCCCTGACAGATGGCCATCCAGCGTCTGTTTAAAAGCTTCCAAAGAAGGAGCCTCCATCACACTCCGGGGCAGAGAGTTCCACTGCTGAACGGCTCTCACAGTCAGGAAGTTCTTCCTCATGTTCAGATGGAATCTCCTTTCTTGTAGTTTGAAGCCACTGTTCCGCGTGCTAGTCTCCAGGGAAGCAGAAAACAAGCTTGCTCCCTCCTCCCTGTGGCTTCCTCTCACATATTTGTACATGGCTATCATATCTCCTCTCAGCCTTCTCTTCTTCAGGCTAAACATGCCCAGCTCCTTAAGCCGCTCCTCATAGGGCTTGTTCTCCAGACCCTTGATCATTTTAGTCGCCCTCCTCTGGACACATTCCAGCTTGTCAATATCTCTCTTGAATTGTGGTGCCCAGAATTGGACGCAATATTCCAGGTGTGGTCTAACCAAAGCGGAATAGAGGGGTAGCATTACTTCCCTAGATCTAGACACTATGCTCCTATTGATGCAGGACAAAATCCCATTGGCTTTTTTTGCGACCACATCACATTGTTGGCTTATGTTTAACTTGTTGTCCACAAGGACTCTAAGATCTTTTTCACACGTACTCCTCTCAAGCCAGGCATCGTCCCCCATTCTGTATCTTTGCATTTCGTTTTTCCTGCTAAAGTGGAGTATCTTGCATTTGTCACTGTTGAACTTCATTTTGTTAGTTTTGGCCCATCTCTCTAATCTGTCAAGATCGTTTTGAATCCTGCTCCTGTCCTCTGGAGTATTGGCTATCCCTCCCAATTTGGTGTCGTCTGCAAACTAGATGATCCTGCCTTCTAACCCTTCATCTAAGTCATTAATAAAGATATTGAACAGGACCGGGCCCAGGAGGGAACCCTGCGGCACTCTGAGTATCATATCAGACAATTCACCTTATCTTCTTTGAACTGGATTATATTTATTATTTACTAGCTGTACCCACCACACATTGCTGTGGCCAACCTTCCCTCCCTCTTTCTCTCCTTCCTTTCCTCTTTTTCTTTCCCTTCCTATTTATCTTCTTCTTTCTTCCATCTCTACCTGTTTCTTTCCTCCCTTTCTTTGCTCTTTGGTTGCATCCTTCCTTCCCTGTATTTTTCCTTTCACTTTTTATTTACTTCTTTCTTGCTTCTCTACCTTTCTTTCTTTTCTTCCTTCTTTTCCTCCCTCTTTCTCTCCTTCCCCCTTTCCCGCCTTCATTCCTTCCCTCTTTCCCTTCTTCTCTTCTTCTTGACTGTCCCTTCCAACTCTGTTCTGTAAGTCTATTTAACTTGTATTATGTAGTAATATATAATAGTAACATATTATATACTAATATATATAACAATCTATATAATCTATATAACTAATCTATATAAAATATTGTATTTATATCTTACATAGAAAGAAGGAAAGGAAGAAGGAAGGGAGGAGGGGAGGAGGGAAAGAAGGGAAAGGAAGGAGGGGGATGAAGAAAGGAGGGAGGGAAATGAAGGGGAAGAAAATGAAGCAAGGGAAAGAAGGAGGAAAGGAAGGGAGGAAGGAAAGGAAGAAGGGACAGGAAGGAAGGGAAGGAAGGAAAGAAGGAAATGAAGGAGAAGGAAGGGAAGGAAGGGGGGGACAGGAAGGAAGGAAGGAGGGATGGACAAGAAGGAAGGAGGGGGAAGGAAAGGAAGGGGAAGGAAGGAAGAAAGGGAGGGAGGAAAGAAGGGAAAGGAGTGAGGGAGAGAAGGAGTGGAGTGTGGCAGAGGCAGCTACCTCCCGGTCTGGATGTTAATAGGGGAGAGAGAGAGAGAGAGTTGTGTGTTCATGTTGCTGGAGACAGCCGAGCAGATAAGGGAGGGAAGAAAGAGCTGGAGAAGAAGGGAACAGTCTCTCTCCCCTCCTCCCTCCCTCCTGCCTGCTGCTTCTACCGGGGCATCTTGAAGGAAGAGGAGGCGACGAAAGGGAGGGGGGACAGCCAAGAGGAAAAAGGCTGCTGCTTCTGCTGGTGAAGGAGGGACTTGAGGAGCCTATCCACCATCCTCCTCCTCTTATTCCTCACTCCCATGGTCCCCACTCTCGCTTGTGTGTGTGTGTGTATGTGGGGGGGGGGGAAGGGCATGCACGTGTGCCTGGCTCCTCATGCTTTAACAGCCGGCTGTTTCCCCACGATGAGGAGGGGGCATGGCCATGGGTCTCTTTGTAGACATGCAGTTTCTCCTTTGTGGACATGCAGTTCAGAAGTCCTTTCTGCTTTTTGTTTTCGTGGTTTTTTTGAGTGGAGAACATACATTGGGTTGTTAGGTGTATCGTGTCCAAATTTGGTGCCAATTGCCCCAATGGCTTTTGAGTTCTGTGAACACCACAAACGAACATTACATTTTTATTTATATAGATTTTATTTACAATATTTATAGCCCGCCTTTCTCAGCCATAAGGCGACTCAAGACGGGTTACAGATTGGCACAATTCAATGTCAGACATTCATAAAAGTGCCATTAAAAACAATCATAACAATATAAAACATAAATAAAAACTGTTAAAGCATATAATCATCTGTGTCATCCTGTTAAAAACATTATTCAGTAACATTGTCTGGCCATTCCATGTTCATCATTCATAGTCCCATGTTATCTATTCTGCTGCATTCTCAAAAGCTTGCTCAGTCTTTACTTTTTTTGGAAAGTCAGAAGGGAGGGGGGCAACCTAATATCCCTGGGGAGGGAGTTCCATAGCTGGGGAGCCACCACTGAGAAGGCCCTGTCCTTCATCTCTGCCAATCGCACTTGCAAGCCAGGCGGGATCGAGAGCAGGGCCTCCCCAGATGTTCTTAACCTCCTAGATCAGTGGTTCTCAACCTTTCAGTCCCCAGGTGTTTTGACCTATAACTCCCAGAAATCCCAACCAGTTTACCAGCTGTTAAGATTTCTGGGAGTTGAAGACCAACACATCTGGGGACCTACAAGTTGAGAACCACTATCTTTGATGTTCATAGAAGGAGATACGTTCAGACAGGTAAACTGGGCTGGTATCATTTAGGGCTTTATAGGCTAAAGCCATCACTTTGAATTGTGCTCAGTAGCAAATTGGCAGCCAGTGGAGCTGACACAACAGAGGATTAGTGTGTTCCCTGAGTGCTGCTCCTGTTAGTAACCTGGCTGCCGCCCATTGGACAATTTGAAGCTTCTGAACAGTCTTCAAAGGCAACCCCATGTAGAGCGCATTGCAGTAATCTATTCGGGATGTAATATGAGCATGGACCACCGTGGCCAAATCAGACTTCCCAAGGTACAGGCACAGCTGGTGCACAAGTTCTAACTGTGTAAATGCTCCCCTGGTCACTGCCGAAACTTGGGGTTCCAAGCTCAGTGATATTTATTTATTTATTTATTTTAGTTACTTCTACCCCGCACTTCTCACCCCGAAGGGGACTCAGGGCGGCTTACAAAAGCAAGGCACAATTTGATGCCCACATCACATAATAGCAATAAAACAAAATAACATCAATTAACAATTAACAACAATTCTTGCATTACAACCATAAAACCAATAAAACCAATGCAAACCAATTTCTCTTCATTGACGGTCAGCGTTCGCTATCTCATAGTTCAAATTCCAATTCCACAATTGTCAGTCCTGTCAGTCCTATTCGTCTGGTTGTCCTTATCTAGTTGTCAGATTGCCCAAAGGCCTGGTCCCACAACCACGTCTTTACCTTCCTCCTGAAGGAGAGGAGGGATGTTCCACAGGTGAGGGGCCACAGGTGATGAGTTCCACAGGTGAGGGGCCACCACTGAGAAGGCCCTGCTCCTCGTCCCCACCAACCTCACTTATAGCGGTGGCGTCGAGAGCAGCCCCCCCCCCCCCAGATGATCTCAAATTCCGGGGTGGGACGTAGAGGGAGATACGTTCGGACAGATACACTGGACCAGGATCACACCCAAGTCCAGGATAAGTCCAGGATCACACACAAGCTGCAGAACTCAATTATATGAGTCATATATTATCTGGATTTTGTATGGTAGTGTAGAAGCGGCCCTTGCCTCCCTTGTTCTCGCTAGCTGCATTAGAACATAATGAGATAATAAAAAGTTGTTCTGTAGATGATCTTAGAACTCTTCTTGGTTCATAAAGGGAGATATGGCCCTTCATATCAAGCTTATTGTAAAGTTATTTTAAAACACAATAAAGCCATCTATACATTTAAAATATTTAAAAGGCAGATAAAAACAAGGAAGCATAACATTAAAATTCTGCTGCAGTCAATTCCTAACAGTAATCACTTGTCACTAGAAAGACATCAATCAGCAATTTATTACATTTTCCCGCTTAGAGAAATGTGCAAAAACTGTTGGTGAAAGTAGTCAGATTTTACCTCCAAAAATAAGGCCGATTGATTCATGCTTTCTCGTTATAAGGAGAAGCATTTTCCGGTTGGCTCATTTACCAAGGGAGAATAAAATAAGGCCAGAATCCCATATGATCTGTTATGTTACATATCATATACTTTACCTACATAGCAGAGGAGCTAAGAAATCCCTTTACTGAATTGAGAAGATGCGTGACATGGTATCCTTGAAGTGACTAGCTTGGCTTTGAAGGAACTGGGGGTGGCCACAGCTGACAGGGAGCTCTTGCATGGGTTGGTCCGTGAGGTCACAAAGAGTCGGAAGCGACTGAACAAATAAACAACAACAATGACTGCTTCTTAGCAAAAGTGTCCGATGAACACTGTGATTAATGCAATGTGCATTTTGTTATCCATTGGTCCCATCGTGCATCAATTTCACAGAGCATCAGTTGGTTCTGCTGTGCAGTGACATAACAGCAGCTCACTATTCAATAGTGACAAGCTGGAACATGTTTAGAGAAGAGTGACCAAAATGACAAAAGGTCTTGAAGCCATGAATCCTTCGAAGCTGGGGCTATTTAGCCCAGAGAAGAGAAAGTTGAGTAAAAAAGACATGAGAGACATATTTCAATATTTGAAAGGATCTCACATTGAGGAAGGTAACAACAACAACAACAATTCTTTATTGATTAGTCAATTTTGACCATATCAAAACATGCAAAACATACAAAACATACACACTTGCCCATTGTTGTTCATTCGTTCAGTCGTCTCCGACTCTTCGTGACCTCATGGACCAGCCCACGCCAGAGCTCCCTGTCAGCCGTCACCACCTCCAGCTCCTTCAAGGTCAGTCCAGTCACTTCAAGGATGCCATACATACAGTAAAACCATATATGAATACAAGGCATTCCGGCCTACTGGCCTGTCAACCCACTCCTAAATGATTGTGCAACTACAAGATTAAAAGATTAAAAATTGATTAATTCCTTAAAGTAGGGTTTGGGCGGGGGCGCGGGTAGGTAAAACTAGTGGCATGTCCATATTTATTTATTTATTTATTTATTTATTTATTTATTATTCAAACTTATATGCCGCCACTCTCCTTATGCTCGGAGCAGGCTAAAATCGAACACAATTTAAAAACAATTTAAAACAATTTAAAAACAGCAATATCAAAGATCAAAGGCCTGTCGAAACAGATATGTCTTACATGCCCTGCGGAAAGCTGATAAGTCCCGCAAGGCACGGACTTCAGGTGGCAGAGTATTCCAGAGTGATGGTGCCACTGCTGTAAAGGCTCTGCGTCTGGTTGCTGTTAGACGCAAGGTCTTGACATTGGGAATTTCCAACAAATCTTGGTCCTCAGAATGAAGGGATCTCTGGGGTTGGTAGGGGGTGAGGCGGTCCCTCAGATACATTGGCCCCAGACCATGCAAGGCCTTAAAGGTGAGTACCATCACTTTGAAAGTGATCCGGTGCTCAATTGGTAACCAATGCAGCTGCAGTAAGATTGGTGTTATGTGACATCTCATTGGAATTCCCGCAAGAAGCCGAGCAGCTGCATTTTGTACCAACTTGAGCTTTCGGATCACCAACAGAGGAAGGCCAATGTAGAGGGCGTTACAATAGTCCAGTCTTGAGATGACCATAGCCTGGATCACCGTAGCTAGGTCGTCCCTGGACAGGTAGGGGGACAGCCGTCTAGCCTGCCGCAGATGACAAAAGGCGGTTGTGCTAACGGCGGAGACCTGGGCCTCCATCATCAGCAGAGGGTCCAAAAGGACTCCCAGACTCTTTACCAATGATGACGGGCGTAGCGCCTCGCCATCCAGGGTAGGCAGCTGGATATCCCCAGCCATAGGATCTCCGTCTTTGCTGGATTCACCCTCAACCTGCTGGCATGCAGCCATCCAGTGACGGCCTTGAGGCATTGATGGAAGTAATCGGGTACAGAGTCAGGTTGGCCTTCCATCTTCAGCACAAGCTGAGTGTCATCAGCGTACTGGTAACACTCAAGCCCAAAACCTCAAACCAGCTGAGCAAGTGGTCACAATAAATGTTAAACAACTTAAGTTTTTAAGTTAGAATTTTGTTGATGGCAGCGAGGTCACCTCTCTCTGCTTCCATCTTCTTGCCGATGGCCAGTCCTTTTTGCGTAAAAAGGGTCAATTTTAAAATAGAGTTTTTATCTGAACCCTGTAGGAGGATGTGCAATTTCTCCTTATTCTCTAAATAAGTATGATTCTCCAGCAGAGGCTCTAGGTAGTAAGACCGGATCCTGTTGTAGTAGGGACATTTTAAGAAAAAATGTTCTGAGTCCTCCACTTCTGCATCTATCTCACAACACCCACAGGTTCTCCTTGTGTAGGGAATATTCTGATGTCGTCCCAACTTGGACTTAATGTCGAGCTACTCAAATCTAGCCCGGGTAAAAAGTTTTCTAATATATAGTGGAAGTATAAAAGAGAGATAAGGTTCCATGCCCACGTTACATTTAAATTTGGCCAGGTATGGAGCAGTTCTAGCTTGCGCTATGATCATTAGATCATTTTGTGCAGCAATGTTGAGAGCTCTTTGATATACAATTGAGCATACGTTTGCCCCCAAATTTATTAATTTATTAATTGAGGAAGGGGCAAGGTTGTTTTCTGCTGGTCTGGAAACTAGAACACAATGTTGCAATGGATTCAAATTTCAGAAAAAGATATTACATCTAAATATTAGAAAGAACTTTCCAAGGGTAGGAAGTGGTTGGCAGTTGTTTCCAACATAAGGGACTCCTGGCCAGATTTGTTTGACTTTGCCTTTCATTGTAGCTAAGTTTGACCTTACCTTTCTCTGAGGCTAAAGGAGTGTGACTTGTTTCCATCCAGTTGGTTTGCGTGGATGCGCAAGGATTCAAACCCTAGTCTCCAGAGCTGTAGTCCAGCACTCACTGCTGAACCACCCTGCTCTCTGCAGTTTTTCATTGAGGGAAGAGAATTTAATATTACATGTAATATTACTAATAATATTACAATATAACAGTATAGTACAATTTAGTAATATATAATACTAATATTGTGCTATACTAATAATATAGTATATTGTGTGCATATATATCTTGTATGCTGCTCTGAGTCCCCTTTGGGGTGAGAAAGGCAGCATATAAATGCCATGAATAAATAAATAAATACATTTAGAATTCTCAGCCAGATAACTTACTTACTTAGGCGATCCCTCGTTGTCCAAGTAGGATTGTCTTCCAAGATCGGTGTAGAGGCGGTGGGTCCGTAGGTGACTGTGGAGCCCTATTCTTGATCTGCATGTTCTCCCGCAGTGAGGGCATCGGTTTCCAGGTGGAAGGTGGTCCCGGTCGGGGTTGGCTTGAGGCGCTTTCCTCTTGACACTTTCTCTCTTTTACCCTCCATTCGTGCCTCTTCAAATTCTGCAGTACTGCTGGTCACAGCTGACCTCCAGCTGGAGCGCTCAAGGGCCAGGGCTTCCTAGTTCTCAGTGTCTATGCCAGGAGCCCCTGGTGGCGCAGTGGGTTAAACCCCTGTGCTGACAGAATTGAAGACCGACAGGTCGCAGGTTCGAATCCGGGGAGAGGCGGATGAGCTCCCTCTATCAGCTCCAGCTCCTCATACGGGGACATGAGAGAAGACTCCCACAAGGATGATAAAAACATCAAATCATCCAGGCGTCCCCTGGGCAACGTCCTTGCAGACGGCCAATTCTCTCACAACAGGAGTCACTCCTGACACGACAAAAAAAAAAAGTTAAAAAAAGTGTCTATGCCATTGTTTTTAAGGTTGGCTTTGAGCCCATCTTTAAGTTCACATCTTTAAATCTCTTTTCCTGTCCTCCAACATTCTGTTTTCCATTCTTGAGTTCGGAGTAGAGCAACTGCTCTGGGAGACGGTGGTCGGGCATCTGGACAACATGGCCGGTCCAGCAGAGTTGATGGCGGAGGACCTTCGCTTCAATGCTGGTGGTCTTTGCTTTTTCCAGCACACTGACATTTGTCTGCTTGTCTTCCCAAGAGATTTGCAGGATTTTTCAGAGGCAATGCAGATGGAATCATTCTAGGAGTTGCATGTGACATCTGTAGATAGTCCATGTCTTGCAGGCATATAGCAGGGTTGGGAGGGCAATAGCTTTATAAACAAGCACCTTGGTATCCCTATGGATGTCCCAGTCCTTAAACACTCTATGCTTCATTCAGAAAAATGCTGCACTTGCAGAGCTCAGGCGGTGTTGTATTTCAGTGTCAATGCTGACTTTTGTGGATAGGTGGCTGCCCAGGTAGCGTAAATGGTCAACATTTTCTAATGTTATACTATTAAGCTATATTTCTGGCATTGGAGAGGGATTGGTTGGTGACTGCTGGAAGAGCACTTTGGTTTTATCGATGTTCAATGACAGACCGAGCTTCTCGTATGCTTCTGCGAAGGTGTTTAGAGTGGCTTGTAGGTCTTCTTATGAATGCATACAGATGACGTTGTCATCGCCAGATAACACAAGTCCCTCACTACACCACAAACCCCCAGATTCAGTAGGATGCAGCCATGGCAATTAAAGTGGAATCAAAGTGCTAAAGTTGTTTAGTGGTGACCAATTTAAGTGAAAAAGAATCAGGCAACAATATCTGGAATGGCTGCCTAGGGCTTCCAATCACAGTCCCAGCATGCCTAACCGTTGCCATCGTTTCCAGCTTCCTGAGATGTAGACATGAATGACACCTCATCCAAATGAAGTAGGTGTGGTAATATAGGATAGGAGAATGAATGCACTCCTGGTGTCTTGACAAGAGCCAACCCCAGCCTCCTGCTGCACTAACTCCTAGCTGTAAACAGTGAAACTCAGTGTGGGAGTGAGTCAATTCAGAGTTGGGAAAATGACTGGCATGTCTCATAATTACCAATCAGACACACACAGGCGATGTGTTTGTCATAGCTAAGGGGGAAGGTTGCATCAGAAGGCTCTTTCCATCTGGCCTTTATGGTAAAAGAGGACAGATGGAAGATGTGTTCAGTCACACATCTGTGGCTAAGATTTTTAAAGAGAAATGAAGAAGTGGCCCAAATTCTGCAAAATACATAACTTGGTTGTGTTGTTGGGTTGAATGAGCCAGGTACAGAGCTCCTGTACTACCAATCATGAACAGATCTAGAATCCAGAAGACATTTGGTCCCAGTTTTGTCAGCTGGGACCAAGGACACCTGTGCTGGTCCAGCTGTACCAGAAGCTCCAACTTTATTTGCCTTGTATTAAGTGTTTGCTTGTAGCCCAAGGCTTGGGATTCTTCAGAAGGGTGGCTTCCTGTTAAAGTTTTCAGTTATAGGGCAAGCCCCCTGTTCATCATCATTAAGTTTGGTTCCGCCCCCTGTTCAGGACGATTGTGAAGGGAAGGGAGCCATTTTCAGTCAGTCTCAGCAAGGAAAGTCAATGTACAGGACGTATACAGATTTCTCCTGTACAAAGGCTTCAACCCTTAAGACTTCCCGGGGGAGAACAGTCTTAAGAGCAAAAGGATTCCCAAAGATTCCCAGAGAAACAGCCCTAAAGCTCTGAGGAATTTCAGAGGAAAAAGCAGCTTTGAATATCTAAGAACTCCAGCTGAAGTGACTACAGGCCTACTGGTAGGTCCACTCGGTGCTCTGAGACGCAGTTCAACCCGGTAGTTCAACATCAGTTAGGTTTAGGTTCACAGTCAGCCTGGGAGAAGTTTGGAAAGGGATTTTCCTTTAGAGTAAAAGTAAAAGTTAGAAGCCACCAGTTTGCCAAAGGCCATGGAAGCATTTGTTTAACCTTTCGAAGGCAAAGAAGTTTCTGTTGATTGTTCACCAATAAAAGACTTTGTTATATTTCACAAACCCTCTAAAGACTGTTTATGGTAAAAAAATTCTTACAAATTTCTCTTCAGGCCCCCTGGCTTCCCGTTGGGCTAAAGTTATATGTCCTGTTTTAAAAGCTATTCATTTCAAGCCCTGCGCACGACAGAACAACACCTCTTCCACATTGTTTAGTCTTACTTATAGAATGTCTCCTGTCTCAATCTCCCAAAGACACCAGATTTTGCCTGATCTTGGAAACTAGAGAAGCTCTGCAAAGGTTACTACTTGGATTGGAGACCACCAATGAATGCCGGGATTTGTGGTCTGTGCAGAAGAGGAAGGAACTGACTGAGCTTTGTTGTTCATTCGTTCAGTCGTCTCCGACTCTTTGTGACCTCATGGACCAGCCCACACCAGAGCTCCCTGTCGGCCGTCACCACCCCCAGCTCCTTCAAGGTCAGTCCAGTCACTTCAAGGATGCCATCCATCCATCTTGCCCTTGGTCTGCCCCTCTTCCTTTTGCCTTCCACTTTCCCCAGCATAATTGTCTTCTCTAGGCTTTGCTGTCTTCTCATGATGTGGCCAAAGTACTTCAACTTTGTCTCTAGTATCCTTCCCTCCAATGAGCAGTCGGGCTTTATTTCCTGCAGGATGGACTGGTTGGATCTTCTCGCAGTCCAAGGCACTCTCAGAACTTTCTGACTGAGCTACCTCTGAGTATTCCTTGTCTAGGTGGTGTCAAACTGTTCTAATTCTACAGTGTAGAGGCAACCAAAGTCATGTTTGAGAATTCCAGATCTCCTTCAGAATCATAATCTGTGGATGAGATCCTCAAGCAGGCAATAGAGCACAACATTGGACTCATGTAGTTACATTTGTTTTTCCGCATTCACAGCTGTTAAATTCCTGAAGGTGCCATTGCTACTACTGCTTATTGGTATGGAGTGAAAGAGACAATGACTGGTTTTAGTTCAGAACAGGGAAAGAAATGAGGATGTATTCACAGATGTTCACCCTTCTTTCTCTTCCCCTCCAAGCTCAGACCAACATTATCATATGAATTGCCTCAACATCACCTCTCCAACTGATTAGCAGCAGCAATAGTGGGGAGGAGGAGATTTTGGATGGGACACAAAGGCCTATGCAATAGTCACTTGTTTCCTATTACAAAAGAGACATACACAGATGGAAAACTCACTAACAGAATGCTGGGGTTCTTGGGGAGAGGAACTAGAAGACTGCTTTACATAAGAATCAGAAATGTTTTGTTGGACTGTAGTCTCCAGTAAATGTAGCCTGGAGGATGCAGAATTCTTCAGTTCAACAACATTTGGAGGCTGAAACTTCTAGACTCACCCACTGTGGCTACAGTCAGACCTCCGTATCCACCAATTCTGCATTTACCAGTTCGACCATACACAGCTTGAAAATATTTCACCCCCAAACTTCTAACTAGCCAACTTTGACTTTAAAGGAATGTATGGTTGCTTATCTAGACAATGATTTCACAAAAACTATCCAGACTCTCCTAGAAAACCATAGCTTCTTTGTGGAGTTTCAAGGCAGGAAAAGTAGATGGAGGAGGCAAAAGAATGGCTTACCCCACGGCAGCTTTTTTGCACCGACCTTGTTTAATATCCTTACTAACGATCAGCCACAACCACCACTCACAAAGAGCTTTATATATGCTGATGACCTTGGCCTAATAACACAAGCAAAAGACTTTGAAACAGTTGAAATCCAGCTTACTAATGCCCTGAAAGAGCTCTCTAGCTACTGCAAAGATAACCACCTGAAGCCTAACCCTGCCAAAACACAATTATGTGCTATCCACCTACGCAACCATGAAGTTAACAGGAAATTGTATCTGTCCGAACGGATCTCCCTCTACGTCCCTCCCCGGAGTCTAAGATCTTCTGGGGAGGCCCTGCTCTCGACCCCGCCTCTATCACAAGTGAGGTTGGCGGGGACGAGGAGCAGAGCCTTCTCGGTGGTGGCCCCCCACCTGTGGAATTCACTCCCCGGGGAAATTAGATCAGCGACATCACTCCTTTCCTTTAGGAAAAAACTGAAAACATGGATTTGGGACCAGGCATTCGGACAATCTGGCAGATAAAGAAAGGACTTTGACAATGGACAGGAATTGACCAATGGAATGGAATTATGGAACTCTGAAAGACAAACGCTGAGCATGAGAATAGTTTTATTGATGTGTTATATACTGATTGTTTTGATTGTTTTTAGCTGTGATAATTGTTTTAACTATGGTTTTGTACATTATTTGTATTTTGTGTAGGCATCAAATTGTGCCTTTTTGTAAGCCGCCCTGAATCCCCCCTCGGGGGTTGAGAAGGGCGGGGTAAAAGTACCCGAAATAAATAAATAAATAAATAAATAAATAAATATATTGAAAGTTACTTGGGAAGGGCAAGAGCTTGAACATTGTTTCCATGCTAAATCTCTTGGTGTCGCCTTAGATAGAACACTAGCATATGATTTGAATGCAATATTCCTGCTTCTTGGCAGGGGGTTGGACTGGATGGCCCATGAGGTCTCTTCCAACTCTTTGATTCTATGATTCTATGATTCTATATAGGGAACACTGCTTGAACACCAAGCACAAAGTAGCTGTACGCAATAACATCCCGCGAAAACCTACTGGCAGCACATGGGGTGTAGATCCAACATTAATAAGAACATCAGCCCTAGCTTTGTCTTACTCAACTGCTGAGTATGCCTGTCCTGTTTGGCATAGGTCTGCCCATGCAAAGCAGGTGAACATAGCATTAAATGAAACATGTAGAATAATTGCAGGGTGTCTTAAACCTAAACCTCTTGATAAACTCTACAAGTTAGCTGGCATTGCCCCCCCCCCCCCCCCCCGGATGTGTGACGGCAAGTTTCTGATAAATATGAGAGAAATATCTGAGGCGCAACAGAGGTGCAACTCCTCTGTTGCCCCAGCTCCACTGGCTGCCAATTTGCTACCGCGCACAATTCAAAGTGCTGGCTTTAGCCTATAAAGTCCTAAACGGTTCTGGCCCGACTTACCTGTCCGAACGCATCTCCTCCTATGAACCATCTAGGACATTAAGATCATCTGGGGAGGCCCTGCTCTCGGTCCCACCAGCATCACAGGCACGCCTGGTGGGGACGACAGACAGGGCCTTCTAAGTGGTGGCCCCTCGGCTGTGGAACACCCTTCCTACAGATATCAGATCGACCCCCTCCTTATTGGCATTTTGGAGGAAAGTGAAGACCTGGTTGTTCGAACAGGCATTCGATTAGGCAGTGTAATTGATTATAGGAACACAGAATAACGGATGATGAGATTGGATTCTGATTCTATTGATGAGACGTGAATGATTTGTCATATTGATGTTTAATTGTTATTATGCCATTGTTTTTAAATGCTCCAATGGTTTTGTAATGTGTGTATTGAAATTGCTGTTGTTAACCGCTTTGAGTCGCCTAAGGGCTGAGAAAAGCGGTATATAAATGAAGTAAATAAATAATAATACATAAATAAGGTTGAACACTGAGAAAGCAATCCACTACATGGCTACCAGCCTCCTCCCAGTAGACTCAAATCAAGGGAAAGCTTTATGAGAACTACCACTTCTTTTGGCGTCCCTCCAGCAACAGCAAGGGTATCCCTCTGGGCAGCTAAATCAGGAAATCCCCACAAGGGCCTTCCTCCAGGGGCGAACCAACCTGGAAGTCCCTGAATAGACTCAGAAGCGGAGTGGGCAGATCAAAAGACAACCTGGCAAAATGGCACTACCTAAAAGAATCCCAAACCATGTGTGACTGTGGAGCAGAACAGACAACTCGCATTTGTATGCTTGTCCACTGTGCCCTGCCTCATGTACAGAGGAGGACTTGTTGGAGGCTACAGACAATGGCGTTGTTGTTGCCTGATTTTGGTCAAAATATATTTAGCCACCTGCACACCTTTCTATTTTTATCAGTTTATACTAATTTATGCAATGCTTTTGATACAAAATAAATAAATCTAGAATGATACTGTAACCTCCCTGCATAAATAGTTGTATTCAAAGATTCAACCATCCCTGGCTAGGAAATATCCCCTCCCGCAAAAAAAGTGTAACCCCAAATTTGATTTTTGTCATTTTATATAAGGGGCTCTATTTTACTATGACATTGTATATAATGAGACTTGAACACCCACAAATGTTGGTTCTGGACCAAACCCCATCAGATACCAACGATCCACTGTACATTAACGGGAGAGGTTTCTCTTGGGAGAGGTAGACATAGGGTGCTTCCAGACAGTGCCAAAATCTGTGCCAAAGTGAGTTTTAAAACCCACTTTGGCACTGATTTCTGTCCCCACCCCCACCAAAAAACTGGGGCTTTCCCAGGGGGTAGCTACATGCAATCCCAATTACAATCAGGATGGTATGCAACCACCTCAAAGCCCCCTAAATTTTCCCCTAAAAATAAGATAAGGCTTACCTGGCCATCATAACATTCCTCCTCAAGCCCTACTGGTGCAAGGAAATGATGCACAGGGAGGGGGAGGGGAGGAAAATCCTTCTTCACCCCCCTCCCCAGTCTTCTTGTGCATTATGGTAGCCAGGTAAGCTTTATTTTATTTTTAGGGGGAAATAAAGGACTGGGAGGGTACCATCCCAGATCTTTGGACTCCAGGAGCCCAAAACGTTTGGTATGGCAAATGGAGACTCATCCCTGGGTAGTCCCAGGACTATCTCGAAGCGAGTCCCCACAGGCCTAATACTCCATTAGACCCCAGCCTTTCAGGAATGACCAGATCTAATGGGTATCTAATTAATTTGGAACAAACCAAGAAAACCCTCATTTGTTCCGAATTAATTCAGTGTTTCCGGAGGCATCATTTGAACACCTCCAGTAAAACTGAATCAGGTCCCAGTTTTTGGGCCTGTCAGGATTTATTTATTTATTTATTTGGAGTGCTTCTACCCCGCCCTTCTCAACCCCCTGGGGGGGACTCAGGGCGGCTTACAAAAGGCACAATTCGATGCCCAACAATTCACAAAATACAATATACAATTTACAATATAACAACGACAGTTATAACTAATTAAAACAGTCAAATTAAAACAACAGCAGCAATAAAATCACCTTGTGGTCAACGTTCGTCAATTCATAAATCCATAATCCATCCAGCATTGTCATTGTCCTTTCCTACTCGGGTTGTCATTGTCTTTTATCCATCTGCCAGCTTACCCAAAGGTCTGGTCCCATATACAGGTCTTTAGCTTCCTTCTGAAAGAGAGGAGGGATGTTGATGACCTAATTTCTCTGGGGAGCGCATTCCACAGGCAAGGGGCCACCACCGAGAAGGCCCTGTCCCTCGTCCCCACCAGTCTCGCTTGTGATAAAGGCGGGGCCGAGAGCAGGGCCTCCCTAGAAGATCTTAAACTCCGAGATGGGACGTAGAAGGAGATACGTTCAGACAGGTACGCTGGGCCGGAGCCGTATAGGGTTTTGTAGGTCAAAACCAGCACTTTGAATTGTGCTCGGAACTGGATCGGCAGCCAGTGGAGCTGACATAACAGGGGGGTGGTATGCTCCCTGTATGATTTTCCGGTGAGTAATCTAGCCGCCGTTGGACTAACTGAAGTTTATTTATTTATTTATTTATTTTATTTACAGTTCTTATATTCCGCCCTTCTCACCCCGCAGGGGACTCAGGGCGGATTACAGTAAACACATATATGGCAAACATTAAATGCCAGTTTGACAAACAACATTTAACAGACAAAGGCTATTTAACTTTTTTTTTTCTGGCCTCCAGGGGAGCTGCTGCTTTTCATCGTCCATCAACGACACCGATGAAGTTCTTCCGCATTCCACATTCCCCGGAGTCTTCTTTCTTTATGGCCTCATAAATTAGTTAAATTTAGCCTCCCACACAAGGTGGTACCTTATTTTCCTACTTGACAGATGCAACTGTCTTTCGGGTTGCAAAGGTCGACAACGGGCTACACAATGGCTGGACACCCACTCCAGCCCGGGCTGGCTTTGAACTCATGACCTTTTGGTCAGAGTGATCTTAATGCAGCTGACACTCAGCCAGCTGCGCCACAATCCCGGTGCTAAGTTTCCGAACAGTCTTCAAATGCAACCCCACGTAGAGCGTGTTGCAGTAATTTATTCGGGATGTAACAAGAGCGTGGATCACCGTGGCCAGATCAGGCTTCCAAAGGTATGGGCGCAGCTGGCGCACACATTTTAATTGTGCAAAAGCTCTTCCAGCCACTGCTGAGAGGCTGGGATGGGCACTTAAACATACAGATGGAGCATACCACCATCTCAGGTTAAAAACAGAGATGTCATTACAGTGATATTTTAGACGAGCTCTGATAATGTATTGCCTTGAGATTCTCATACTGCCCTCTGGACCATGAACCTTGACCCTTCCTGCCTGGAAACTCAACTCTTGACTTTGGGTTCCTGGTGCTGTCATGAGCTCTTTTCTTAGAACAGAAGACAAACCCAATGCCTTATTTTTAAATTAAATGCATAAACATTCAGCACAGTGGGTGAGTCTAGAAGTTTCAGACACATCTGCACATTGTATGAAACTGTTTTGTTGCTATATTTATGTGCCAAACCTACAATTAAACCTTCTAACTGTGATTGATAGCATTTGCTGTTTGTATTGTGAGCTACCTTTTAAAAAAAAAATAATAATCTTGTAGTAAGGTTTTGGTAACATACAAAATATAGCCCGGAAAAACCTACAACAACCCAACATACAAAATTATTTAGACCCTGTCCATGCATTCATTAATTGGCTGATGGTTTGCTAATTAAGATGTACTTAATTGGTTGATGCCCTTAATCAAGAAGCCTTTTCTTACGGCTTCCGTAAATAAGGACTTGTAAATCTATGTCAATTTGAATTATAGTAATGAGGGTCCATAAGCCTCATGGGTCACAGAAAGCGTTTGATGGTCCTTCCAGCTGGAATCAGAAGCAAGTGAGTTAGTAGGATTCACCACTACAATTCCCATAACCCCTCAGGCATCTTGGCCGGTGGGGGGTTCTGGGAGTTGTAGTCCAAAAAAGCCAGATTTTGAAGTTTTGATGGGGTGACCAAGTCAATGAGGATGGCAGTCCAATTATGGCAATTACATGCAATTAAAACATGCAAATTAAGATGCCCTCCAGCTCTTAATATGTCATTGGTGATGGACAAGTGGGTCATGCTAGAGAGTTAGTATCATTCAGTCATCATCTTGCTTTGGGCTGCTCCCATTCCTGACATTTCAATTTTGGCTGTCCTGATTTGTTATCTGGAACTAGTTGAATTAAACAGCCTGTTTTAGAATGTATCTAAATCAGTTAGGTTGGAATTTATGGTAGAAGACAATTTCTCCTCCTCTTACAGAACCCACGCGGTACCTTTGGGACTGTGAGACAGATTGTGCATATTTTGCTTTTAATCACGTCTACCTGATCCTTCGGAGAAACAAATTAACACAACACCTTTTTCTCAGGATGATTTATAATAAGATATCAAGCACGAACAATCATAACACTGAGTTTTTGCAATACATCAACAGCAGGATCATGTCAGATAACTGGTAGGAAAAAAATAACAGAAATTAAAGCCCATACTGAAAAAGCAACTTAAGAAAACTCCTTGGGGAAACAAATCCTTAACAGAGGTGCTGCTCCTAAAAAAAGTTATTTTTTTCTTCAGCTGACACCTTTCATAAGGATAATGGTGGGAGCGCCTATACGAAAGCCTCTAAAAATAAACTCAGTACATAGACAGGTGTCCTAAATGGCAGAGGATGCATCTGCACTGTTAGATTAATGCATTTTGGCACCTCTTCAGCTGCCACAGCTCAGTACTAGGAACTGTGAAACTTGTAATCTTGCAAGTCCTTCAGCTTTCACTTCCAAAGAACACCTCATTAAGGTTTCATCTATACTGCCATAGGAGCCCGCTGTGGGTTAAACCGCTGTGCTGTTGAACCGAAAAGTCGCAGGTTCGAATCCGGGGAGCGGCGTGAGCTCCTGCTATTAGCCCCAGCTTCTGCCAATCTAGCAGTTTGAAAACATGCAAATGTATTTATTTATCGTGTCATCAGCAACCATACCATTGTATTACATTTCTAACAAAACAAAACAAACAAACAGATTAAAAAACCCACACATTTTGCAAACTTGGTAGTTGATTAATTAACTTATTTTATTTATTTACTTCACTTGTATTCTTCTCAGCCAACGGCGACTCAGAGCGGTTAACAACCAGTATCAACAATACAGTACAATATCATTAGTCATTTAAAACAGTAATATCAATTAGTTAACATCAGGACATCAATACAACAATACAGGAAAACAACAATCCATCACGTCTCATCAACAGAATCAGCATCCGATCTCGTTGTCCATTAATCCATATTCCAGTAATCAATCAATTGCACTGCTGAGTTGAAAGCCTGTTCGAAGAGCCAGGTCTTCACTCTCTTCCTGAATGCCAATAAGGAGGGTGCCAATTTAATGTCTGTAGGAAGGGCGTTCCACAGCTGGGGGGCCACTACTGAGAAGGCCCTGTCTCTCGTCCCCGCCAGGTGTGCTTGTGAAGCCAGCGGGGCCGAGAGCAGGGCCTCCCCAGACGATCTTAATGTCCTAACTGGTTCATAGGAGGAGATGCGTTCGGACAGATAGGTCGGGCCAGAACCGTTTAGGGCTTTAAAGGCTAAAGCCAGCACTTTGTCCTTTGACCAGTATCTGGCCACTTGGAGTGCCTCTGGGTTGCTGCAAGAAGGTCCTCCATTGTGCATGTAGCAAGGCTCAGGTTGCATTGCAGCAGGTGGTCTGTGGTTTGCTCTTCTCCACACTTGCATGTTGTGGATTCAACTTTGTAGCCCCATTTCTTAAGATTGGCTCTGCATCTCATGGTGCCAGAGCGCAGTCTGTTCAGCGCCTTCCAAGTCGCCCAGTCTTCTGTGTGCCCAGGGGGGAGTCTCTCATCTGGTATCACCCACGAATTGAGGTGCTGGGTTTGAGCCTGCCACTTTTGTACTCTCGCTTGCTGAGGTGTTCCAGTGAGTGGCTCTGTAGATTTAAGAAAATTATTTCTAGATTTAAGTCGTTGACGTGCTGGCTGATACCCAAAAAAGGGGTGAGCTGGAGATGTCACTGCCTTGGTCCTTTCACTATTGGCTGCTACTTCCCGGCGGATGTCAGGTGGTGCAATACCGGCTAAGCAGTGTAATTTCTCCAGTGGTGTAGGACGCAGACACCCTGTGATAATGTGAGTAAATGTGAGTAGATTAATAGGTAGGAAGGTAACAGCACTCCATGCAGTCATGCCGCTCACATGAACTTGGAGATGTTTATGGACAATGCCGGCTCTTCAGCTTAGAAATGGAGATAAGCACTAACCTCCAGAGTTGGACACTACTGGACTTAATGTCAGCTGAAAACTTTTACCTTTACTGCCATATAATGTAGTCCAATTGTATATCTGGCAGTGTAAATGGGGCCTGAATTGCAACTTCCAAGATTCCATTGCACTAAGCCATGGCAGTGAAAGTAGTATCACACTGCACTAATTCTACAATGTAGAATCATAGAATCATTCGGATGGAAGAGACCTCATGGGTCATCCACCCCTGCCAATAAGCAGGAAAATCATATTCAAAGCACTCTCAACAGATGACCATCCAGCCTCTGTTTATCTAGGCCAAAATCTCATTGGCCTTTTTGCCACCGCATGACATTGTTGGCTCATGTGTAACTTGTTCACAAGGACTGCAAGATCTTCTTCACACATACTGCTATCGAACCAGGTGTCCTCCATTGTGTATCTTTGCATGTTATTTTTCTGCTTAAGTGGAGTATCTTGCATTTGTCCTTGTTGAAATTCATTTTGTTAGTTTTGGCCCATCTCTCTAATCTGTTGAGATTGTTTTGAATTCTGCTCCTATCTCCTGGAGTATTGGCTATCCCTCCCAATTTGGTGTTGTCTGCAAACTTGATAGTCATGCCTTCTAACCCTTCATCTAAGTCATTAATAAAGATCCTGACCAGAACTGGACCCAGGACGGAACCCTGCTGATGGCACTCCACTCATCACTTCTTTCCAGAATGAAGAGGAAGCATTGGGGAGAATTATCCTTTGGGTCCATTCACTTAACTAATAGATCCACCTAATTGTGGTTTTGCGTAGCCCATATTTTTTGTTTGTTTGTTTGCCAGAAGGTCATGGGAGACTTTGACCTTTTGTATATGCACCCTAGGTCCTTCATTCTGTTGGGCTGGAGAAAAAGAGCAAGATAAAAAGGACAAGATCCTCTATTGTGCTTGTATAATATAAGGCTACATGGGCATATGCCCCATGTACACTGCCACATAATGCAGCATTATATGGCCAGTTTACACTTATCTATATAAATAAAAATGTAAAGTTCATTTGTGGGATTAACATAACTCAAAAACCACTGGACGAATTGACACCAAATTTGGACACAACACACCTATCAGGCCAACGAGTGACCATCACTTATAAAAACACTGTAAAACACAGCAGAAGAAGCTTAAAAAGCCTATATATATATATATATATATATATATATATATATAAGACATTACAACGCATGTGCAAAACCACATACATATGCAAACACACATATCCACAAATATATAAGGTAAAGGGTTTCCCCTGACATTTCCAGTCATGTCCGACTCTGGGGTGTGCTGCTCCTCTCCATTTCCAAGCTGAAGAGCTGGCATTTCCTTTCTTTTTAGTTTTATCATACTAAAGATAAAGTTAAATGTTTCACTTGACATTAAGTCAAGTCGTGTCCGACTCTGGGGGGTGGTGCTCATTACCATTAAGCCGAAGAGTCGGAGTTGTCTGTAGATGCCTCTAAGGTCATGTGGCCAGCATGACTACATGGAGCACCATTACCTTCCTGCCGGAGTGGTACCTATTGATCTACTCACATTTGCATGTTTTCGAACTGCTAAGTTCACAGAAGCTGGGGCTAACAGCAGGAGCTCACCCTGCTTCCCGGATTCAGACCTGCAACCTTTTGGTAAGCAAGTTCGGCAGCTCAGCAGTTTATATATATATATGCTGCATTTCTAGATTACTCACAGAATCTTAAACTAGAGCCCTCTAAGCATTTTGACTGTCGTTCCTGTCATTTTTCACACCTTTGGACTTTTTGATGATATGCCCTTTTTCCCCTGACAAAGCAGCAGAGAGGGCTGTCAGCCGCGTGCATCAAATAGGCTGCCCTCAAATTATTCCAAAATCAAGGTGCCGCTCCAAAAATCACAATACAGGAAAATACAAGTTGGAGATGCTTTTTCTCTTCCTCCCCCCCCCCCCCCACCTTTAATTTAGTGATAATGGGGACCAATTAGTTTAGGGAAGTGCTTTGAAAGCTTCCTTTAAAATCAGCTGTTGCTCATTTTGTCCATTTCTCTCCTGCTTACAAAAAGAAAATTGGAGGGAGGGAAAATGGTCAGATCCTTTTGTGTTCTTATTTCTTTTAAGCAAGTCAAGCTTATTCTGCCTTAGTCAACCAGCCATTTGCACAATTTATGTAAAGACAAGAGAAGGAAGATGACTAAAGAGTTGCTGTTACGACTCTCTGCATTTTTCTGTCCCTGTCAATCTGAAATTATTTTTCCAACAGTCCTGTCTATTTTCTAGGCCTGGGTAACAATGGAAAAAATTGTTTCTAAAATCGATTCGTTTTTTGGGGGTTTTTGCGTTTCGATATTTAAAAGAATTCCGAAATTTTTCTTTTAAAAAGTTCGATATTTACGAAATTTTGTAAATGTAAAAAAAAAATTACGAAACATTAACGAAACAAATACGAAACAATAACGAATCGATTCGTTAATGGCGGACGCGACCGCGCAATACGCTAAAAAACCTCCAAATGGGACAGGGGGAACTTCTGAAGCTTCCCTCTCCCTCTGTTGTTGACTGTTGGTGTGATATTATAATTTTTTTCACTAATTAAGCAAAAAACAACTATAAAACTTGCCCCAGACATGCGGAGATACTAACGAAACGACCTCAAACCGATAACGAAACGAATACATAACGAATCCGAAGCATTTACGAAATGAATTTAAAAATTTGTTTCATTTTTAAGTTGCTCCAGAATGGTTCGTTATCGCTTCGTTATAAAAAAAATAACGATTTTTTAACGAATTACGAATTAACAAAACGAAACCGCCCAGCCCTACTATTTTCCACAATCTGGGTGAAGATGTAACATGGTTTTGTGGCTGAAATGGAGCCTTGGGTGCTCAAATTTTGTATTTTGTCTGTTTGTTTGTTTGCTTTGTTCTGTTAGAATTGACTGGTTGCCCTGACACAACAAATAAATAAATACTTCATATATATATGTGTGTGTGTGTGTATTTGATTTTTTTATTCCAGATTTTCTCCCAATCTTCTAACTGTATTGCATGTCCGATATTTGCTGCCCACTTAACCATACAATTTTTAATTAGCTCTGTTTCAGTAGACCCTCTTTCTGGATTTTTTTAACCTTTTGTTTGTAGAGGAGACCAGGTTTAATGCTTCTTAAAGCTGTTTCTACTCTAAAGGAGAGGCAGGTTTGCCTGCTTTCTCTCAATAACACCAGAAGCCACATAGCTTTCTAAGAGGCATTTCAAGGAGGCCCAAGGAAAGAAGAGCCGATGACCTGTAGCTCAGTTGAGCTAGGAGCACCTCATGGTCACAAAAGCAGAGGGGGAACCAGTTATCAACTCCTGCTTGCTTTTGTGTTGAGCTGACTTTCATACCAGGAAGGTGTTTTTTTTTTTTTTTTTTTGTTACGTGCTCCTGAAGGGAACGAAAGGAACAGACGAACAGATGAAATGGGAGAAACGTATTCCGTGCACAACTCTACTAGGATTCTTTGTCAGAGAAGGCTAAGGATGTTGTAAAACTACAAGACATAGGATTCAATAATATTGAGCCATGGCAGTTGAAGTGGTGTTAAAATGCATTAATTCTACAGTGCAGATGTAGTCTCGATCAACACATATTGGCCTTTTAGCTGATGTGATGTGAATCATTGCACTGAATATAAGCAACAGGCAATAGCATCTCCATTTTGTTGAGCTGTTCATTATAGAAACCATGTTTTGTAGGTAGGATCTGACTCTATAATAAGACTATCCCAAAACAATGACTTAGGGTTCATCTATACTGTTGAGTGAATCATAGAATCATAGAATCATAGAATCAAAGAGTTGGAAGAGACCTCATGGGCCATCCAGTCCAACCTCCTGCCAAGAAGCAGGAATATTGCATTCAAATAACCCCTGACAAATGGCCATCCAGCCTCTGTTTAAAAGCTTCCAAAGAAGGAGCCTCCACCACACTCCGGGGCAGAGAGTTCCACTGCTGAACGGCTCTCACAGTCAGGAAGTTCTTCCTAATGTTCAGATGGAATCTCCTCTCTTGTAGTTTGAAGCCATTGTTCCGCGTCCTAGTCTCCAAGGAAGCAGAAAACAAGCTTGCTCCCTCCTCCCTGTGGCTTCCTCTCACATATTTATACATGGCTATCATATCTCCTCTCAGCCTTCTCTTCTTCAGGCTAAACATGCCCAGTTCCCTAAGCTGCTCCTCATAGGGCTTGTTCTCCAGACCCTTGATCATTTTAGTCGCCCTCCTCTGGACACATTCCAGCTTGTCAATATCTCTCTTGAATTGTGGTGCCCAGAATTGGACACAATATTCCAGATGTGGTCTAACCAAAGCAGAATAGAGGGGTAGCATTACTTCCTTAGATCTAGACACTATGCTCCGATTGATGCAAGCCAAAATCCCATTGGCTTTTTTTGCCGCCACATCACATTGTTGGCTCATGTTTAACTTGTTGTCCACGAGGACTCCAAGATCTTTTTCACACGTACTGCTCTCGAGCCAGGCGTCACCCATTCTGTATCTTTGCATTTCATTTTTTCTGCCAAAGTGGAGTATCTTGCATTTGTCACTGTTGAACTTCATTTTGTTAGTTTTGGCCCATCTCTCTAATCTGTCAAGATCGTTTTGAATTCTGCTCCTGTCCTCTGGACTATTGGCTAATCTCTCCCAATTTGGTGTCGTCTGCAAACTTGATGATCATGCCAATGCAGTTTGACACCAGGTTGTAGGTTTTTTTGGGCTATATGGCCATGTTCTAGAGGCATTCTCTCCTGACACTTCGCCTGCATCTATGGCAAGCATCCTCAGAGGTAGCTTGCCATAGATGCAGGCGAAACATCAGGAGGGAATGCCTCTAGAACAGTGGTTCTCAATCTTCCTAAAGCCGCGACCCCTTAATACAGTTCCTCATGTTGTGGTGACCCCCAACCGTAACCATGACATTATGAATCACCATGTAAATAATGATCTGCAGGATGTATTTTCATTCACTGGAGCAAATTTGGCACAAATACCCGGTATGCCCAAATTTGAATACTGGTGGGGTTGGCGGGGAAATTGCTTCTGTCATTTGGGAGATGTAGTTGCTAGGATTTATAGTTAACATGTAAACAAAGAGCATTCTGAACCCCACCAACAATGGAATTGAGCCAAAGTTGGCACACAGAACTCCCATGATCAACAGAAAATACTGGAAGGGTTTGGTGGGCATTGACCTTGAGTTTGGGAGTTGTAGTTCACCTCCATCCAGAGAGCACTGTGGGCTCAAACAATGATGGATCTGGACCAAACTTGGCATGGATACTCAATATGCCCAAATGTGAACACTGATGGGGTTTGGGAAAAATAGACTTTGACATTTGGGAGTTGTAGATACTGGGATTTATAGTTCACCTACAATCAAGGAGCGTTCTGAACCCCAACAATGATAGAATTGGGCCAAACTTCCCACATAGAACCCTCATGACCAACAGAAAACACTGTGTTTTCTGATGGTCTTTGGCGACCCCTCTGACACCCCTTCGCGACCCCCTCAGGGGTCCCGACCCCCAGGTTGAGAAACACTGCTCTAGAACATCGCCATATAGCCTGAAAACAATCTACAACAACCCAGTTATTCTGGCCATGAAAGCCTTTGACAATAGTTTGACACCACTTTAAGTGACATGGCTCAACACCATGGGATCCTGGGAGCTGTAAAGCATTAGCAATTTTTTTGGAAAAGAAGGCTATATAGACCTTATAAAATTACTTCCAGATTCCCATAGCACTGTGCTTTGGCAGTTGAGGAGTTTTCCAACTGTATTCATTCAGCAATGTAGATCCACTCCCAGTAATGTCTCAGTAAAGTTGTTGTCTGTGTCCTTTATAAGCCTTCCAAGCCATTAAGCCATCTTATATTGAGTAGCAAGGTCTTTATCAAGAGCAATTGTTCTCATGGTTTTTTCGCTTTGTTTGTTTTGGTTTTTTTCCCCCCAACGATCCAATTGAGAAGTAAATAAATACATTACCCAAGGGGCTGCAACCCTCTTTTAAATAAGGTTACCAAAGTTGCACACAAAACAATTTGCTGCTCCTGTTGTACTTGAGTGATATTTGATTATATCTCCAATAGCTGAATGGGCAGCAAAATCAAAAAGCAATTTTGCAGAGCAAATGCTCTACAGCTGCTTTGCCATGATGGGCTGCCCTGGAAGTGAAGTGAAGGTCTTGTGTGTGTGTGTATTCCAACTCCTCTTTGCTGCCTTGTAAGTGAGAACTCCCTTAGTGGGAAAAGCAGAGTATTACTTATGAAAAGACACACAAGGCTCCAGCCATATCCAAAGATGCCACAGATATTGTTTTGACTACATTTCTTCAAGATCACATTCATTACCTGTGTGTATTTGTTAAATGTAATTTAACAGTGCTTGATTTTGCCTTGCTGTTGTTGATGGGGAAATATTGGAAAAATAGATATTTATTTATGCATATATTTTTGTGTGGAGTCCCACAGGGTTCAATTCTGTCCCCGATGTTGTTTAACATCTACATGAAGCCGCTGGGGGAGATCATACGGAGTTTTGGAATGAGGTGTTATCTCTACGCAGATGATGTCCAAATCTGTCACTCCTTCTTACTTGTCACCAAGGAGGCTGTCCAAACTTTGAACCGGTGCTTGGCTGCTGTGTCGCACTGGATGAGAGCTAACAAATTGAAATTGAATCCAGACAAGACAGAGGTCCTACTGGTCAGTCGTAAGGCCGAACAGGGCATAGGGTTACAGCCTGTGTTAGATGGGGTTACACTCCCCCTGAAGACGCAGGTTCGCAGCTTGGGAGTGATCCTGGACTCATCGCTGAGCCTGGAACTGGAGGTCTCAGCGGTGGCCGGGAGAGCTTTTGCACAACTAAAACTTGTGCGCCAGTTGAGCCCGTACCTTGGGAAGTCAGATCTGGCCACAGTGGTCCACGCTCTTGTTACATCCCCAATATATTACTGCAACGCACTCTACGTGGGGTTGCCTTTGAAGACTGTTCCGAAACTTCAAATAGTCCAACGGGCGGCAGCCAGATTACTCACCGGAGTGTCATACAGGGAACATACCACCCCTCTGTTATGTCAGCTCCACTGGTTGCTGATCCAGTTCTGAGCACAATTCAAAGTGCTGTTTTTGACCTACAAAACCCTATACGGCTCTGGCCCAGCATACCTGTCTGAACACATCTCCTTCTACGTCCCGCCTCGGAGTTTAAGATCTTCTGGGGAGGCCCTGCTCTCGGCCCCACCTCTATCACAAGTGAGATTGGTGGGGACGAGGAGCAGGGCATTCTCTGTGGTGGCCCCTCGCCTGTGGAACTCACTTCTCGGGGAAATTAGGTCATCAACATCCCTCCTCTCTTTTAGAAGGAAACTAAAAACATGGATATGGGACCAGGCCTTTGGGTAATCTGGCAGATAGACAAAGGACAATGATGACTAGAATTGGATAGGATTTGACAATGCGGGATGAACTTACGGATTCTGAGCTTGGCGAACGTTGATCATTAGATTGGTTTTTTTATTAATTGGGATGTATAACTGGATTCTTTTAATTGTTTTATAATTGTTGTTGATATATGTTTTATCTTATTATCTGTTTTGCTGACATCGAATTGTGCCTTTTGTAAGCCGCCCTGAGTCCCCCCTCAGGGGTTGAGAAGGGCGGGGTAGAAATGCACGAAATAAAATAATAAATATAATAAATACTTTACAAGAACAGAAATGTATAGAAAAATCAGGTTCTCTCTGAGTAAGAAAGCCAGTAGGACAGAGAAGGAATGTTGAAAGGGGGAGGAGAAGGCGGACTTGTTAGCTATACATTCTACAGAGACTGGTAGTATATAGCCTCTAACTTCTAAGTAAGGAGCCTATCCCTCTCCCTACTGACAGGTCAAAGTAGGCTCCTTGATTGATGAATGTAAGCTGTAAGCTGTATGCTGCTCTTTAGAAAGAAATACAGAGACATGCCTTTTGTATGTTGGAAGATAGAATTTGATATTTCTATGATGTTTAATGTGATCATGTTTCATATGAAGAAGGATGTTTCTTTGTTTGCCTGCATTTGAAGTGTATAAAAGGGAAAGTCAACACCTTTATCATTGCTCTGGTTTGCTTTTGGACACAACTCCTCACCAGAGTCCTAGCTGGAAATAAAGCCGTACTTTTCTTTCTCCAGAAAGGATCTCTCTTGATATTATCTCTCCGATCTGCTGTAATTATGTTGTACTTCCATCTTGTGGGTGCTAGAAACAGTATTATACGAAAGCTGACTGGCACAATCTGGAGATCACAACTACATACACTGACAACATTTGCCCTTGCACTTTCCTACTCTGCTGCTGAGTACACATGCCCAGTGTGGAACACATCTCACCACGCTAAAACAGTGAATATGGCTCTTAATGAGATATACTGCATTCTCACAGAATGTCTACACCCTACAGCAATGGAGAAATTATACTGTTTAGCCAGTATTGCACCACTTGACATCCATCAGGAAGTAGAAGCCAATAATGAAAGAACCAAGGTAATTACATCTCTGGCCCACCCCTGTTCAGATATCAGTCAGCTTAAATCAAGAAATAGTTTTCTAAGATCTACAGAGATACTCGCAGGAACACCTCAGCAAGCGAGAGTCCAAAAGTGGCAGGCTAAAACCCAGACCCTCAGGCCATGGCTAATACCAAATGAGAGACTCCCCCCTAGCACACAGAACACTGGGTGACTTGGAAGGCACTGAACAAAGTGGAGTCCACAACATGCGAGTGTGGAGAAGAGCAAACCACAACCTCTTACAATACAATCTGAGCCCTGCCACATGCACAAAGGAAGACCTTCTTACAGCAACACCAGAGGCACTCCAAGGGACCAGCTCCTGCTCAAAGGACATTTAGTACGTATAATACCAAGTTTTTTAAACTTTGTGTTTTTTAAATACATTGCAACTGTACCCTCAGTTCTCTTCTAATACAATAAAATACCTCCATCTTGAGCCACAAGGGGAGGCATGTAATGAAATAATAATAATAATAGTAATAATAATAGTAAAAATAATAATAATTCCTTAGGTATATTTACACTGTCGAAATACTGTCGTTTGAGAAAGAGAGTATTAAGAAGCTGGAAATAAACAAAAAGTTGTTATTCTTATGAAAGCAGTTCACCTTCATCTCATGGACCATAGGCTGTCTGAAATTTACTGCACATCTTTCTAGCTTTAATTGACTACAGGTGCATCTATACTGTAGAATGAATATGGATTGATACTGCTTGAACTTCTATGGGTCAATGCTATGGAATCACAAGTTCTTTATCCTTCTCTGCCCAGTTTATATCTTTCAAAGTGCACATGATGAGGAGGAATTTCTGAATTCAACTTTCAATTTTTGGAAATCACACTGGATCCTGGGAAACCCCACACTGAGGAAAGAAATTGCTGGCTTAAGACTCGTGTCTTGTGCTGTTTTCATGCTTGTCAGAATTGATAAAATAAACCTTCTAGGTGCAATTTGGGGTGCATCTACACTCTAGAACAATTACAGTTTGACAACACTTTGGGTGCTTCCAGACAGCGCCAAAATGCGCGTTTTAAAACGGAGGCAAATAATTCTGGAAATTGACAGCAGGACCAGACACAGACCTCTCAGTCATGGGAAATCCTCCCTCACCATCCTCAGATCTTCCTTTGAAGTGGATCAAGATAAAGGGAAGATGGGGGACATCCAGTAGAAGTTTTTTTTAAAATTTCATGCTCACATGCAAATTTATTTATTTATTTATTTCAGTTACTTTTAGCCCGCCCTTCTCAACCCCCAAGGGGGGACTCAGGGCGGCTTACAAAAAAGGCACAATTCGATGCCTACATAGAGTACATGTACATATAAAACAGCAATCAACATTTATCACAATTAAACTATCAATATATAACACAATCACTAAAAACTAATCACGAGCTCAGTGTGCGTCTTTCAGAGTTCCATAATTCCATAATTCCAAATATCTTAATGTACACACAAGCAGATCTCTCATTTCTCTATTCACCCAATGGGCCCCCTGGTAGTGCAGTGGGTTAAACAGCTGAGCTGCTGAACTTGTTGACCGAAAGGTTGGTGGTTCAAATCCTGGAAGCAAGGTGAGCTCTCGCTGTTAGCCTCAGCTTCTGCCCATCTAGCTGTTCAAAAACATACAAATTTGCATTGATCAAGAGGTACCACTTCAGCAGGAAGGTAACAGCACTCCATGCAGTCATCCTGGCCACATTACCTTAGAGGCATCTACAGACAACTCCGGCTCTTCGGCTTAATGGAAATGAGCACCACCCCCCAGAGTCGGACACGACTTGACTTAATGTCAGGTGAAACATTTAGCTTTATCTTTAGTATGATAAAACTAAAAAGAAAGGAATGCTTGCAGAGAGTTCTAATTGCTTTCCCATTGTGCTTCCCTTTAGCCCCCTGTGTGTCCATGGCTCAATATTTTGACAGTGTGATCAGTTGAGCAGCTGTTTCCGGCTTTTAAACAGTGCAAGTATGCTGGAGCTGTCTACACAGAGGGAAGGGAAGGAAGCTTGTGTTTTACATGACATGCAAAGGTGCACATTTTTGGGGAGGAATCCGGGTTTAAGCACACCTTTTTAACACATGCTTTTCCACTGTTAACCTGGTTCTGCCAACAGTTTGTTAAAACGTCATGTAGCCACACACACACACACACACACCTAGCAAACTACATTCATTCTACAGTGTAAATGAATTTCCTTGTGCTTTACTTTAGTGAAAACATCCAGATTTTAAGATGCTGTTCAAGACAGAATGTATGAGGTGAGGTCCTGAGCAAGCTGATGACTGTGGATGATTTGGAGGCCTTGAAAGGTCATCGCAAGTTGCCTCACTGGCAACTCTACCTGTCACATGCAATTGCGGCTCAAAGCCTTTCCTTGCAGGGGAAATGGAAATGACATGTGGACACCCTTCCTAAAGTTCCTCGGCTGATGCTTTCACCCCTTTCCCCCCTGTCTTTTGGAAACCGTAAGGCTATTTGATGGCCCTTATCTTTTCTCTCTCTCTCTCAAACTACTGCATGTCAGGCCCAAAGCATCTTTACTTGTCAGCTTCCATTAAGGCTCTGGGGAGGACAGGGAGAATAGGGAAGATTGGAGATGCCAAGTGGAGCTGACAGTATACATCTGCTGTGCGTAGCATTTTAAATACGCACACACAAGTCTATTGATTTGTTTATTTCTTCACTTCTTCCTGTGAACACACTCATCTCTTCTGTCTGGAGAGCAAAGGATGAGAGGATAGAAATATGGCTGGTAATCAGGGATGTCATCTGATCGAGGAACTTCTATGTAAGGCAAAGGGGAACATGCCTGTTCCACCTTTGGGTTCAGTTTCATACACAAATATTACCTGGCAATACATAGCAAGGAAGTCAAGAGTTTGCAACTTATAAGGGCTGGCCAAATTCATAAATTTCCTAGCAGTTATTTTTTCCCCAGTCTTTGGTTCGGTTGGCCTGAATTTGGGGGATGAAAAATATCTTGGCCAAGTGTCCAGATTAGAAATTTAGCTAAATGTAGATTAAAAGCCCCATATCCACGGATGATACATATTTCCTTGAACTGGTAAGATAAGATTTGGGGACCTTTATGATCCCTACATATTCACTACACTATTTCCATGATCATAAATACATAGGGTTCATAGATACGAATCTAGATTATTAATTCGTAACTGCCGACATGGATTCCAACCCCTATTTGTAACTATTTCTTTGTGCATTTCTCCTAATTTTTGTACTTTGTTTTGCCTCGTACAAGGAATTTTCCTAAATTAGGTTGTTTGTTACTGTTATTTTCAACAGACACACACACACATTCCAATTAACCATCTTCACAAGGGGGCCTCTGGTGGCATAGCGGGTTAAACCGCTGAGCTGTTGAACTTGCCAACTGAAAGGTCAGCACTTTGAATCTGGGGAGTGGGGTGTGCTCTCACTGTTAGCCCCCAGCTTCTGCCAACCTAGCAGTTTGAAAACATGTAAATGTGAATACATCAGTAGGTACCACTTCTGCGGGAAGGTAACAGTACTCCATGCAGTCATGCTGGCCACTAGGCTTGGGTAACCACAGAAAAATTTGGTTCTAATTTTCCTTTAAAATTTTTTGAAATTTACGAAATTTCGTAAAATTACGAATCGATTCGTTAATGGCGGACGAGATTGCGCAATATGCTAAAAAAACCTCCAAATGGGACAGGAGGAACTTCTGAAGCTTCCCTCTCCCTCTGTTGTTGACTGTTGGTGTGATAAAACAAACAACAACTATAAAACTTGCACCAGACATACGAAAATAATTACGAATTAATTACGAATTAATTACGAAATAATTTTGAAATAATTACGAAATAATTACGAAATAAATTGAAAAAATTGTTTCGAATCTTAATTACTCCTCACACTATTCCAGCACGGCTCAATATTGGATCATAAGCTAATTTAAATACGAATTAATAACGAATTACGAAATTAACGAACGAAACCGCCCAAGCCTACTGGCCACATAAGTTGGAGGTGTCAATGGGCAATGCTGACTCTTCAGTTTAGAAATGGAGATGAGCACCACCCCCCAGAGTTGGACATGATTAGATATAATGTTATATGAAACCTTTACCTTTACCTAATAAGAGCAACAAAATATACAAGAATAATGCTAAAAAATTATAATAATACTCATAGTATTGCTTCTAATAGCCCAAGATACTAAAAAGAACATCAGAAAAAACAATACCAGTAGTAAACTGCAATTAGTCTAAAAGTTCAATGGCCAGGTTGTTAACTGGAGCAAATTACAGGGAGCAGTCAATCCCCCTGTTCAAACAGCTCCACTGGCTGCCGATAAGTTTCCAGTCCCAAGTCAACGTGCAGGTGATTACCTATAAAACCCTAAATGGTTTGGGACCTGCCTATCTTCGCAACCGCATCTTCCCTTATGAACATGCCTGATCTCTAAGATCTTCTGGGGAGCCTCTTCTCTCATTCCCACCCCTATCACAGGCACGGCTGGTGGGGTCAAGAAGAGAGGGCCTTCTCGATGGTGGCCTCCCGACTCTGGAACTCCCTCCCCAGGGAGATTAGGCTAGCACCCACCCTGCCCATCTTCCGTAAAGAACTTAAAATGTGGATCTACTGTGCTTTGACAAGACAATTCTCCAGATAACTTGGCCCCAGATCGGACCCAATATCTTGTCCTTACACTTTACTACTGTTCTCTACCCAAAGGTATAAGACTCCATTTTACATTGTCCTCCACCCCCAATTTTGCCATTTGACTTATGCACTTTATCCATCATCCTTATCCTCAAAATTGAATTGCAACAGTCTGCTCACCCATGCCCAGAAACATTATTATTTCAGGCTCATTGGTTGTTGGTTTGATGATTGCTCTTATATTCTGTTATAATGTTGCTGTTTTATTCTGTTTTATGCTGTTGTTTGTATATTTGTTTATGTGTTATATTTTAACTATGTTGATCGGGTTTGTCCCTGTGTAAGACGCCCCAAGTCCCTCTGGGGAGATGGAGGCGGGGTACAAAAATAAAGTTGTTGTTGTTATTATTATTATTATTATTATTATTATTATTATTATTAGAAACACAACAAATGGCTGTTGTATTGGATCACACATCATCATCATCATTATTGTTATTTGAAACACAACAAGATGAGTCCACAGCAGACAAGATCACTCTGCTGGCTGTTGTATTGGATCACACATCGGACACTTCCCAAGTGTCTAGGACTGTGTGATGTATTGGCGAATGTTGCGTGCAGATCCCAGTAAGGTGGCCTTCTGCAGCTGACAGATGGTAATTTTGTCAGTGCCGATTGTATTTAAGTGCAGGCCAAGGTCTTTAGGCACTGCACCCAGTGTGCCGATCACCACTGGGACCACCTTTACTGGCTTGTGCCAGAGTCTTTGCAGTTCGATCTTTAAATCCTCATATCGTGTCAGCTTTTCCAGTTGTTTCTCTTCAATCCTGCTGTTGCCTGGGATTGCAACATCGATGATCCATACTTTGTTTTTTAACATGATTATGAGGTCAGGAGTATTGTGCTCCAGAACTCTGTCTGTCAGAATTCGGAAGTCCCAGAGGCAGGCCCATAGCCAGGATTTCATTTCGGGGGGGGGGGGGGGGGGCTGAGTCTGAGTGAAGGAGGGTCTAGCCTAGCAAACCTTTTGTATCATTACCCCAATACCCCCATGCATATGGGATATATTGAGTATGGTGATCAGATCATGATATGAATAAACAAGTTTAAATAATGCACCAGTAAGGCCTTTTCGCGAACCACCATGAGAATTTCGGGGGGGGGGGGGGGGGGGCTGAAGCCACTCAAGCCCCCCCCCCCCCCCCCGGCTACATGCCTGCCCAGAGGAGTTCGACGTATTCATTTTCTGTAACTTTTTCCAGCTTGTGATCCTACCAGTTCTTTGTCGCAGGCAGATGGCATTTGTGGCACAGGTTCCAATGAATCATCTGAGCAACGGTGTTGTGCCTCTGCTTGTAGTCTGTCTGTGCTATCTTCTTGCAGCAGCTGAGGATAGATCTATTGTTCCATCTGCTTCCTTGCAGAGTCTACATTTGGGATCTGTCATTGACTTTTCTATTATTATTATTATTATTATTATTATTATTATTATTAAACATGAATGATTATTGCTTTTGTGCAAAGGAAGAATTAGATTTTTAAAATCTTCTTTTTTACCTGGGAGCTGTAGTTTGTACCTGGGAATCCTGAGAGTTATAGGCACCAGCATGCTTTGGCCAAGGAAGCCAAACACCTTGTAAGTCTACTATCTCCATGGTTAGATAGCATTGAGATATAGCAGTTAAAGTGGTGTCAAACTGTATTAATTCTGCAGTGTAGATGCACCCTCAGTCTCCCTGAAAGACCTGCTTGAGTCTTGCTGAATATCCCAAATTCTATTTATTTTCCTTTTATTAAACAACAAACTAATAAAAGAGTACAAAAAAACGCCTCAACCCTTGGCGAGATAGTCATATGGCAAACATCTAGTCTAGTCTGGATTCTCTTTGCTTGCAAGCAAACTGGAATATTAAAGGGCCAATGGGTAGAATCTTTGTGAAGGCAGAGAGATCGAAGAACCTTCTATCTGAATCACTGAAAAAGTACAAAGCAGGGTAGATATTAGGATTACAAAAAGCTTTCAATCACAGGGCTTTAGGGATTATAAGCTACTTAGAATCTACAAGCAGCATTTCAAGACTGACATGGGATTTAAACCATGTGGGTGTCAGCTCAAGTCGGATACTGAGTTTGATTGGATCTAGTGAACACTCTTTTCACATTGATTTATTACTCACTTTGGGCTGCTCTGGAGCTTATGCGCTTAGGTTAACTTCAGCCAAACATCACAGCTTCGTCCCTATTTGATTTCAGGGGGGAAAGTGGTGCTCGATGCGCCAGAGAAAAGTGACATTTTTCTTTTGCCAAGGAGACAAGCCTAACACAAGATTTTTTTTTTTCTTGAGCGGAGAGTGTGTGACTTGTCTAAAAGTCACCAGTGGGTTTCATGGCTGAGTGAGAAATTGAGCCCTGGTTTCCAGAGCTGCAATCCAGTGCTCAAACCCATCCTGTGTCCAAGATTCAGTAAAATCAATTGAAGCCATTTAAAACAATAAGAATAATTTTGAAAGGCAAAAAGCCATTAAACCATTTAACGCTTAAAACAAGGCAATTGTGAGCCAATTTAAAAACAGTTTAAAACAATTTAAAACCATTACCCATGTGCAAATACAATCATTTAGTGCCTGAAAGCTTTAATTTGAGAGGGCACATTATAGAAAGCTTTGGAAAGTTTTTGACTTTGATTTAAAACTTTGACTCTCGCCGTTTTACAAATAAGTTCTCCTCTCGATTGGACCATTGCCCTCAGCTCACTGAGTTGATCTATACCAATGACTGTACAGAAGAGATTACCTTACAGTCTGGAAAACTCGCAGCAACCCAGAGATTACCTTAGTTGGGCAGAAGAAGTAGGGCAGGTGGAAATATGTGCCCCCAGCAATGGCTTATGGCACATTTATTTATTCCAAAGGGGGGAGGGGCAATTTAGAGGACCATTTCTGCTACCTAGACAACTACCTGTCTAGGGCTTCCTGGATGACATCAATTACCTGGATCAGTCACAGTCTGGCTTTAGACCTGGTCACAGTACTGAGACGGCTTTGATCGCCTTGGTGGATGACTTCCGTAGGGAGCTTGACAGGGGGAGTGTGACCCTATTGGTTCTCTTGGATATCTCAGTGGCTTTTGATACCATCGATCATGGTATCCTTCTGGGATGACTCTCTGGGATGGGTCTTGGAGGCATGGTTCCATCGTGGCTCCGGTCCTTCCTGGAGGGTCGTTCCCAGATGGTGAAGCTGGGAGACTCCTGCTCGGACCCCTGGCCTTTGACCTGTGGGGTCCCGCAAGGTTCCATTCTGTCCCCCATGCTTTTTAACATCTACATGAAACCACTGGGAGAGGACATCTGGAGTTTTGGAGTTGGGTGCCATCTCTACGCAGATGACGCACAACTCTACTACTCTTTTCCACCTAATTCCAAGGAAGCCCCTCAAGTGCTGGACAAGTGCCTGGCTGCTGTGACTGTCTTGATGAGGAGGAACAAGCTGAGGATCAATCCCGACAAGACGGAGGTCCTCTTGGTAGATCGTAAACCAGATCGGGGTATAGGTTGGCAACCTGTGTTGGATGGGGTTACACTCCCCCTGAAGTCACAGGTCCACAGTTTGGGTGTCTTCCTGGACTCATCACTTACGCTTGAAGCTCAGGCGTCGGCGGTGGCCGGGAGGGCCTTCGTACAATTAAGACTCGTGCGCCAACTGTGACCATACCTCGTGAAGGCGGATCTGGCCAGGGTGGTCCATTCCTTAGTCACCTCCAGATTGGGCTACTGTAATGCACTCTATGTGGGGCTACCTTTGAAAACGGCCCGAAAATTCCAACTGGTTCAACGAGCGGCGGCCAGGTCCTTACAGGGAGCGGTCAACCCTCCTGTTTAAGGAGCTCCATTGACTGCCGTTCATTTACCGGACCTAATTCAAGGTGCAGGTGCTTACCTACAAAGCCCTAAACGGTTTGGGACCCGCCTACCTGCGTGACCACATCTCTGTGTACGAACCCGCACGATCTCTTCGATCATCTGGAGAGGCCCTGCTCACGCTCCCACTACCGTCGCAAGCGCGATTTGTGGGGATGAGGGAGAGAGCCTTCTTGGTGGTGGCCCCTCGACTCTGGAACTCACTCCCCAGGGATATTAGACAAGTCCGAACTCTGGCAGTCTTTAGGAGGAGCCTGAAAACATGGCTGTTTCAGTGTGCCTTCCCAGAATAAGGAAACTCCCAGCAATATGTCCTCAAATGCACTTTAATAATGATTTTGGATTGTCTGCACATTTCTTCCCTCTTCAAAACCTTTATTCCAATTACATGCTACCTGTTCATGCCCAGCATTATTTTTTAAATTTTTAATTATTGCATTTGGGCCAGCCATTGGTTTTTAAATGCATCATGTTATTGTTATTGTTTTTGCTTATTTTGCTATGAGTTTTGTATTGTTTTTGTATTATTGCTGTTATTGTTATTGTTGTGTTTGGGCTCGGCCTCATGTAAGCCGCACCGAGTCCCTCGGGTGATGGTAGTGGGGTACAAATAAAGTCTTATTATTATTATTATTATTATTATTGACTCTCTATAAAAGTTGACATGAAACACAACACTGTATTTACTTAGATGATCCCTCATTGTCTGAGACTGATGGCCTTCCAAGTGCAGCGTCTTGGTAATGGATATATAGGTGACTATGGAGCCCTATTCTTGAACCGCATGTTCTTCCACAGTGAGGGCATCGGTTTCCAGGTGGAAGGCGGTCCCGGTCATGGTTTGCTTGATGCACATTCCTTTTGGTACATTCTAGGCCTGGGTAACAACGGAAAAATTTGTTTCTAAAATCGATTCGTCTTTTGGGGGTTTTTGCGTTTCGATATTTAAAAGAATTACAAAATTTTTCTCTAAAAAAGTTCGATATTTACGAAATTTCGTAAATGTAAAAAAAATTACAAAACATTAACGAAACGATTTCCGAAACAATAACGAACCGATTCGTTAATGGTGGACGCGACCGCACAATACGCTAAAAAACCTCCAAATGGGACAGGGGGAACTTCTGAAGCTTCCCTCTCCCTCTGTTGTTGACTGTTGGTGTGATATTATAATTTTTTTTCACTAATTAAACAAAAAACTTGCCCCAGACATGCGGAAATAATAACGAAACGACCTCAAAACGATAACGAAACGAATACAATAACGAAATCCGAAGCATTTACGAAACGAAGTTAAAAATTCGTTTCGTTTTTAAGTTGCTTCAGAATGGTTTGTTATCGCTTCGTAATCAAGAAAATTAATGAATTTTTAACGAATTATGAATTAATGAAATGAAACCGCCCAGCCCTAGTACATTCCTCACTTTCACTCTCCATTCATGCCTCTTCAAATACCACAGCACTGCTGCTCACAGCTGACCTCCAGTTAGAGTGCTCAAGGGCCAGGGCTTCCCAGTATTCAGTGTCTATGCCACAGTTTTTAAGGTTGGCTTTGAGCCCATCTTTAAATCTCTTTTCCTGCCCTCTAACATTCCATTTTCTGAACATTCCAGTGGAGTTGATGGCATAGGAACATTGCTTCATTGCTTCAATGCTGGTGGTCTTTGCTTCTCCTAGCATGCTGACATTTGTCTGCCTGTCTTTCCAAGAGATTTGCAAAATTTTCACTGTCTGAGCGATGCGAGTGCAGCATTTTTCCAAATGAAGCAGAGAGTGTTTGAGGATTAGGACATTTTTAGGAATATCAAGAAACTGCCTTGAGTCGCCAATTGGCTGAGAAAGGCGGTATACAAATACAGTAAATAAATAAATAATAAATCCTTGTTTATAAAGTTATAACAATTCTGGCCCAACTTACCTGTCTGAATGCTTCTCTCCTTATGAACCTTCCAGGACTTTAAGATCATCTGGAGAGGCTCTGCTCTCAATCCTGCCTTCGTCACAAGTATGGCTGGCAGGGATGAGAGAGAGGGCCTTCTCAGTGGTGGCCCCTCGGCTATGGACACCCTCCCTATATATTTCGTGTATTTCTACCCCGCCCTTCTCAACCCCCGAGGGGGGACTCAGGGCGGCTTACAAAAGGCACAATTAAATGCCTACACAAACAATAAAAATAAAACATATATAAACAGAAATTCAAACAGTTATAAACAATTAAAACAATCAATTATACATCACAATCAATAAAACCAATCTCATGCTCAACGTTTGTCAGCTCAAAATCCGTAAATTCATTCCACATTGTCAGTTCCTATCAATTCTAGTTGTCATTGTCCTTTATCTATCTGCCAGGTTACCCAAAAGCCTGGTCCCAAATCCATGTTTTTAATTTCCTTCTAAAAGAGAGGAGGGATGTCAATGACCTAATTTCCCCGGGGAGTGAATTCCACAGGTGAGGGGCCACCACCAAGAAGGCCCTACTCCTCATCCCCACCAATCTCACTTGTGATAGAGGTGGGGCCGAGAGCAGGGCCTCCCCAGAAGATCTTAAACTCCGAGGCGGGACGTAGAGGGAGATGCATTCGGACAGATGTGCTGGGCCGGAGCAGTATAGGGTTTTGTAGGTCAAAACCAGCACTTTGAATTGTGCTCGGAACTGGATCGGCAGCCAGTGGAGCTGACATAACAGAGGGGTGGTATGCTCCCTGTACCCCGCTCATGTTAGTAATCTGGCTGCCGAACATTGGACTAATTGCAGCTTCCGGGCAGTCTTCGGAGGCAACCCCATGTAGAGAGCGTTGCAGTAGTCAATACGGGATGTAACCAGAGCGTGGACCACCGTGGCCAAGTCAGACTTCGCAAGGTACAGTTGAAGCTGGCGCACAAGCTTTAATTGTGCAAAAGTTCTCCCAGCCACTGCCGAGACCTGGTGTTCCAGGCTCAGCTATGAGTCCAGGATCACTCCCAAGCTGCGAACCTGCGTCTTCAGAGGGAATATGAACCCGTCAAGCACAGGCTGTAACCTTATGCCCTGTTCGGCCTTGCGACTGATCAGGAGGACCTCTGTCTTGTCTGGATTAAGTTTCAATTTATTCGCTCTAATCCAGTCCGTTACAGTGGTCAAGAACCGGTTCAGGACATGAACAGCCTCCTTAGTAGCAGGTGGAAAGGAGTGATCGTCTATGATGGTGAAGATTCAGCTCCATGGCAACTGCATGGCAGTTGATTTAAGTTACTACAGCCTTGAACAGCATTAACAAAAGTTGTGGATTGCTCTGATTACACAAGACAACAAGTATTTTTCATCAGATATAATTTTAGGTCATTCTTATAGAGGTTTTTTGTGTGCTGAATTCAGACTGTGTTTATTTTTTTTCTCTATCACGTGTAGTTTTTGCAATGAGGCTAATTCAATAATTAATGCATTTATGTACTGATATCAATAGAATCTAATTGATTTTGGTGCATAAATGCATTAATTATTCAATCAGCCTCGTCTAGTTCTTTGTCTTGTCGCACTTGCAGTTTGTCTGAATGTAGTGGCCCACGTCACAATTGATTTCCGGTCCGGGACAGGGGCCAATGGGGCTAAATTAAAGCGATTCCGAAAGGTGCGCTGGGTTGCGATCACAGAACATTCACTCAAAAAGTAGGCCTCAACAGCAAAAGCACACTCCTCACTGTTCCAATGCATGATGGCGACTGAACTATGTCAGGACAAAACTTGATACTCCCGCCTCTCGAACGAGACCACGAGTGCTCCACTACGTCTTCAACCGACTGAATGGCGCACATTTTTAAAAAGGAAGTTATTCTTCCGCACCCTGTACATCTTTTCACAAGAAGAGCAATCTGGAACAGCCATGTATAACCCGGTAACATCACTCTGTTGTTTGGTGCCACAGTAACTCAACCAAATCTGTCTGGACAGATGGCCTGGCAGTTAGGATTTAAAAATAGTAGATAATGACAAAGATTTGTTCCTGGCTTAAAAGTGTGTGCTCCTGTTTCACTGTGTAGTGCTGACTTGGACAGAAATAGTCCTACCCCATAAACTTTGTTTATGTGCCAGAAACTTTATGAAATGTGTGGAGAGCACAGTTTCTCTGGCCTGCCCATAGAACTGTATTTTGCAGTGATCCATATAACCAAATCTCTGCATATCCATCCACAGCTCATGGTTTTTTTTAAACTGCTGGTTTCTGGCAGAAGTCCCATGGCAGCCATCTTGGGTGTCTCTAAATCTTGGAATGACACATAAAGTCTGGACAACGGAGACATAAATCCCGACACCAACTGTTCTGTATGCAGGGGCGGCTCAACCCATTACGCAAAGTAAGCATTTGCAGTATAGTTGATTTCCCCCAGGGGCGCTCTTGAGGCACTCTTGGGGGAAAATAGACCTTGACATATGCGAGTTGTAGTTACTGGGATGTATAGTTCACCTATAATCAAAGAGCATTCTGAACTCCACCAATGATGGAATTGAACCAAATATGGTACACACAACTCCCACGACTAACAGAAAATATATATCAGTGATTGGTTGGGGGGGGGGGGGGGGCAAATTACTGTTTGCTTGCTTACCATTGAAAATTACTTAGGGCCGCCTCTGTCTGTATGTGGACCTTTCCTGAAGTCCTAGGATTTTTTGCCCCTCACTAAAACCTGTGATTTAGTGCTGCCTGGAAGCACCTTAGATGGAACTGGTCAGATACTATCTTACAGTCCACACAGATTGGTAGCATTCGGGGTATGCTGAAACAAGGACTGAGGGTCAAATGTTCTACACAATGAACCCATTTCCCCTCTAAAAACAAGATTCAGGTATAGATGCATATCTCCAAAATAAGTTATGCAAACTCTGCTTGCATTGCAAACCAGTAACCAACTGCTAAACAAAACATACAAAATATGTTTGTTCATTCGTTCAGTCACCTCCGACTCTTCGTGACCTCATGGACCAGTCCACGCCAGAGCTCCCTGTTGGCCGTCACCACCCCCAGCTCCTTCAAGGTCAGTCCAGTCACTTCAAGGATGCCATCCATCCATCTTGCCCTTGGTCGGCCCCTCTTCCTTTTGCCTTCCACTTTCCCCAGCATAATTGTCTTCTCTAGGCTTTGCTGTCTCCTCATGATGTGGCCAAAGTACTTCAACTTTGTCTCTAGTATCCTTCCCTCCAATGAGCAGTCGGGCTTTATTTCCTGGAGGATGGACTGGTTGGATCTTCTCGCAGTCCAAGGCACTCTCAGAACTTTCCTCCAACACCACAGCTCAAAAGCATCTATCTTCCTTCGCTCAGCCTTCCCTAAGGTCCAGCTCTCACATCTGTAGGTTACTACAGGGAATACCATGGCTTTGACTAGGCGGATCTTTGTTGCCAGTCTGATGTCTCTACTCTTTACTATTTTATCAAGACTGGACATTGCTCTCCTCCCAAGAAGTAAGCGTCTTCTGATTTCCTGGCCACAGTCTGCATCTGCAGTAATCTTTGTACCTAGAAATACAAAGTCTGTCATGGCCTCCACATTTTCTCCCTCTATTTCCCAGTTGTCAATCATTCTTGTTGCCATAATCTTGGTTTTTTTGATGTTTAGCTGCAACCCAGCTTTTGCGCTTTCTTCTTTCACCTTGATTAGAAGGCTCCTCAGCTCCTCCTCGCTTTCGGCCATCAGAGTGGTGTCATCTGCATATCTGAGATTGTTAATGTTTCTTCCAGCAATTTTCACCCCAGCTTTGCATTCATCAAGCCCCGCACATCGCATGATGTGTTCTGCATACAAGTTGAATAGGTTGGGGAGAGTATGCAGCCTTGCCGTACGCCTTTCCCAATCTTGAACCAGTCTGTTGTTCCGTGGTCAGTTCTTACTGTTGCTACTTGGTCCTTGTACAGATTCCTCAGGAGAGAGACAAGGTGGCTTGGGATGCCCATCCCACCAAGAACTTGCCACAATTTATTATGATCCACACAGTCAAAGGCTTTAGAATAGTCAATGAAGCAGAAATAGATGTTTTTCTGAAACTCCCTGCCTTTCTCCATTATCCAGCGGATATTGGCAATCTGGTCTCTCATTCCTCTGCCTTTTCTAAACCCAGCTTGAACATCTGGCAAAATGCAAAATATGTAGGTGAATGCAATGTGCCATGACAAAATAATGTATCTTACCACTTGATGGGCACTTCTTCTTAAAACCTGCTAAAACACTGTGTCAAATGTCAGTGTGCAAAGGCTGCTTTTCAGTACCACTTACTCCAAAGGAAACCAAAGTCCAGCAGGTTAAAATGTGATGTTTGACCTTGCTGTACCATCTGCATGCATATTCCCGAACAGCATGCATGCTCTCTCATTCTTCCAGTTGCTTTGAGGGACCCCGAAGGAATGAAGCACTATTCGGAGACTGAAGCATAGAATAGGCACTTAAAAAGCTGGAATGAATAATCTACTCTATCCATAGATGTCCTGTTCTCTTCCATAGAAATTATTTATCACTATGACTCTCTATTTTTGTTGCTCATTTTTAATGGGTACAGAGTAGTCCAAGACCACTTCCAAAGCTGCTGTTAAAATAAATGTGCTGAAAGGTATAGAGCAGAATACTGAAGAAGCAGTTCAAATTATTTGATGTAAGGCTATAAAAAAGACCCATAATTTTTTTTCTTCTCTTAAACAACTCACACTGAGGCATCCCACATGAAAGTGGTCAACCTCCATGAGATTTGCCATAATTGGGGAATATTTTTGTTTTAAAAACAAAAACAAAACATTTTCCCCTAAATAAAAGCTTGTTTTCTAGAAACCATATATAGAAACAGGATATACCGCAACATGGATAATATCCGTGGCTTTGGTATTCAATAATATATGTTTAGACTTGAAGATCTTATCTGGTTTCATCATAGCTGGCCGTACACATCTTAAATGCTTTTTGTGTGGCTACGTGTAATTTTTTTTTAGTAAACATTGCAAAGATATTTATTTCAGTGCATTCTGTTTCAGAAGAAAGTCTCTGAAAGAAATGAGGATCTTTTTATATTTATTTATTTATTTATTTATCGTGTCATCAGCAACCATACCATTGTGTTACAATTCTAACAGAACAAAACAAACACACAGATTAAAAAGAAAAAGAAAAAAAACACAGAGATTTTGCAAACTTGGTAGTTGGTTAAATGTCCTTTGACCAGTATCTGGCCACTTGGAGTGCCTCTGGTGTTGCCGTAAGAAGGTCCTCCATTGTGCATGTGGCAGGGCTCAGGGTGCATTGCATCAGGTGGTCTGTGGTTTGTTCTTCTCCGCACTCGCATGCCGAGGATTCCACCCTGTAGCCCCATTTCTGAAGATTGACTCTGCATCTCGTGGTGCCAGAGCGCAGTTTGTTCAGCGCCTTCCAAGTCGCCCAGTCTTCTGTGTGCCCTGGGGGGAGTCTCTCATCTGGTATCACCCATGGATTGAGGTGCTGGGTTTGGGCCTGCCACTTTTGGACTCTCGCTTGCTGAGGTGTTCCAGCGAGTGTCTCTGTAGATCTAAGAAAACTATTTCTTGATTTAAGTCATTGACTTGCTGGCTGATACCCAAACAGGGGATGAGCTGGAGATGTCTCTGCCTTGGTCCTTTCACTATTGGCTGCTACTTCCCGGCGGATGTCATGTGGTGCAATACTGGCTAAGCAGTGTAATTTCTCCAGTGGTATGGGGCGCAGACACCCTGTGATAATGCGGCATGTCTCATTAAGAGCCACATCTACTGTTTTAGTGTGGTGAGATGTGTTCCACACTGGGCATGCATACTCAGCAGCAGAGTAGCATAGCACAAGGGCAGATGTCTTCACTGTGTTTGGTTATGATCCCCAGGTTGTGCCACTCAGCTTTCGTATGATGCTTGATGTTCAGGCAGTGCTTCTTGTAGGTCAGAGCACGGTCCAAAGTGACTCCCAGGTATTTGGGTATGTTGCAATGCTCCAGTGGGATCCCTTCCCCGGTAATCCTCAGAGCTCGGGATGCTTGTCTGTTCTGAAGGTGAAAGGCGCATGTCTGTGTTTTAGATGGATTAGGGATCAGCTGGTTTTCCCTGTAATAGGCAGTAAGAGCACCTAGAGCTTCGGAGAGCTTCTTTTCAACCATCTCAAAGCTCCCTGCTTGAGTGGTAATGGCACGATCATCAGCATAGATGAAACTCTCTGTCCCTTCTGGCAGTGGCTGGTCATTTGTGTAGATGTTGAACATGGATGGCAGGCCGTTCTTCTGTTTCCGCCATCTGCTTCTCTGGCTCTGGAACTCAACAAAGAAGCTCCTGTTTTGTAGCAGGTTTCCTATGAGGCGGGTGAGGTGGTCGTCCTTTGTGATACTATACATTTTTCTCAAGAGGAGGTGGTGGTTGACGGTATCATAAGCTGTGGACAGGTCTATGAGGACAGCTCCTGTGATCTGCTGCCTTTCAAAGCCATCTTCTATGTGCTGAGTCAGGTTCAGCACTTGCGATGTGCAGCTTTTGCCTTTTCTGAAGCCAGCTTGCTGTGGGATCAGACAGGGGTCTATATTTTCCATAATTCTATGCAAAATAAGTCTCTCCAGAACTTTGTAGAGGTGGCACAACAGGGAAATTGGTCTGTAGCTTTTTGGGTCGTTACGGTCTTTGCCTGGCTTCAAGATGGCGATGACTCTTGCTTTCCTCCAGATTTTGGGGATCTGACAGGATGCAGTGCAGTTGTTCATCAGCTCCAGCAGCCAGCGCCTTGCTTTTGGACCAAAGTTCTTGATTTGTTCCATCCATAGATCATCCAGGCCAGCTGCTTTGCCATTCTTACATTTGTTGAGAGCCATGTCCAATTCAGTAGATGTAAAAGGTTCATGGAGGTTGTTGTTCTCAATCTCTGGTTGTCTGGCTATTGGTTTCCTACTTTGGTGGCAAAGTTGGGTTTCCCATTCTTCGGGAGTTGGTGTGCTATCTGATCTGCCTTTATGTTGGCATGGGTATTAGTTTGTGAGGGGTCATTGCTCAGCTGTCTCAGCAGCCTCCACGCCTTCTTTTTATATAATCATGGAGAGATAGTATACCATGCACTGCAACTTATTTTTTTCCTATTCTTACTATTTTAATTACGATACTGAAGTTGTTTCTAACACCACATATGTGCATCATGGTATCCTTGATATGTTCAAAGAAACTGTTTGGGTGCGTGTTTTCCAAGATCCAGCCTAGAAAACATGTTCTGGCAATTTTAGCAATGATGGCATATGAAGGAATAGCAACCCTCAGAAACAATGGAGCATTGTGATAGAATTTAACAACCTACCTGAGGAACAACTGTTGTTCTGGATAAAAGCAAACAGTAAACAAGATGCTGTTTTTGCCTGTGTAATGCCTACAATGGCAAGTGTAAAACTGACTACTTTTTGACCTATTGTGAACCACCCTCATTATGAAGATGCAGGTTTATGGGGAAGAATGAAGATTCCATGTATAGTCGAAAACCAGCAAAATACATTAAAAAAGGAATTGGTAAAGATGGGAGTGTATTACTACATTTTAGAAGAATCCTGGTGCCTGAAGAGACTTAAGCCTGGCTGCAGCATGCCAGAAATTTGGGATGTAGAAAATCTCTCCAACATTGTAAAAGTTCCCTTATGCGATATTGTGGGCAAGAATTCCAGCCCATACTTCAGGACAAAAATGATGCATTATTTAGGCGATCCCTCGTTGGTCGAGTAGGAAAGTCTTCCAGGATCAGTATTCTGGTGGGTCCGTAGGTGACTGTGGAGCCCTATTCTTGATCTGCAGTTTCTCCCACAGCTGGGGCATTGATTTCCAGGTGGAAGGCGGTCTCGGTCGGGGTTGGCTTGATGCTCCTTCCTCTTGGCACGGTTCTCTCTTTCACCCTCCATTCATGCCTCTTCAAATTCTGCAGCACTACTGGTCACAGCTGACCTCCAGCTGGAGCACTCAAGGGCCAGGGCTTTCCAGTTCTCAGTGTCTATGCCAGGGATTTTAAGGTTGGCTTTGAGCCCATCTTTAAATTGTTTTCTTTGGAAGATGGCTGTGCATGAGTTTTTTTTAATGTGTGGAGGTCAGTGCACAACTGATCAACACACAGTTCCTCACAGAGTGAGGTTCCACTTGTGGTGTAGTTTAACACAATGACCGTGGCTTCTCAATCTGTTGCAGCCTTCTTCCGCCTTCACAGCTGTTGTAACATGTACCATGTAGAATCATAGAATCATAGAATCAAAGAGTTGGAAGAGACCTCATGGGCCATCCAGTCCAACCCCCTGCCAAGAAGCAGGAACATCGCACTCAAATCACCCCTGACAGATGGCCATCCAGCCTCTGCTTAAAAGCTTCCAAAGAAGGAGCCTCCACCACACTCCGAGGCAAAGAGTTCCACTGCTGAACGGCTCTCACAGTCAGGAAGTTCTTCCTCATGTTCAGATGGAATCTCCTCTCTTGTAGTTTGAAGCCATTGTTCCACGTCCTAGTCTCCAGGGAGGCAGAAAACAAGCTTGCTCCCTCCTCCCTGTGGCTTCCTCTCACATATTTATACATGGCTATCATATCCCCTCTCAGCCTTCTCTTCTTCAGGCTAAACATGTTATCCTCCGCCTGCTCCGCCGTTGAGGTCTTTGGGTCTTCGGACTGTGCTTGGTCTGGAAACTCCCCCGCGGCCACTCCTGGGAGTGCACAATTCCAGTTGTTGTGCCCGCAGGTTCATTGGAACACACAAGCCCCCTCACCACAACAAGGTGACAGTCCATCGAGGGGGAAAAAATGATGTATTCAAAGTATTAGAAGTTAGCTCATAAGTTGGATTGAGTTTATGTTATTTTATGCCCTGAGTTCCTTCGGGGAGAGAGAATGGGTTATAAATAAAATTATTATTATTGTTGTTATTATTTCTGCCTCCCACCCGCAAACCCAATTATGACACACACATGATATTAGGATGACAAACAGACACAACTTATTTATTGCTTACATAAGAGACTCAGGGTTGGCTGCATGGGTCCTGGATCTGAGATTGGGCAGCCTGCTGCTGCCCAATACCGCTTGATCACAACAGGGGGTGATGATGTTACCAACTGGCCCAATACCAGGACACCATTACCGCCACACCCCTGGAAACCACCAGATGCTCCCCTCTCCAATAGGGAGGGATAAGCAAGCTAGATCCAGGGCCCATGACAAAGGAACAAAGCTCAACAAAACCATGAAACCGTAAAATGAATATTTATGAAGGATGGATGGGACGGGACACCCGAAAGGCCCGCTGCTTGGAGTGGCCTTGAACAGCTTTAAGGAGGGTGCCAGGGCACAGTGGGCAGATTCCTTAGCCAATCAAGGTGCAGCAGAGGCCCCCACTGGTTGGCCAGCTACCCCAACCAGCAGAAACTTTTCCTACCATCGAAGGGGCTTCTGGGAAGGAGAAGCCCCTTGGCGCAATGGTGGGCAAGAGGGCATCCACCCCGCAATGTCTCTGCCCAGCAAGTTGAGAAAAGGATTACACTTTATAATTACTTCAGTTTGATACTACTTTGACTCAATGCTATGGAGTCCTAGGAACTGTAGTTTAGTGAAATACTAGCAGTCTTGGGTAGAGAAAGCTAAATTCCTTGTAAAACTACATCTTCCAGGATTTCATAGTACTGAGCTATGGCAAAGTGGTGTCAAACTGCAGTAATTCCTGATGCCTGTTTACTCTTATTTTAATTTCTTAACTGCAGACTCCATTTTGATTTGTGATTGAGCCAGGAGATATATATATATATATATTATTTATTTATTATTACAGTCAATGACCAGCACCAAAAAATGTACAAACGTCAGAGTAGGAACATATTCATTTAGATATTTAGAAACACTGTGAAAAGCAAAGTTAAAACCCGGTATTGAATATAATAGTTAAAGCGGTATTAAACATTTATATGCTACAATGACAATGGTAAAAACTGAAATAAATATTTAAACCTTCTAAGACTGTTACAGCATCTTTCACCACCAAACTATTGCTGCTGCACAAAAGCTAGCAACTTTAGCAGTGATTTTGGGGTGTTGGTCAGCCCAAAGATAATCAACATAAAACCTTACAGATCTCCCTGGTAAACTTTCTGAAATTGGATTTATAAAATGTTTATGAAGGATATAGAAAACCATTAACTAGTTTGAGATTTTCATCATCCATGTTCAAGTTATGTAAATGCTCTATAGTTGTGGCTTCTGTTTTCTTAATCATCAGCTCAAACCCAACTTTATTGCAGGCAATTTTAAGTAATAATTGATTTGAGGGTTTTGGAATTTTCTGCTTGTGACATGGTGATGAGGAGATATTGGAAATATAAGTATTGATTTATGTATAAATTGTATGTACTTTACAAGCACTGAAATGTATAGAAAAATCAGGCTCAGAAATCCTAGCTGCTGTCCAGGCACAGCAAGAGGGGGGATGAACATTCCAGACAAGGGGGGCATGTTATCTATACATTCCAGAGAGAGAGACTGCTACAAACGGAGCCAGTACCCCTCCCTCATGACAGGTCAAAGTAGGCACCTTGATTGATGAATGTAAGCTGTATGCTGCTCTTCAAGAAAGAAATACAGAGACATGCCTTTTGTATGTTGGAAGATAGAATTTGATATTCCTATGATGCTAAAGTGACGTAGAGAATGATGTCAATGTATGTAGAAGCATGTTCTTTGTTTGCCTGCAATTGGAGGGTATAAAAGCCATAGTCAGCGCCTATATCGGATGCTTTTGGACACAACTCCACTCCAGGGTCCCAGCTGGAAATAAAAGCCATACTTTTCTGACCTCCTGAAAGGATCTCTCTTGATATAATCCCTCCTATAATATGCTGCAACAATGGTATGACCATATGTGAAAAAATTCATTCCACGGCATGTCTTGCTTAAAATAAGTACTCCCTTTCCATCTGTTTCAGGATAGCTTTCCCTTAAACACCCACAATGCAATGTGTCAGTAAAAGTAACCAAATCAATCCCTCCTCATCCCAACAATTACTTCAGTTTCCATTGTCAGCATGTTGCAGCAAACTATCTAATTGAAAACCTGTTCAGCTGGAAAGGGAAGTAATTGATGTGATATTGGGGGGAAATATCATTTGGGGCCCCGGGAAAAGCTGATAGTAGTCCTCCCTGTCTATATACCATATGCAACTGTCAATCATACAAGCTTGGTTAAATCTATAGCTCTATTATGTCTCTTTGATGCAGTATTTTCACTTTATATGCATCTTATCTTCTACCTGGAAGAAAGATGTTCTGTAAGCTGGAGACAAATGGGCTGAAGATTCATCAGCCCAGAATTTCATGGATGGTGTCTGCCACTTCAATTACTAAATAACTAGTGAGAAAACAAATAGGAGATAAATTATATAGCAACAAAAATACATTTGTTAGTGGATACACTGCTCTACATTTCAATTCCCCATGTATTTGCACTTTGTAGAGATATTGCCATGAAGTTCCAGTTACTCCAAGGCCTCTTTGCAAAAGTCAACATCAACACCAAAACTCTGAGAATGCAACTTTTTTTAATGAACCAGAGAATGATTGAGGATTCTGGAGACTAGGACACGGAACAATGGCTTCAAATTACAAGAAAGGAGATTCCATCTGAACATTAGGAAGAACTTCCTGACTGTGAGAGCTGTTCAGCAGTGGAACTCTCTGCCTCAGAATGTGGTGGAGGCTACTTCTTTGGAAGCTTTTCAATAGAGGCTGGATGGCCATCTGTCAGGGGTGCTTTGAATGCAATATTCCTGCTTCTTGGCAGGGGGTTGGACTGGATGGCCCACGAGGTTTCTTCCAACTCTATGATTCTATGATTGGGACATTTGAAGTGATTAGGGCTGTCCAACCACGGAAAAAATTGTTTCTAAATTCGATTCGTTTTTAGGGGTTTTTTGCGTTTTGTTATTTAAAAGAATTCTGAAATTTTTCTTTTAAAAAGTTTGATATTTACGAAATTTCGGAAATTACGAAACAATTTCGAAACAATAACGAATCGATTCGTTAATGGCGGACGCGATTGCGCAATATGCTAAAAAACCCTCCAAATGGGACGGGGGAACTTCTGAAGCTTCCCTCTCCCTCTGTTGTTGACTGTTGGTGTGATAATTTTTTTTTATCACTGATAAAACAAACAACGACTATAAAACTTGCACCAGACATACGGAAATAATAACGAAATAATAACGAAACAATTTCGAAACAATTACGAAACGAATTGGAAAAATTCGTTTCGTTTTTTAGTTGCTCCTGAATGGTTCAATATCGCTTCGTTATAAAAAAAAAATAATGAATTAATAACGAATTACGAAATTAACGAACGAAACCGCCCAGCCCTAGTAGTGATACAAAGATGCTTGCTTATAAAGCTACTAGCCATCCCCTAGCCCGGTCTGTATATATATGTTTTGTATATAAATATATGTGGTTTTGTGCATGCGTTCTAATGTATGGGTTTTTTCTTTTGCTTTTTAAGTCTCTTCCACTGTGTTTTTCAGTGTTTTTATGAGTGATGGTCACTTGCTCGCCTGATAAATGTCTTGTGTCCAAATTTGGTGTCAATTCGTCCAGTGGTCTTTGAGTTATGTTAATTCCACAAACGAACATTACATTTTTATTTATATAGACTAGCCATCCACTGCCACGCGTTGCTGTGGCCCAGTCTGCGTATATGTGTTTTGTATGTGTGTATATGTGTATGTGTGTGTGTCTATTTGTGTATATATGTGTGTTTGCGTATATATATGTAGTTTTGTGCATGCGTTGTAATGTTTTTTTTTTTTTGCTTTCTAAGTCTCTTCTTTTGTGTTTTTCAGTGTTTTTATGAGTGATGGTCACTTGTTGGCCTGATACACGTATTGTGTCTAAATATGGTGTCAATTTGTCCAGTGGTTTTTGAGTTATGTTAATCCCACAAGCAAACATTAAATTTTTATTTATATACTAGCTGTACCCACCACGCATTGTTGTGGCTAACCTTCCTTCCCTCTTTCTCTCCTCCTTTCTTTCTCTTCCTTTCTTCCCTTTTTTTCTTCCATTCTCTCCTTCCTTCCTTCTCTTCCTATTCACTTCCTTCCCCCCTTTCTTTCACTTCCTCTTTCTCCCCGTTCTTCCTTCTCTACATATTCTTGGATGGCAGCTCCCAGCAGTCCTCCTGATCCATCTACCTACCTACCTGTCTCTGTCTAATCTATCTATCTTATCTATCTGGAGGATTGCTGGGAGTTTCAGTCCAGGAATAGGAAATTGGAAATATTCAGGGATTGAGATGCTCCCAAAGAAATCCCAGGAGAAGAAAGTTTGCATCTTGAAAGCAGTGCATTTGGATAATCCTCCTCTCCTAAAGGGCCTGGTTTAGGGGATGCTGGGAGCTGTAGTCCGAAAGAGAGTGTGGATATGCTATTGTGTGTTTTGTTTGCCGGGGGAGTCGCTTTTGCCCATGCGCTGTAGCATCTTTTTGAATTTTAGGCTTTTTAAGTCCCTTCTCCTGTGTTTTTCAGTGTTTTTATGAGTGATGGTCACTCATTGGCTTGATAGGTGTATTCTGTCCAAATTTGGTGTCAATTCGTCCAGTGGTTTTTGAGTTATGTTAATTCCACAAACGAACATTACATTTTTATTTATATAGATTGTCTCTCCAACTCTATTTGTATACCTATGAAACATGGACACAAATATCATTCTCAACTTCTGGAAAGATTCCATCACCGTTATCTTTGAAAAATCCTGCAAATCTCTTGGGGAGGAGATAGGCAGACAAACATCAGTATTCCAGAAGAAACAAAAACCAACAGCAAAGAAACTATGATTCTCCAGCACGATATTTGCTGGACTATCCACAATGTCTGAATGCCTGATCACCATCTCCCAAAACAGTTACTTTACTCTCAGCTAAAGAACGGAAAATGGAATGTTGGTGGACAGCAAAAGAGATTTAAAGATGGCCCTAAAGCAGACCTAAAACTATGTGGAATAAACAACAAGAACTGGGAAGCTTTGGCACTTGAGCATTCTAACTGCAGGCGCGTCTGGTGGGGACGCAAGACAGGGCCTTTTCTGTGGTGGCCTCCCAACTCTGGAACACCCTCCCCAAAGATCTTAGACAGGCCCCTACATTGGCAGTCTTTAGGAAGAACTTGGAGACCTGGCTGTTCCGATGTGCCTTTCCAGAATAGGAAAACTCCAACAACAAGTCCCAGAAGCACTTTAGTAGAAATTAAGATTGCTGGCATACTGCACTTACCCTATAATCCTACATATCACCTGTCACATTAGCACTTTTAATCTGTACCCATTACTCTGGCCTGGCCCAATTTTATTGTGTCTTGGTGTATTGTTTTATTGCTTGTTGTTTTATTATTGCTTTAACTGTCTTTGATCTGCTTTAGGTTGTGTATTGTTATGCTATGTTTTGAGGCCTTGGCCTTTGTAAGCCGCATTGAGTCCTTCGGGAGATGCTAGTGGGGTACAAATAAAGATAATAATAATAATAATAATAATAATAATAATAATAATAATAATAGTAATAGTAATAATAATTCATATTTGATTTCTCTGCTTCTTGGCAGGGGGTTGGACTGGATGGCCCATGAGGTCTCTTCCAACTCAAGGATTCTATGATTCTAAAGTATGAGGTCAGCTTTTACTAATAGTGCTATCAACTTTGAGGAGGCACAAATAGAAGGTGAAAGGGAGAATTGTGCCAAGAGGAAGGTGCGTCAAACAAACCCTTTGTTATGACTGCCTTCAACCTGAAAAACTATGTCCTCATTGTGAATGGCTATGTGGATCCAGAATACGTCTCTATGGTCACTTATGGACCCACCATCAAGATTTTACCAATGGAAGATAATCATATTTGTCCACGAGTGATTGCCTATAGTAGGATAGAATCATAGAATCATAGAATCATAGAGTTTGAAGAGACCTCATGGGCCATCCAGTCCAACCCCCTGCCAAGAAGCAGGAATATTGCATTCAAATCACCCCTGACAGATGGCCATCCAGCCTCTGTTTAAAAGCTTCCAAAGAAGGAGCCTCGACCACACTCTGGGGCAGAGAGTTCCACTACTGAACGGCTCTCACAGTCAGGAAGTTCTTCCTCATGTTCAGATGGAATCTCCTTTCTTGCAGTTTGAAGCCATTGTTCCGCGTCCTAGTCTCCAGGGAAGCAGAAAACAAGCTTGCTCCCTCCTCCCTGTGGCTTCCTCTCACATATTTATATATGGCTATCATATCCCCTCTCAGCCTTCTCTTCTTCAGGCTAAACATGCCCAGCTCCTTAAGCCGCTCCTCATAAGGCTTGTTCTCCAGACCCTTGATCATTTTAGTCGTTCTCCTCTGGACACATTCCAGCTTGTCAATATCTCTCTTCAGTTGTGGTGCCCAGAATTGGACACAATATTCCAGGTGTGGTCTAACCAAAGCAGAATAGAGGGGTAGCATTACTTCCATGGATCTAGACACTATGCTCCTATTGATGCAGGCCAAAATCCCATTGGCTTTTTTTCCCCACCACATCACATTGTTGGCTCATGTTTAACTTGTTGTCCACGAGGACTCCAAGATCTTTTTCACACGTACTGCTCTCAAGCCAGGCGTCCCCCATTATGTATCTTTGCATTTTGTTTTTCCTGCCAAAGTGGAGTATCTTGCATTTGTCACTGTTGAACTTCATTTTGTTAGTTTTGGCCCATCTCTCTAATCTGTCAAGATTGTTTTGAATCCTGCTCCTGTCCTCTGGAGTATTGGCTATCCCTCCCAATTTGGTGTTGTCTGCAAACTTGATGATCCTGCCTTCTAACCCTGGATAGTACTCCTAGACCCTGAGAACATGGTGGGGCAACCTATGATGAGCTGATACATTTTTTATTTCAAAATGACCTCACACTGAATATGAAGCTGAGATGGATTCTTCTCTCTCCACATTCCTAAGCTGAATTATGTGGAAGTGCACATCTTAATTCCTCCAAATGTTGGGCCATTATGAGCATGGTGTTTAACCAACTTGAGAAATGTTTCATCTTATTCAAACTATTGACTTTCCTTTTTCATTTATCTCTGCTTTTTTTGGATTTCCCTCACTAGTCTCTGATTTTTTTCCACCAATGAGAACTTCTCAAATGGCTTCATATTTTACTACGGGCACAATTTCCATGGCAACACATTTGCGGTCTTTCCTCTACACATCTGTGCTGCCGGTCTTCAGCAGCCATGGACATCTGAACAGCTTCGTCACTTTGCTCCCAATGCTTCTACTAGCCGAGGAGAGAAGGGAAAGACTATTTCTTCCCCCAGTGTTAAGACTGATTGGAATTTAATTAGGTTGTGAGAACTTGGCGACCGTCTGTTTTTCCACCCATTCTCTCACTTGTCACACAATATGCTGCTTCGCTTGCGTCTCCTGAGGGGGTCAGGTTTTGTTGTAGCTTTCCGTGCTGACTGTTTCCATTTCCCCAGCAGGTTAGAGCACACCTTTGTCTCATTCTGGTGCACCTCGAATGGTGAGCATGGAAGAAAGACCTGACAGTAATTGCTACATTCATGCCGCTCTCTCTCTCTCTCTCTCTTTTGACTCACAGCAATAAAAGGCCCCAATTACCATATCGGCAACTAAGCTACGGTCTCAATAGTATTTGGGTTATTCATACACACACAGGCAGGAGGGAGGCTGCAGAGAGAAATATGCAAAAGGAAATAGCCTGTTTACACCAAGGAAAATTGGGAGAGACAAATGTCATAGAATACTGGAGTGTGCCAGGGATTAAATTAAGCAGGTAGAAATGTAGAGGTGGAATCATAGCCAGAAATTGTGTTCTGAGCTGGAACTGTCTGGAAGTCCAGTAAAGTTGGTAGGTGGGATGCAGGATGACTATTACAGGCCCTTCAGGTGGTTTGGACTTTAGCTCCCATTGGACATGCCAGTTAGGGCTACTGGGAACTGGAGGTCCAAACAGCTGGAGGACCACAGATTTTGCAGATCTGTGCCATTATAACTTTAATTCTGTGGAAGAAGACAAGACAATATGAAAGCAAACTGTCCTTTCTGACCTTCCAAACTCCAGCATTCAGTTACAGATGTTCTCAACATGAGTCTTGCCATGGGAAGGTGCATGGAGGCCTCAACAAGAAGAACACAGTTAGCTGTTCTTTCATAGCCACTCCCTTCTGTTCTTCATCCCCTGTGGTCATTCCTGTAGGAACTAACCATTGGATTCAGGCCACAATGTTCAGAAGCCCCCTTATCTTTTGTTACTCCTCATATGCAGTTGATAAAAATCAAAGTTACAAGCTGAGTAGATGTGGAGAATGCCGTGGATGTAGCGTTTATAGACTTCAGTAAGGCCTTCGACAAGGTCCCCCTTGATCTTCTGGCAAACAAACTAGTCCAATGTGGGCTAAGCAAAACTACGGTTAGGTGGATCTGTAATTGGTAAAGTGGACGAACCCAGAAGGTGCTCACCAATTCTTCCTCTTCATCCTGGAAAGAAGTGACGAACAGAGTGCCAGAAGCAGGGTTCCGTCCTGGGCCCGGTTCTGTTCAAAATCTTTATTAATGACTTAGATGAAGGGTTAGAAGGCATGATCATCAAGTTTGCAGATGACACCAAATTGGGATGGATAGCCAATACTCCAGAAGACAGGAGCAGAATTCAAAACAATCATAACAGATTAGAGAGATGGACCAAAACTAACAAAATGAAGTTCAACAGTGGCAAATGCAAGATACTCCACTTTGGAAGGAAAAACGAAATGCAAAGATACAGAATGGGGGATGTCTGGCTTGAGAGCAGTATGTGTGAAAAAGATCTTGGAGTCCTTGTGGACAACAAGTTAAACATGAGCCAATTGTTGTGGCTGAGCTAGTTTCTGACAACGAGGACGATGGGATTCAGATTCCTGTTGGGTTTCAGCTTCAGGGCTCTTTGTCTGTGCCTCAAATCTCTAAGCCTGCTTCCGAGGCTCTTACAGACAGTGCAGTGTCAACACAGCTGTTTTCACAATTTTAAAAAGGGAATAGCGAGCAGGTGTCTTTCCACAATGATACCGAAAGTGCAGATAAGGATTTGACCCAAGAAGCTCTCCTTGAACTCTGGGTCAGGCGGAGTTCTCGTCTGGCAAGCAGATGGGAGGCTAGCTTGGTGAGAGGTCATCGCAATGCTTTTATGATGCTGAGAGTCTGATGTTTTGATGTTAGAAAGGTATTTAGGCCTCCTGGAAACTCTGTGAAAGTGTCAGTTCAACGTAGCTTATTAGCCTGAAAGCTTCATGGAATAACCTTAGCCTGGAAAGCAGAACGCTTGGGATTTCTTGCATTGTGTTTTTTGGGGCAAAAGTGTCATTGCTTGTACCTGGGACTCTGGTTTGAACTTTGTCAATAGGATTATGTTTCTTGCTTTTACCTGAAGATCTTTGGAACTGTATTCTGCATTTAACCTTAATCTCTGGGACTTTGCAATGCTTATTCTTTATTTTGACTTGGATTTTTTTCCTCAATAAACTATAAAACTACAGCTCTTGTGTGGTGGTGTTTAGAAGCAAGGTGAAGCCTACTCTGAGTTGCAACACCAATAATGTGATGCGGAAGGACCCTATTCTGCCTTGGTTAGACCACATCTGGAATATTGTGTCCAATTCTGGGCAACACAGTTGAAGAGAGATATTGACAAACTGGAATGTGTTCAGAGGAGGTCAACTAAAATGATCAAGGGTCTGGAGAACAAGCCCTATGAGGAGCAGTTTAAAGAGCTCGGCATGTTTAGCCTTCAGAAGAGAAGGCTGAGAGGAGACATGATAGCCATGTATAAATATGTGAGAGTAAGGCATAGGGAGGAGGGAGCAAGCTTATTTTCTGCTGCCCTGGAGAGTAGGGTGCAGAACAATGGCTTCAAACTACAGGAAAGGAGATTCCATCTGAACATTAGAAAGAACTTCCTGACTGTGAGAGCTGTTCAGCAGTGGAACTCTCTGCCCCAGAGTGTGGTGGAGGCTCCTTCTTTGGATGGATGGCCATCTGTCGGGGGTGCTTTGATTGCGATTTTCCTGCTTCTTGGCAGGGGGTTGGACTGCATGGCCAAGGAGGTCACTTCCAATTCTATAATTCTTTGATTCTATCTATAAATACTGGAATATGTCTCCTCTCCTTGTGCATGTTGCCTGTCCTTTTAACAAGAACACTAGAGGAACAGACATAATTTCTGGATTTGTGTTGATCTAAAGTTTCCACAACTGGAAACAATTGTTCTCCCGAAAAGGGGGACTTCAAGAGAGTACACAGCCAGGCCCGTAGCCAGGATTTCGATTGGGGGGGGGGGGGGGGGGCTGAGGTTTTTTCCGGGGGGAGGGGTCGGGGGGGCTGAGTTTTTTGGGGGGGCTGAGTCTGAGTGAAAGAGGGTCTACCCTAGCAAACCTTTTGTATCGTTACCCCAATACCCCCATGCATATGGGATATATTGAGTATGGTGATCAGATCATGATATGAATAAACATAACAGTTTAAATGATGCACCAGTAAGGCCTTTTCGTGGACCACCATGAGAATTTCGGGGGGGGGGGCTGAAGCCCCTCAAGCCCCCCCCCCCCCTCGCTACATGCCTGTACACAGCAATCCAAAGCTCTGTGTCATTGAGGCATGTCAACACTAGAGCGTACAGTGGGATGGAGGTAAACAAAGCTGAAAACCTGGTCATCTAAATTGCAATAAATGCCAACGTCAATTTTTTCAGAGTTTTACATGAAGAAAAGGAACTGAGGTTGCAACTATAGTATAGAATGAATGCAGCTAGCCACCACTTTAACTATTATGGCTCAATTCTACAGAATTCTAGGATTTATCATTTTAAAAGGTTTTTAGCCTTCTCTTCAAAAGAGAAAGCGTCACCAAACTACAAATCCCATTATTCCATGGCATTGAATCATGGCAGTTAAAGTAGTCTCAAGCTGCATCAATTTGATGGATACACCACATCAGTTTGCTAGATGCATAAAAGAACTTCCTAACTGATAAGTAACTTCCACTGCTAAGATCTGCAAAAAGACTTCTATTGGCAAGGCATCAGTAAATTGCCTATGTAACATATTTTTGTTTAAAACATACACTTAAAATGAAAACCGAGTGAAAAATTATTGGGAAATAATTTGGCAGCACTGAAAAAACCACACAGAATGAGTGAGAAAAAGTAATTGAATTAATTTAAAGGATCTATTGGATTTACAGACTGAACGAGAATTGCAAACCAGAGAAATGAGGCTTTATTTACCTACGGAGAGATAAGCTCAAGGACATTATCATATGTATACTTGCATTTAGGAAATCCAGTCAGGAACACAAAATAAGAGCTTTGAGTAGCTGTTGCTTGGTGTGCCCAAGCATTTCGGAAAATTATTTTGTGCAGGGATACTTTTGTTGCTGTTTTATGCATACAAGCACACAAATCACTTTTTCTAGGCGCATGCGGTCTATATTTGCATACGGGAAAAACTGTGTCTCCAGAGATCTCAGTCTTATTCTGTCTTTCTCTACTGTTTCTAATTAATAATAACATTTTCATTTTGATTTTCAATTCAAAATTAATTTTCATTCTAGCTGATACTCTATTCTGCTTAGTGTGTTCTCATGGGTTTAAAATAACAATTTTATTCATGCCATGATGACACGATGGCAACAGTTTTGGACAGCAATGGCTCCCAAAGTGACCCATTTAAAGAGGAATCCGGTGTCAAACAGGGATGTGTTATTGCCCCAACCTTATTCTCCATCTTCATCGCTATGATACTTCACCTTGTTGATGGGAAGCTACCCACCGGAGTGGAAATCATCTATCGGACAGATGGCAAGCTATTCAACCTCAGCAGACTGAAAGCCAAAACCAAGGTTACAACATCTGTTATAGAACTCCAGTATGCTGATGACAACGTCGTCTGTGTGCATTCAGAAGAAGATCTACAAGCCACTCTAAACACCTTCGCAGAAGCATACGAGAAGCTCGGCCTGTCACTGAACATCGAAAAAACCAAGGTGCTGTTTCAGCAGACACCAGCCAACCCCTCTCCAATGCCAGCGATACAGGTTAATGGTGTAACATTAGAAAATGTTGATCATTTTGGCAGCCACCTCTCCACCAAAGTCAACATCGACACCGAAATACAACACCGCATGAGCTCTGCGAGTGCAGCATTTTTCTGAATGAAGCAGAGAGTGTTTGAGGACCGGGACATCCGTAGGGATACCAAGGTGCTTGTTTATAGAACTATTGTCCTCCCAACCCTGCTATATGCCTGTGAGACGTGGACTGTCTACAGACGTCATATGCAACTCCTGGAATGATTCCATCAGCACTACCTCCGGAAAATCCTGCAAATCTCTTGGGAAGACAGGTGGACAAATGTCAGGGTGCTAGAAGAAGCAAAGACCACCAACACTGAAGCGATGGTCCTCCACCATCAACTCCGCTGGACCGGCCACGTTGTCCGGATGCCCGACCACTGTCTCCCAAAGCAGTTGCTCTACTCTGAACTCAAGAATGGAAAACGGAATGTTGGTGGACAGGAAAAGAGATCTAAAGATGGCCTCAAAGCCAACCTTAAAAATTCCGGCATAGACACAGAACTGGGAAGCCCTGGCCCTTGACCGCTCCAGCTGGAAGTCAGCTTTGACCAGCAGTGCTGCAGAATTTGAAGAGGCACGAATGGAGGGTGAAAGGGAGAAGCGTGCCAAGAGGAAGGTGCATCAAGCCAACCTCGAGACTGCCTTCCACCTGGAAACCAATGCCCTCACTGCAGAAGATGCAGAGAAAGAATAGGGCTCCACAGCCACATACGGACCCACAAGAATACTGGAAGACAATCCTTCTCGGAAAACGAGGGATCACCTAAGTAAGTAAGTAAGTAAGTAAGTAAGTTTATTCAGACTATTCTGATGACGTGTGAGTGTCTTCTTTCCTTTTCTTTCTTACTCCCCACTTCCTCTTTCTCCTTCTCTCTCTCTCCCTTCTCTCTCTCATCTTTCTTTTCTAGCATGTTGCCCTGAGCAAAACTGAGAAAGGCTACAAAAATCAATTACAACTAAATAAATAAATACCGAACCAAAATGTGAGGCTTTATTAAGTTGCTCTTTATCAAATCCGTCTCTTGGGGATTTGTGGAAACAAATGATGTACCAATTAACTTTCAAAGTCCAACAAGAGCACAGAAGTCAATGACAGAGTAAGAATGAGAGAAACAGACATTCTGGTATCTCTCTGGAACCAATCTACTCATCTCTGTAAGTCTCTGTTCCCTTCACCCCAGCTCTTTTTTAGGTATACTTTAATAATGGAGAGAAAATATGACCGAGACATGACAGATACTCATAGAATAACACTATATAACAAAATTTGAAAATGTTTCTGTTCCTAGTTCGAAAATGTTATCCCCATTTAATTGTGTGGTCCTTATTTTGAAAGTAATTGTTATACTCCAGAAACTTCATTTTTGTGGCTGCCACAAACTATGTTGAATTGGTTGACAAACTTGACACTCAATGAGTTATTACCATATATACTCGAGTATAAACCAATCTGAATATAAGCTGAAGCACCTAATTTTACCCCCCAAAACTGGGAAAACGTATTGACTTGAATATAAGGCAGCAGTTACTGGTAAATTTCAAAACACAAATCTATATAAATAAAAATGTAATGTTCGTTTGTGGGGTTAACATAACTCAAAAACCACTGGATGAATTGCTGACAATTTTGGCCACAAGACACCTACTAACCCAAGGAGTGACCATCACTCAAAATGGATTTTGTCATTTAGGAGTTGCAGTTGCTGGGATTTATAGTAAACCTACAATCAAAGAGCATTCTGAACTCTACCAATAATGGAATTGAACCAAACTTGGCACACAGAACTCCCATGACCAACAGAAAATACTGGAAGGGTTTGGTGGGCATTGACTTTGAATTTTGGAGTTGTAGTTCACCTACATCCAGAGAGCACTGTGGACTCAAACAATGACGGATCTAGACCAAACTTGGCACAAATACTCAATATGACAAAATATGGACACAGATGGAGTTTGGGGAAAATAGACCTTGACATTTGGGAGTTGTAGTTACTGGGATTTATAGTTCACCTACAATCAAAGAGCATTCTGAACCCCACCAACAACAGAATTGGGGCAAACTTCCCACACAGAACCCCCATGACCAACAGGAAATGCTTAAGCCCATCCAGTCCAACTCCCTTCGCCAGGGCAAGAAAATGTAATCAAAGCCCTTCTGACAAAGAGCCATCCAGCCATAGATATAGATAGATATTATATATGATTCACACACAGAGAGATATAGTATCATAGATTTGAAAAGGACCCTTAAAGAAGGCAATTATATGTTGCATGCTCCAGAGTGGGCAAACCAGACAATTCCCACATCAACAATGACAAAGAAACAGCAAGAAATACTGTTTACCCACAAGCTTAAAGAAATAACATATATTACAAACCAGCACTATCTCCTTACTTTATTTTCCAAATCACCAGACTGGGCCACAGCAACACGTGGCAGGGGACGGCTAGTAGATACCAATAAAATTACATTAATTGAGGCATCAGTAGGTTAAATGTTTTTGAATATTTACATAAAACTGTAATTTAAGGTAAAACTGTTGAACTCTGATTAAACCATTATTCTAACCATCTTCAATGTAAATGTGCATACGTATCCTTCCAATAATAATAGAGTAAAATAATAAATATAATAATAATAAAGTAAAATAATGGAAATGTAATAATAACAGTAATAATAGAGTAAAATAATGTAATAATAACAACAATAATAAAGTAAAATAATATATGTAACTAGCCGTCCCCTGCCACACGTTGCTGTGGCCCTCATGGGGGTTTCTGTGGGGGGGAGGTTGGCCCAATTCTATCACTGGTGAGGTTCAAAATGCTCTGTGATTGTAGGTGAACTATAAATCCCAGCAACTACAACTCCCAAATGCCAAGTTTCTATTTTCCACAAACTCCACCAGTGTTCATATTTGGGCATATTGAGTATTCGTGTAGAGTTTGGTCCAGATCCATCATTGTTTGAGTCCACAGTGATCTCTGGATGTAGGTGAACTACAACTCCAAAACCAAAGGACACTGCCCACCACACCCTTCCAGTATTTTCTGTTGGTCATGGGAGAACTGTGTGCCAAGTTTGGTTCAATTCCATCGTTGGTGGGGTTCAGAATGCTCTTTGATTGTAGGTGAACTATAAATCCCAACAACTACAACTCCCAAATGACAAAATCATTTTTTGAGTGAAGGACATACATTGGGTTGTTAGGTGTCTTGCGGCCAAATTTGGTGTCAGTTCCCCCAGTGGTTTTTGAGTTCTGTTAATCCCACAAACGAACATTACATTTTTATTTATATAGATATATATATCTGGGTGTATATATGTGTATATATGTGTGTATTTATGTGTACATGCATATTGTGTATATGTGTGTGCATGTATATATGTATATATATGTGTGTGTGCATGTATGTGTGCATGTGTATATGTATATGTGTGTATATGTATATTTGTATTTACAATTCCCAGGATTCAATAGCATTGAGCTATGGCAGTTAAAGTGGTGTTAAACTCCAATAATTTGACAATATAGATTTAGCCCTAGTTTCTTTGAAATGTCTGGGCCTTTCGTTCAAAGGATGAGGAAAGAAAGCTGTCACTGTCTGTTATGGAGGTCCTTGGTGAACATGACAGCCTCCATGTGTCACTTATGAGGCACACCGAAGAAAGGGGGAGGGATGGGAAATGTTTTCAATTTCTCTGAAGAAATGATGAGATAATTACGCACTGGGTAAGCCAGGATGTAAAGGTATTTGTTTCCCTTTTGAGTCTCATCAGCATTTTGTCTTCTGTTATTATTATAGGGAATGAAGTATTTGTGCTTCATTTATTCAAACAAATTGGCATTTGGTGCTTTAAATTATCTCTTGTCATGCACAATGTAGAGAAGGGAGGAACTGGAGTAGTGGGAATTTAAATGCAGCCTGGCGCCAAATATGTTCCTATTTATTTTTGATCAATCTGATACATTAGGCTACCTGGACTTTGCTTGGTCTTCTGCTTTTTCTTATTCCTGAATAGGGATGTGAAGTACAGTTAGCCATCCATATTCACTGGGGTTTGGGGCAGAGGACACTTACAAAAGTGAAGAACAACAAATAAAAACTCCAACCATCACCCAAGTCAAAAAAGAAGCACCATTAAAGCCTTGGCAGACCGTGCAAAAAGAATCTGTGAACCTCACCTCCTCCAAGATGAACTGAACCACCTCAACTGGGCTCTCCAGGCCAATGGATACTCCACCTCAGACATCAGAAGAGCTGCAAGACCGAGAACAAGCCACGAGAGTAAAGACGAAGATCCACCCAGAGGAAAAGTGTTCCTGCCATACGTCAAGGGAACCACTGACCGCATAGGGAAGCTGATGAGGAAACACAACATACAAACCACTTACAGACCCACCAAGAAAATCCAACAAATGCTACGTTCAGCAAAGGACAAGAGGGATCCTCTCACCTCTGCAGGAGTCTACCGTATACCATGCAGCTGTGGACAAGTCTACATAGGGACCACCAAACGCAGCATTGCCCAAACACGAATCAAGGAACATGAAAGGCACTGCAGACTACTTCAACCGGAGAAGTCAGCCATAGCAGAGCACCTGATGAACCAACCTGGACACAGCATATTATCTGAGAACACAGAAATGCTGGACCACTCTAACAACCACCATGTCAGACTACACAGAGAAGCCATTGAAATCCACAAGCATGTGGACAATTTCAACAGAAAGGAAGAGACCATGAAAATGAACAAAAATCTGGCTACCAGTATTAAAAAACTCTAAAATTACAACAGTAAAACAACAGAGAGGAAACAACCAGGCACAGATTAACACCTCCCAGCAAGAGATTTTCCCAGGCTCAGGCAGGCCTTCAAATGCTAATGAAGGTGATCAGCTGAAACATTCACACCTAACTGCAGCAGGGAAGAGCTCCTTGCCCCACCCCAGCCATTCCACAGATATATAAACCCATTGTCCTAATTCTAACAGACCTCACTACCTCTGAGGATGCTTGCCATAGATGCAGGCGAAACGTCAGGAGAAATGCCTCTAGAGCATGGCTCTATAGCCCGAAAAAACCCACAAGAACCTAATAAAAATATTGCTTACTTCTATGAAACTCTAGGTCCTTCAGTATGACCCTATGGTCAACATCTGCCAGAAGATGTCCACAGAATTGCACTAGGAGACATAGATCGGTGATTCTCAACCTGTGGGTCCCCAGATGTTTCGGCCTTCAACTCCCAGAAATCCTAACAGCTGATAAACTGGCTGGGATTAATGTATTGTCGAAGGCTTTCATGGCCGGAATCACTGGGTTGTTGTAGGTTTTTTCGGGCTATATGGCCATGGTCTAGAGGCATTCTCTCCTGACGTTTTGCCTGCATCTATGGCAAGCATCCTCAGAGGTAGTGAGGTCTGTTGGAAGTAGGAAAATGGTTTATATATCTGTGGAATGACCACGGTGGGACAAAGGACTTCTGTCTGCTGGAGCTAGGTGTGAATGTTTCAACTGACCACCTTGATTAGCATTTAATGGCTTGGAAGTGCCTGGGGGAATCTTTTGTTGAGAGGTGATTTGATGTGCCTGATTGTTTACTCTCTGTTGTTTTGCTGTTGTAATTTTAGAGTTTTTTAATACTGGTAGCGAGATTTTGTTCATTTTCATGGTTTCTTCCTTTCTGTTGAAATTGTCCACATGCTTGTGTATTTCAATGGCTTCTCTGTGTAGTCTGACATGGTGGTTGTGAGAGTGGTCCAGCATTTCTGTGTTCTCAAATAAAATGCTGTGTCCAGGCTGGTTCATCAGGTGCTCTGCTATGGCTGACTTCTCTGGTTGAAGTAGTCTGCAGTGCCTTTCATGTTCCCTGATTCATGTTTGGGCAATGCTGCGTTTGGTGGTCCCTATGTTGACTTGTCCACAGCTGCATGGAACACGGTAGACTCCTGCAGAGGTGAGAGGATCCCTCTTGTCCTTTGCTGAACGTAGCATTTGTTGGATTTTCTTGGTGGGTCTGTAGGTGGTTTGTATGTTGTGTTTCCTCATCAGCTTCCCTATGCGGTCAGTGGTTCCCTTGATGTATGGCAGGAACACTTTTCCTCTGGGTGGATCTTCATCTCTACTCTCGTGGCTTGTTCTTGGTCTTGCAGCTCTTCTGATGTCTGAGTTGATCTGTAGAGCCCAGTTGAGGTGGTTCAGTTCATCTTGGAGGAGGTGGGGTTCGCAGATTCTTTTTGCACGGTCTGCCAAGGCTTTAATTGTGCTTCTTTTTTCACTTGGGTGATGGTTGGAGTTTTTAATGTAGATATCTATCTGTGTGTTTGGGTTTTCTGTAAACGCTGTGACCCACTTGTTGATCTGGTTTGCGGATGACTAGGACATCTAGAAAAGGCAGTCTTCCTTCATTTTCTTTTTCCATGGTGAATTGGATGTTTGGGTGGATGCTGTTAAGATGGTCCAGGAACCTGTTGAGTTCTTCTCCTCCATGGCTCCAAATAGTGAAAGTGTCATCCACATATCTGAACCATATAGTGGGCTTTTTGGTTGCTGTTTCCAGGGCTTGTTTTTCAAAGTTGGGATTTCTGGGAGTTGTAGGCCAAAACACCTGGGGACCCACAGGTTGAGAACTACTGACCTAGACATTCCCAGAGAGGTTTTCTCTGTAGGAATTCCTAGACTATCTCTCTAGGAATCTCTAGATCCTTTACATGTCTCTATGACCGACATCTTCAGGAAGTTGACCTTAAATTCACACTGGAGGACCTAAAATTTCTAGAGATAATGCTTCAATCAAATCCATTAAGAATCACCAAAGTCAAATCTGCAAATGTGGAGGACCAACTGTATATGAAGAAATGTTTCTCATCTTTATTGACACACTCCGTCAAGTGCTTAGTCAACCACTATGAGATTTTACACCAAGGAAAGGGTGATATGGGATTCTGTTGCACAGTTCTTCCACATGAGAGCAAAATATATGAAGACTTGCACCCTTCTCCCCGAGGTTCAAATATTGGAGATCTGTACTTTTGTTTCACATTAAACTAAAAATGAAGTATTCCTAGAGATTCCACCAATGGAAAAACTTTCAACCCAGTTGTACTTCACCCTTTGCACTTCAGTGGGCATTTCTCTGTGCAGAAATACATATGTAAAATATGTTTCCCAGACAAAGAACAATGTCTAAGAATCTACATTGAATGGAGGTGAACTTGACTTGACTGCCAAGTCACGTATGTGTGTCTGGATTTTTCATGAATCCTGTTGACTTATGGTGACCCCATGAATTGTATAGGCTTTCTTTGGCAAGTAATACTCAGAGGTGGTTTTGCTAGTTCCTTTCTCTTAAATATAGCCTACAGCACCTGGTATTCATTGATGGTCTCTCATCCAAATCGTAATCTGATCTGACAGTATTTAGCGTCCAAGATGGGTTGCTCTTGTGTAAAATGGCCCAAAGTGGGTCACACGCTGGAGTACAATTCCTGTATTCCTCATTATTAGAAATCATGACTAGAGGGGATGGAAGTTGTGATACAGTAGCATTGGTTTGTGTTGATCATTAATGCATCATTGGAGCAGGGTGTTTTTCCATCTCAACTAAAACAGGCGGTGGTTCGACCACTCCTGAAAAAGGCTTCCCTTGACTCCATGGTGCTGAACAACTACAGGCCAATCTCCAACCTCCCTTTCTTGGGCAAGGTGCTGGAGCGGGTGGTCGCCGCCCAGCTCCAGGGCTTTCTGGATGACATCAATTACCTGGATCAGTCACAGTCTGGCTTCAGGCCTGGTCACGGCACCGAGATGGCTTTGGTCGCCTTGGTGGATGACCTCCGCAGGGAACTGGACAGGGGGAGTGTGACCCTGCTGGTTCTCTTGGACATCTCAGCGGCTTTCGATACCATCGATCATGGTATCCTTCTGGAAAGACTCTCCAGGATGGGTCTCGGGGGCACGGTTCTGTCGTGGCTCCGGTCCTTCCTGGAGGGTCGTTCCCCGATGGTGAAGCTGGGAGACGCCTCCTCGGACCCCTGGCCTTTGACCTGTGGGATCCCGCAAGGCTCTATTCTGTCCCCCATGCTTTTTAACATCTACATGAAACCACTGGGAGAGGTTATCTGGGATTTTGGAGTTGGGTGCCATCTCTATGCAGGTGACACACAATTCTATTACTCCTTTCCACCAAATTCCAAGGAAGCCCCTCAGGTGCTGGATGAGTGCCTGGCCGCTGTGGCTGTTTGGATGAAGATGAACAAGCTGAAGATCAATCCCGACAAGACAGAGGTCCTTCTGGTCGATCGTAAACCGGATCGGGGTATAAGGTGGCAGCCTGTGCTGGACGGGGTTACACTCCCCCTGAAGGCACAGGTCCGCAGTTTGGGTGTCCACTTGGACTCATCACTTACGCTTGAGGCTCAGGCATCGGCGGTGGCCGGGAGGGCCTTTGCACAATTGAGACTCGTGTGCCAACTGCGACCGTACCTCTGGAAGGTGGATCTGGCCAGGGTGGTCCATTCCTTCGTCACCTCCAGATTGGACTACTGTAATGTGCTCTACGTGGGGCTGCCCTTGAAGACGGCCCAGAAATTCCAACTGGTTCAACGGGCGGTGGCCAGGTTGTTAACTGGTGCTTCTTACAGAGAGAGGTCAACCCTCCTGTTTAAGGAGCTCCATTGGCTGCCATTCATTCTCTGGTCCCAACTCAAGGTGCAGGTACTTACCTACAAAGCCCTGAACTGTTGGGGACCTGCCTACCTGCGTGACCACATCTCTGTATACGAACCCACACAATCTCTTCAATCATCTGGAGAGGCCCTGCTCGCGATCCCACCTGCATCGCAAGTGCGATTGGTGGGAACGAGGGACAGAGCCTTATCGGTGGTGGCCCCTCGACTCTGGAACTCACTCCCCAAGGACATCAGGCATGCCCCAACATTGGCAGTCTTTAGAAGGAGCTTGAAAATGTGGTTGTTCCAGTGTGCCTTCCCAGAATAGGAAACTCCAAGCATCATGTCCCTAAATGCACCTTACTAGAGATTTAGGATTGTCTGCACATTGCACCTATCTCCAAAAACCTATGTATTTCACCTGCCATGCCCAGCATTTTACATTTTTTAATCATTACATTGGCCCGGCCTTAGTTTTCAAATGTGTCATGGTATTATTGTCTAATGTTATTTGCTATTGTTTAAATGTTTATTGCTGTTTTATGAGTTATTTTGTTGTATTTGTGATGCTGTTGTTTTTGTTGTGTTTGGGCCTCAGCCTCTTGTAAGGCGCACAGAGTCCTTCTTGAGATGTTAGCGGGGTACAAATAAAGGATTATTATTATTATTATTATTATTATTATCTAGAATAGTTTTTAATCAGGAGAGTGGGGTTTGGATTGAGAGATAAGGTGTGTGAATGGTCTGGCTTTAAATTATCCTTTAACATTTCCCCAACCTCAGAGGCTCAAATGCTGTTGACTTGCAACTCCTATTATCCCCAATCCACATGGCAGGTGGATGACACCACTCTGATGGCCGAAAGCGAGGAGGAGCTGAGGAGCCTTCTAATCAAGGTGAAAGAAGAAAGCGCAAAAGCTGGGTTGCAGCTAAACGTCAAAAAAACCATGATTATGGCAACAAGAATGATTGACAACTGGAAAATAGAGGGAGAAAATGTGGAGGCCGTGACAGACTTTGTATTTCTAGGCGCAAAGATTACTGCAGGCACAGATTGTGGCCAGGAAATCAGAAGATGCTTACTTCTTGGGAGGAGAGCAATGTCCAATCTCGATAAAATCGTAAAGAGTAGAGACATCACACTGGCAACAAAGATAGGCCTAGTCAAAGCCATGGTATTCCCTGTAGTAACCTACGGATGTGATACCTGGACCATAGGGAAGGCTGAGCGAAGGAAGATAGATGCTTTTGAGCTGTGGTGCTGGAGGAAAGTGCTGAGAGTGCCTTGGACTGCGAGAAGATCCAACCAGTCCATCCTGCAGGAAATAAAGCCCGACTGCTCACTGGAGGGAAGGATACTAGAGACAAAGTTGAAGTACTTTGGCCACATCATTAGGAGACAGGAAAGCCTAGAGAAGACAATTATGCTGGGGAAAGTGGAAGGAAAAAGGAAGAGGGGCCGACCAAGGGCAAGATGGATGGATGGCATCCTTTGAGTGACTGGACTAACCTCGGTGACGGCCGACAGGGAGCTCTGGTGTGGGATGGTCCATGAGGTCACGAAGAGTTGGAGACGACTGAACGAATGAACAACAACAACACATGGCAGGTAAACCAAAGGAATGAGAGTTGTTATTCAATAACATCTGGGAACCAAAACTAGTTAAAAACTAAAAGCACTGACCACTATGTAAAATACACATATAGTTAGCCCTCTGACTCCACAGATTATCCTGCCTTAGATTCAACAGCTCTTTGAAGGCAACTATAAGGCTGATGTGGCCATCCATGAAAACGAGTGTGACACTGCTGCTGTAGAGCCTCGTGAAAAGGTTTAGGAAGGGTTAAATCAGCCAAACTGAACCTCTTTGATGTTCTCTGATTTCCACTTCAAAGCTCATTCCAATTCCTGATCCATATTGAATTGCATAGCTTTGTCCCCCTGCATAAAAACGTTTACACATTTTTCATAATTTGAACCTTTTGAGTGCTTTTTGTTTCAAATTTATGTATCCGAGAATGGATTCTGCCATTGGTAGAAATAATATATATACACATATTGAAGTGTATGGATTTATTGATGTCATTGAACAGATTATACCCCAAACTCATACATGTATATATTTCCAACAGCAAAAGGCAGCATCTAAGTCTTTGTTGTGTTTCAGGAAAAGAAGCATAATGGGCTAAGCTTGTACAGAAATGTAAACCAAATATCTCACTCATTCCTACTTTCTTCCATAATCTTTTTCATCGATTAAGAGCTTATTGATCTCACATGTTTTCACATTCGTTGGATATAAGAGCTCTGTTTTCTTTTCTGTTCAAGTATTCTGGTTTATTCGTCCTCGCCACATAAGTGGGTCCCTGCTGAATACTTGGAAGCTGGAACGAATCTTTTATAAGACTTTGCGTTCTCCTTCCCTGCAAACCTTCCCGCTCTACCCATCCTCCTGGCCTTTGTGTGACTGGCTTTCTGTGCATTTTCCACTCCTAATCCATAAGTGGTAATTGGTTTGCATATATTTTTATCGAGCCCCATGATTAGAAGCATGCAGGGTGTTCAAAATATGTTCTATATTCCTCGAGTTTTATTACATTACAAGGAACTACGTCCTAAAACAGCCGTTGCTTTAACCACCTTATAACATATTCATAGCCTCTTGTCATTGAGAGAATGGTTTAATGGGGCAAGAAATGTGTATATAAAGTTGTATACATTCTGTTTTACGGGTGATAGTGGTATTATGGTCCATTGAATAAGGGAATTGATTTCATATGGATAGATGTATATAGGCAGGCAGGGAGGGAACAGAGGCAGGAAGGGGTAGGGAAATTGCATAGTGCGAGCTGTGTTCTCATCATCCAGCGCTCCAAAATGGCTGAGCTGCTTTAATGCACAAGGCAAGTATTTATTTATTATTTTTTTAGAACTCCGCAGAGGGACTCAGGCCGGTTCACAACAAGATTCACAAACAGTAGTTTAAAATATCACACCACATAATGCACTAATACATAAAATACATAGAATCATAGAATCAAAGAGTTGGAAGAGACCTCATATAATTACATAAGGCCAGGTAATCAGAATAAAATCACAGTTCATCACCATCTATCCGTGTGGTCAGGAGTTATTGACAAGTAGGACAGAGATCTTCTGGGCCCGGTTTGGTTATCCATAAGCTAAACATGCCTGGCATACCATTGGCTGATTGATATAATTTGTTTATTTTGGCTGTATCTACATTGTATGATCAGTGTATGATCAGTGTAGACCCAGCCTCAGTGAGAAGATTGCTCATGAGTCTCGCCATATCTAGAAGAACATCATAGAATCATAGAATCAAAGAGTTGGAAGAGACCTCATGGACCATCCAGTCCAACCCCCTGAGAAGCAGGAATATTGCATTCAAATCACCCCCTGACAGATGGCCATCCAGCCTCTATTTAAAAGCTTCCAAAGAAGGAGCCTCCACCACACTCCGGGGCAGAGAGTTCCACTGCTGAACGGCTCTCACAGTCAGGAAGTTCTTCCTCATGTTCAGGTGGAATCTTCTTTCTTGTAGTTTGAAGTCATTGTTTCGTGTCCTAGTCTCCAGGGAAGCAGAAAACAAGCTTGCTTCCTCCTCCCTGTTATGTCTACACCTATGAGATAATTCTGGGTTAAGGCTCTGGGTTAGAGTTGCTCCAATACAGCCTGGGAGTGTCTCCATAGCCGTTTGTGATCCTGAAGCTTTGAAGGTGTAGACAGCTGGATTGTAGGCTTGGGCGGTTTCGTTCGTTAATTTCGTAATTCGTTATTAATTCGTATTTAAATTAGCTTACGATCCAATATTGAGCCATGCAGGACTACTGTGAGGAGTAATTAAAAATCGAAACAATTTTTGCAATTTATTTCGTATTGTTTCGTAATTGTTTCGTAATTGGTTCAAAATTGTTTTGAAATTTTTTCGTAATTGTTTCGTAATTACTTCCGTATGTCTGGTGCAAGTTTTATAGTTGTTGTTTGGTTTATCAGTGATAAAAAATAAATTATCACACCAACAGTCAACAACAGAGGGAGAGGGAAGCTTCAGAAGTTCCCCCTGTCCCATTTGGAGGGTTTTTTAGCATATTGCGCAATTGAGTCCGCCATTAACGAATCGATTCGTAATTTTACGAAATTTCGTATATTTCGAACTTTTTTAAAGGAAAATTTTGGAATTCTTTAAAAAAAACGAAACGCAAGGGCCCCCCTAAAAATGAAACGAGTTTAGAACCAAATTTTTCCGTGGTTACCCAAGCCTACTGGATTGGTCTGTTCATATTGCTAAGATATCCACAACTGTGTTGGTGCCAGCAAACAGCTCCCTCCCAGAGTTATGGTTAAGGTTGTATTTCTAGTCTGGTGCCTTCACCAGAAATGTGATGTCATCAGCAAGTCTAAAGGTAATTTTATGTAATATTTTTTTTAAAAAATTGTATGCACAAAGCAAAGTTTTGTACACTGAACCATGAGAAATCAAAGCTGTCACTATCTCAGCCATCCTTGTGGACAGTTTTGAATTTGGAATTCTGGATAGGCAATACTCAACCTTTTTTTATTCAGATTCACATGGTTGTCCTAAATATAGACTAACTACCTCATCAGATGAAGGCAGAGACATGTCTTCTCCCCACTTCTCTGCACTACCAGCATGGAGTCCCCCAAAGTCCATCACATGACACAGGACAACTTCTGGTGGGGCTCTGTGCTGGCAGCGTCGTGGCAGTCCCAACTCCTCATCCAAAAAAGACAGAGGAGCTGAAGAGGAAGTGGGTGACAGTGGGGAAATGTTGTGGGAAGTCAAAGGACAAACCCCAATGGTAAGGGAACATAGCCAAATTGGTTCCCCATGCTGCCCCACAATTTTCACCGTTCTCTCCCGCTTTACAAAGGGCCATCTGATGAGGTTCTTCAATAACCCAGGCTCCCCCAATCCAAATAAATATGTCCAAAATGGCCCATGGTCAGAAATGATGGAAGTTGTGATCTAAAATATGATGAGGGTGCCAGGGTAGAAAGGGTGAAACAGCAACATGAATGATAGGATGCAACACTCAACACATTTTCATGTATTTAAGCAGAATTTATTCTTAAAACACAAGGTCTGTGCTACAGATACATTACCATTTTCCATGAGTCAATCATCAATAAATTAATTTACTTTGCCATTCCTTTTGTCAACTGAAATTGCAAACAGTTGGATATATGGCTCAATGTAACTGCTATTTATCTTTCCACGAATGGTTGCTCTAAGTTATTCTCATGCAAATATCTAGAAACATCTTACCGTATTTATCTATCACTTATGCATCTTGAAAAACAGACCATGATAACAACATTTCAAAATTCAATTATTTTGATTTTTCTCATTATGCAAAGGTTGTACTGACACAGCTTTGGCATTCACACACAGAGATAATTCTAGGCCTGTCACCAATCCATAACAAATTCTTTCTTAAGCTCTGGTTACAAGTCTGATGATTTGGGTGAAGTTTCACTCATGTTTACTACCGGAGATGAGTTGATGCTATAGGTATGGATACCAATGGCAATCTCCTTCTCTCCAAGTTCTGTTCCAAGAATGGTTTGAAATCTATTTCATGATCGGTGAGCACCATCTCTTAATAACTAAGGCTCTGCCAGTCTTTCTTTATGGAACATGGATCCCCAGGTTTCAGCGGTGACCAGGGGAGCATTTGCACAGCTCAGGCTCGTGCGCCAGCTGCGCCCGTACCTCGGGAAGTCTGACTTGGCCACGGTAGTACACGCTCTGGTCACATCCCGCCTTGACTACTGCAACGCTCTCTACGTGGGGCTGCCCTTGAAGACGGCCCGGAAGCTTCAGCTAGTCCAGCGTGCGGCAGCCATGTTACTAACAGGAGCGGGACGCAGGGAGCACACAGCGCCCTTGTTGTTCCAGCTCCACTGGCTGCCGATCTGCTACCGGGCCCAATTCAAGGTGCTGGTGTTGGCCTACAAAGCCCTAAACGGTTCCGGCCCAAAATACCTTTCTGACCGCATCTCGGCCTATGAGCCCACGAGGACCTTGAGATCATCTGGGGAGGCCCTTCTCTCGATCCCGCCTGCCTCACAGGCACACCTGGCGGGGACGAGGGATAGGGCCTTCTCGGTGGTGGCCCCCCGGCTGTGGAACACCCTCCCTGTAGACATCAGACAGGCGCCCTCCCTTATGACATTCCGCAAAAGACTAAAGACATGGTTATTTGAGAAGGCGTTTGACTAAGTGCTACAACAATTGGCAATGATGACTGGAACAGAATATGGATAACGAGATTGGCTTATGATTCTACGATGAGACGGCGCGGATGATTTAGTGTAATTGTATTATTGATAGTCATGTTGATATTATTGTTGTGATATTCCCTTATTGTAAACTGTTTTTTATATGTTGTACACCGCCGTGAGTCGCCCTAGGGCTGAGAACGGCGGTCAACAAATGCAGTAAATAAATAAATAAATAAAACATAAAGAAACCCAGAGCTTGGAAAAAATTAACTTTGGGGTATAGCTCTCAGAGTATTTTAGCCAGTGTGGCTAGTAGGAGAATTGTGGCCCATCTGTATCTGTTTTATGCACAAGAGACATTAACCCAACATGCCCAAATAGTTACTCTGCGATTTTTGTCCTTCCATCAGAACATCTAATACAATGTTGGGCAAAATGCTTTGAGCACTTTCCGCTAGCTCAGAAATACCCCAGACACTTTGGACAAGCATTATCGAAACATGGAATGCAAAAGTTTAAAAAAGGGGATATGTGCAGAGTAAAAGAAGAAACAAGAGGAAATAGAATGGACAGTAATTGTAGTATTTGGGGTGAGTGAACTAAAGCAGATAGGAATGGGACATTTTCATGCTCAAGACATGAAAAAACAAGAAATGGGGTGGCATTGATAGTGAGAAGATATGTAGAAAAAACGTTCAAAGGATATTTTGAGTACAACTTTGGGCTCCTTTTCCAACCTTGAGCATGTCAGCAGCTGAGTGTCCTTTTGGTCATTCAGTTGCATCTTTTGCAATAGCACTACTTATAATTATTCCCTGTTGTTCCCTAGTAACTATTGAATACACCTGAAGTGAGAGTTTCATCTTCTGATTCTATTTATTGTGCAATTTTACAGTGTCTTGTCATAAGGTTTTTGTTGTTAAGGCATTCAGAGGGGATTGACTGTGCCTTCTTTTGTGCAATATAGTGACACAGCTGTTGTCGTTGACATGGGAGACCCTACCAGCAGCAATGCTGACATCCACATAGCTTCTTGCTTTGCAGCAGAATGCAATCCCATCGCCATAAAAAGGTAGTAGCATTGGTGAATCCACTGTCTTTAGAATATAGTTTACATTCTTATGGACCACATAATCTAGATAAATGGGGGAGGGGTAATATTGTCTCTTAAGCTGGTGAGCAACATCTCTCATTCTGGGTTGTTGTAGATTTTTTCGGACTATATGGCCATGGTCTAGAGGCATTCTCCCCTGACGTTTTGCCTGCATCTATGGCAAGCATCCTCAGAGGTAGTGAGGTCTGTTGGAACTAGGAAAAAGGGTTTATATATCTGTGGAACGACCAGGGTGAGACAAAGGACTCTTGTCTGCTGGAACTAGATGTGAATGTTTCAACTGACCATCTTGATTAGCATATAATGGCCTGACAGTGCCTAGAGCAAATTTTTGTTGAGAGGTGATTAGATGTCCTTGTTAGTTTCCTCTCTGTTGTTGTGCTGTTGTAATTTTAGAGTTTTTTAAATACTTGTAGCCAGATTTTGTTCATTTTCACGGTTTCCTCCTTTCTGTTGAAATTGTCCACATGCTTGTGTATTTCAATGGCTTCTCTGTGTAGTCTGACATGGTGGTTGTGAGAGTGGTCCAGCATTTCTGTGTTCTCAAATAAAACGCTGTGTCCAGGTTGGTTCATCAGGTGCTCTGCTATGGCTGATTTCTCTAGTTGAAGTAGTCTGCAGTGCCTTCCATGTTCCTTGATTCGTGTTTGGGTACTGCATTTGGTGGTCCCTATGTAGACTTGTGAAAATGAACAAAATCTGGCTACCAGTATTAAAAAACTCAAAAATTACAACAGCAAAACAACAGAGAGTAAACAATCAGGCACATCAAATCACTCTCAACAAAAGATTCCCCCCAGGCACTTCAAAGCCATTAAATGCTAATCAAGGTGGTCAGTTGAAACATTCACACCTAGCTCCAGCAGACAGAAGTCCTTTGCCCCACCCTGGTCATTCCACAGATATATAAACCAATTTTCCTACTTCCAACAGACCTCACTACCTCCGAGGATGCTTGCCATAGATGCAGGCGAAATGTCAGGAGAAAATGCCTCCAGAACATGGCCATATAGCCCAGAAAAACCTACAACAACCCAGTGATTTCGGCCATGAAATCCTTCGACAATACATCAACATAGCTTCTTGCTTTGCAGCAGAATGCAATCCCATCGCCATAAAAATGTAGTGGCATTGGTGAATCCACTGACTTTAGAATATAGTTTGCATTCTTCTGGACCACATAATCTAGATAAATGGGGGGGGGGGGAGTAATATTGTCTCTTAAGCTGGTGAGCAACATCTCTCATTCTCCTTCACTGTCAACTGTATTTGGTAATCCAGAATTATGTGAAAGCCTTTCATTGCTACATTCTGATCAAAGTTATCAAAATTGACCCCATGCAATTTTTGAAGGGGATACTGTTTCTTTGGATGGGGTGGGGACATATGTCTGACCAATGGAAAAAGCAGTTGAATCGAAATATGGTTGGGACAAGCATGAAATCTCCATAGATATGGAAGAGACAAGAAAGTAGCAGTAGTAAGTTATTGACTTTCTCATAGTCTTTCTGTGCTGGTACGGCTGTACCAGGAGCTCCAACTTTATTTGCTTTGTATCAAATGTTTGCTTGCAGTCGTAGGACAGGCCTCCTGTCCATCATAATTAAGCTTTGGTTCCGCCCCTTGTTCTGGGCTCTGGGAGGGAAAGGAGCCATTTTTTGGGTAGTCTCGCACAAGGTAGCTAAGCTATAGGACGTAGACCAGCTTGTCCCATAGAAAAGCCTCCTTTCTCAAGACCATCCAGGGAAACTGAAGTCCAGGAAATTCCAATAACATCCGGAGAAACAAAAACAGAAATTCCAGGGAAAAGGTCCCAAGGCTCTGGCTGAGAGCTCACAGCCTCTCAGCCTCACAGCAACCAGAGGGAAACAACCCTGAGGTTTTCAAAGAATTCTCTGAGGGAGGACAGCACTACAGATCCAAGGAACTCCATCTGAAATATCTACAAGCCTTGGCTGGTAGGTCTACTTGATACCCAGACCCAATTTGAATTGGTAGTAGGACCCACACCGATGAGGCATAGATAGTAAACAGCCTGGGAGAGGTTAAATAGGGTTTTTTCCTACAGAGAAAGTATAGTTAATTAAAGTCAGGAACCAGTCCATTGAGGACTAGACTAAGAAAGCCTTGAAGTGTTATTTGAACCATTGAAGATTTGTTGTTTGTTCCATAATAAAGACTTTGTTGTATCATTAAAGACTCTAAAGACCATCACTTCAGAAAAATCCCTGAGAACCTCTCTTTGAGGCCCCCTGGCTTCCCATTAGGCTTAAAGTATACGTCCTATAGAAAAGTACAGCTGTTACAGGCCCAGCGCGTGACAGAACACTTTCCAACATTTCCTGATGGTTTTCTGGTAAACATTTCCCTCAGCATACAGGGACTGTAGATAGGAAAATCTCCAGAGAACTCATTTATGGCAGCTTGTTTCAATGTACTGCTTACCGTTCCATGCTAGCATTTCCATGAATTTACAAAAAAAAAAAATCTCTGTCACTAGCTTGAAGGCTTCACTGCCAATTTACATCTGGAAAAAGTGACATATTCCAGGTTACAAGAGGTGGCAGAAATGCCACAGAGAAGGGCAATCAAACACACAGTGTGAACCACTTAAAATGTAGTCAAAGAAGTGAAAGGAATTCGTAGTCCGTCTATATTCTGTGCTCATCTGGAATACTGTGTTCAGCTCTAGGTACCTCCATTTAAGAATGATTTAGAGAAGTTGGAGTGGATTGAGAGAAGGTCAACACAGATGATGAGAAGAAAGGAGAATAAAACATATGAGGCAAGGTTGGGGGAGTTGGGCACATTCAGCTTGGTGAAAAGAAGATGGAGGGGAGACATAATTGCCTTCTTTAATATCTGAAGACCTAGAGAAAGGGGGAGAAGCTTTTTCACTGCTATCCCAGAGGATGGGACCAAGTTTAATGGTTTTTAAGCTACAGGACGGTAGATTTTGAGAAGACACACAGAGAATTGGTGAATTCTTCTTCTCTAAATATCTTCCCAAAGGGGATGGATAGCTATCTGCTGGGGAAGGGACGGCTCAACCCATTACGCAAAGTAAGCATTCGCAGTATAGTTGATTTTGCCCAGGGGTGCTCTTGAGGCGCTCTTGGGGGAAAATAGACCTTGACACCACACTCCCGGGCAGAGAGTTCCACTGCTGAACAGCTCTCACAGTCAGGAAGTTCTTCCTAATGTTCAGATGGAAGAGAGGAGATTCCATCTGAACATTAAGAAGAACTTCCTGACTGTGAGAGCTGTTCAGCAGTGGAACTCTCTGCCCCGGAGTGTGGTGGAGGCTCCTTCTTTGGAAGCTTTTAAGCAGAGGCTGGATGGCCATTTGTCAGGGGTGATTTGAATGCAATATTCCTGCTTCTTGGCAGGGGGTTGGATTGGATGGCCCATGAGGTCTCTTCCAACTCTTTGATTCTATGATTCTATGATATGCGAGTTGTAGTTACTGGGATGTATAGTTCACCTAAAATCAAAGAGCATTCTGAACTCCACCAATGATGGAATTGAACCAAATATGGCACACAGAACTCCCACGAGGAACAGAAAATATATATCAGTGAATGGTGGGGGGGGGGGGGGGCGGCACCAAAATACTGTTTGCTTACCATTGAAAATTACCTAGGGCCGCCTCTGTGCTGGGGATACTATAGCTGGAGTTCCTGTATGGAATGGGAAGTTGAACTCATTTCCCTGTAAGTCTTCTTGCAACTATGTATCTATCATTCTATGTATGCATAAATTTTGAAAATGTGCATGGAGAAATATAGTTATTTCTATTGCAATGTGTTTTAATCCAAGTGAAATAAGGTGTAGCCTATGTGGCAACAGGACACCATATTTGTGGCTTCTGGAGCCACCCATTAGTTTTCCCCAATGTCCACTAATCATCCCATTTTAAAAAAATGACTTTATTTGGAGATGAATGTGAAGATTCATTCTTAAAATAAGAAGCTATGTAAACATATCTTCACTACAATCAATCCATTGTGTCTCACAGAAAAAGAAATACAGGCTGGTCATTCAGAAGAGCAAATTATGCCTCTGTTTACCTTCCCATGTTGTACAAGTAGTTTCCATCTTATGGTCACTGTAAATGACCTTTTCTCCTTTGCCTTCCTCTGAACCTTTGAGATTGTGACTTGCCCAGGTCACCTAGTTGGTTTTCAGAGCCAAATTTCAAACCTTGGTCTTTGGGTTTTCAGTTCAATGCACAAAAAAACTATGAAACACTGACTAATGACAAAAATAACCTTCAATTAAAGCTATGTAGTGGAGGAACATCGCATGATCGAAGAAACAAACCTCTTCAACTCCTTGGGAAAGGATCTGTGTATGACACATGATCATGGTACCAAGTTTTATCCAAAGTCAACATTTCACCCTTCAAGACAGAACAAGAAGGAGGGCAGATATGTAGAAATATTTTAAAGAGAACTGGATTTGTCAAGGAAAAAAAAGAGGTGTGAGTGGTCAAAAATCTTGTATATAAGTTGGCCATTAAATCCAAACAATATCAACATGGAAGATCGGATGGGGTATTCAATGACTCAGAAGAAAAAAAATCACCAGAGAGACAGGAGTGTGGAATTGCTTTCCCCCATAAAAATGAGGGGGAGGAAGACGCTTTGCTCCCTTCTACCGAAGGGAGAGCTTGTAAAGTAGTCCTGGTTGGGACTTGAAATGGCCGGGGCCAGTGTAGCTGTTTCCCTGCCCTGCTCTTCATTCCAGCTTCAACTTTGACCCACCATCCCACCCTTTAACAGTATACTTTAAGGGTCACCAATAGGGCTGGGCAGGAATCCCCCCCATGTTCTGGGGGGGGGGGGGAGTTGTCTACCCTACACTGTTCAGTCCAGGGCTAATTGGGTGAGTGGGCTTTAAATAGGCTATCATGCAGAAAAACTGAGATAGCCTTATATCCCAGTGTGAACCTAAGACACCCCTTTGTGGTGTAGGCAATGAACGGGAACCCTCATCTGCAGTTAAAAGAACCAAGGTGAGGGTGCACAGCAATGGCCTTGAGCAGGGAGGGTTCCGGTCTCAATATTCTCTGGAAAGATCATCAAGTTTGCAGACGACACCAAATTGGGAGGGATAGCCAATGCTCCAGAGGACAGGAGCAGGATTCAAAACGATCTTGACAGATTAGAGCGATGGGCCAAAACTAACAAAATGAAGTTCAACGGTGACAAATGCAAGATACTCCACTTTGGCAGGAAAAACGGAATGCAAAGATACAGAATGGGGGACAATGCCTGGCTCAAGAGCAGTACGTGTAAAAAAGATCTTGGAGTCCTTGTGGACAACAAGTTAAACATGAGCCAACAATGTGATGTGGCAGCAAAAAAAGCCAATGGGATTTTGGCCTGCATCAATAGGAGCATAGTGTCTAGATTTAGGGAAGTAATGCTACCCCTATATTCCACCTTGGTTAGACCACACCTGGAATATTGTGTCCAATTCTGGGCACCACAATTCAAGAGAGATATTGACAAGCTGGAATGTGTCCAGAGGAGGGCGACTAAAATGATCAAGGGTCTGGAGAACAAGCCCCATGAGGAGCGGCTTAAGGAGCTGGGCATGTTTAGCCTGAAGAACGGAAGGCTGAGAGGAGATATGATAGCCATGTATAAATATGTGGGAGGAAGCCACAGGGAGGAGGGAGCAAGCTTGTTTTCTGCTTCCCTGGAGACTAGGATGCAGAACAATGGCTTCAAACTACAAGAGAAGAGATTCCGTCTGAACATGAGGAAGAACTTCCTGACTGTGAGAGCCATTCAGCAGTGGAACTCTCTGCCCCGGAGTGTGGTGGAGGCTCCTTCTTTGGAAGCTTTTAAACAGAGGCTGGATGGCCATCTGTCAGGGGTGATTTGAATGCAATATTCCTGCTTCTTGGCAGGGGGTTGGACTGGATGGCCCATGAGGTCTCTTCCAACTCTTTTATTCTATGATTCTATGAACTGGGATGGAATTATCCATCTGTTTCCCTGAACGGTTGCCCTGGAATCAACAGTTTGTTGTAGCCAGGGAGCATGTTGTCCTGTCCTTGATAGATGAGTAGGTCTTGGATGGCCACTGCCTTGGTTTATTTACATACCAAGTTCATGTCCTCAAATTGGTTGGTAGCTCACATAGAAATTGATTTTTAACATTTAATAAAAATTGCCCATAGTTTAACCCACACTGTTGTGTTGACTCGTTATTTCGTTGGTTTGGGAGCAAAAATTCTTATAAGCGGTCAAAAGAAAAGCCTACATCTAGAGATTCTATATCTATTCAGAAAAAATAGCTAAGCCTACTCTGACATATAACTATGCATATATTTTGAAAGGAACACACTGTAGAAAATCTTTAGCCTCTCCAGGAAATGCCCCTTGAGAAACTGCTCTCTTCTTTCAGGGACATCAAATCGCTTGAGCCATGTGCTAAAGGCTATGGAAAAATCGATGCCTTCAGCAAGAAACTGTAATAGCAGCTGACATTTTCAGCAGTGTCTTATGATCCCAACTCCCCAAATGCTGTGCAAATATTGCAGACAGATTTCCAAGTGCCCCCAAGGGGAAAGTTACTCTTCCTTGGACAGAAGAAGCAGTATTCAGTGTGGTCTTTGATTGGTGGTTATTCCAAATTTTACCCCCCAAATGTTATGAGGTTTCAGTCGAATTGTGCATTGGTTTGGGGAATTCCCATTTGAGTTTGGAAAATTCCAGGCCACATCTGTGCCATCTCCTCTGGCTGGGAATGTCAGGGTGGAAAAGATTTTTTGTGATTCAGTATCACAGCCAAAATAGTCTTTTTAAAGCTTTTGAGACTCACAGGAAAAGAAACACACTTTGACTCAAGTGTCTGCATCCTTTTGAGCCTTAGAAAACATTTTAGAAGAAAGCATCCTCGAGATAGAAATAACTTTTAAAAAAATCAAACAAATATTGAAAAATGTTTTTCTTTGTCCAGAAACCCACACAAGAAGAATCCTGAACTGATGAGATTCTTCATAGCACAGGAAAAAATCACACATGTTTGTTTTACCCAGAAAATTATAATATTCAGAATTAATACTTCAAATACTTCTGCGCAGAATGCTATATGAATTTTACATAGAATAAGTCTCACATTGCAGTTTTCAATGGCTTTCTTGTAGAAAACAAAACATTTGAGTATGGTGATATCATCATCATTTAATAACTTATTAATCGCCCTCCATCCGAGAATGCTCCAGGCGATTTACAGCTAAATTACAAAAGATAAAATACATACATACAAAAATTAAAAATCAACAGAGATCGAATGCTCTAGTAAAAAGCCAGGTCTTAAGTTCGAGAGTAAAAGGTCCTAAGTCACGCATGGCTCTCATGAAGGGCGGCAAGGAATTCCACAAGGCAGGGGCAGAAATAGAAAAAGCCCTGCGTCTGGTCCTTTCCAAGTGCACTTCTCTAGGACCCGGTATATAGAGTAAGTCACGTTGGGCTGGTCGTTGTGACCTCCGATGATGGGAGAAGGAGAGGCGGTCCCTAAGGTACGATGGACCCTGGCCGTAAAGAGTTTTAAAGGTCAGAACTAGCATCTTATACAGGCCACGGTACTCAATTGGAAGCCAATGTAAATGTTGCAGCACTGGTGTTATATGGCATTTCATGGGCGTTCTTGTGAGTAACCTGGCTGCCGCATTCTGAACAATACGAAGCTTTCGGGTCATAGACATCAGAAGGCCCACATACAGGGCGTTGCAATAGTCCAGCCTAGACGTGACCGTGGCATGGATGACAGTTGCCAGAGCCTCATCAGATAGGTAGGGTGCCAGTTGCTTCGCTTGTCGTAGATGGAAAAAGGCCTGTTTGCTAGCAGCAGCGACCTGAGCTTCCATTGTCAGCTGTGAATCCAGGATGACACCTAAGCTCTTAACAGTGGTCGATGGAGATAGGGCGGCACCATCGAAGGTGGGTAACTGATGAATCAGACCTGCCGGACGGCCATGCCAGAGAATCTCAGTCTTTGCCGGGTTCACCTTCAGTCTGCTAGCACGTAGCCAGTTTGACAGAGCTTCCAGACATAGGGTGAAATTGTCTGGAATTGATGTTGCTCCAGGTTCCAGGCACAGAAGGAGTTGGGTATCGTCTGGTGACAACTTCCATTTTAACATAGTAGTTGGTAGACAAAGGTCATGGAGTGGGGTTCACAGGAGGGGGGGGGGGATAGAGGGTTAAGAAATGGTAATGTATAAATAATTGTACAACCAAATCTGATTGTTCATATGTTTAACAAGCCCTGAATATTAAGTCTTTTGTAAATATTTTGCATATTTTTTTCTTTTGTTCATCTGTTTTGTTTTCTACATACACTATAAAAAATGAAAAAACATGGTAGAGAAAGGCTCCATCTATACCACCATATAACACGGCTAAAACTGCATTATATGATCACTATAGACCAGTGGTCCTCAACCTTTTTTTTTACCAGGGACCACTTGACCAGGGACTACTTGACCAGGGACCACTCTCCAACATTAGTACTAAAACGGTAACAAATTAGTTTTTGGTCAACTTTAGATTCAGTTTGGTTATTTGGGGTGCTGATTCATAAAATTGCTTGGATAGACCACATCAGCTCTAGCTTCTGATACAGAAAATATGCCTTGGTCAGCAAAAGGGAAGAAGTGGCAGGCAGCATGAAAGCAGTGGAAATAAAAAAAAAGTAATATAATAAAAATAAATAAAGAGGAAGGAGGCTTGTGGACCAGATTTTCGTCCTTGTGGTTCACTGGTAATCTGCAGCCCAAAGGTTAAGAACCACTGCTGTAGATTCATATAATGCAGTTTAACTACATTGAACTGAATTATATGAGTGTACACTGACCATTATATACTGAATTATATGAGTGTACACTGAATCTGTACAAGGACCAAGTAGTAACAGTAAGAACTGACCACGGAACAACAGACTGGTTCAAGATTGGGAAAGGCGTACGGCAAGGCTGCATACTCTCACCCAACCTTTTTAACTTGTATGCAGAACACATCATGCGATGTGCGGGGCTTGATGAATGCAAAGCTGGGGTGAAAATTGCTGGAAGAAACATTAACAACCTGAGATATGCAGATGACACCACTCTGATGGCCGAAAGCGAGGAGGAGCTGAGGAGCCTTCTAATCAAGGTGAAAGAAGACAGCGTGAAAGCCGGGTTGCAGCTAAACATCAAAAAAACCAAGATTATGGCAACAAGAATGATTGACAACTGGAAAATAGAGGGGAAAAAATGTGGAGGCCGTGACAGACTTTGTATTTCTAGGTGCAAAGATTACTGCAGATGCAGACTGTGGCCAGGAAATCAGGAGACACTTACTTCTTGGGAGGAGAGCAATGTCCAATCTCAATAAAATAGTAAAGAGTAGAGACATCACACTGGCAACAAAGATCCGCATAGTCAAAGCCATGGTATTCCCTGTAGTAACATACGGATATGAGAGCTGGACCTTAGAGAAGGCTAAACGAAGGAAGATAGATGCTTTTGAACTGTGGTGTTGGAGGAAAGTTCTGAGAGTGCCTTGGACTGTGAGAAGATCCAACCAGTCCATCCTCCAGGAAATAAAGCCCGACTACTCATTGAAGGGAAGGATAGTAGAGACAAAGTTGAAGTACTTTGGCCACATCATGAGGAGACAGCAAAGCCTAGAGGAGACAATTATGCTGGGGAAAGTAGAAGGTAAAAGGAAGAGAGGCCGGCCAAGGGCAAGATGGATGGATAGCATCCTTGAAGTGACTGGACTGACCTTGAAGGAGCTGGGGGTGGTGACGGCCGACAGGGAGCTCTGGCGTGGGCTGGTCCATGAGGTCACGAAGTCGGAGACGACTGAACGAATGAACAACAACAACCACACTGACCATATCATGCAGTTTCAAACTTCATTATATGGCAGTGGAAATGGGTCCAAAGGAAGATGTTGTCCAAAACCAAGATGAACGCATAGTGTAGTGAGTTATCGGGATGTAGTGATGGTGGTTGGGAACCAGAAAACCGATGCGATAAACTGGACTAGGGGGTTCTCATGAGGCTGGGATATTAAATGGTGCTATAATAAGTGTAGTGTGTCAAGAAACCATTGCCTCTATTCAACCCACTGGAGTAGTGTTTGTGGACACATTCCAATTCTACCATTTTCCCCCAATCAACAAAGAAGCATAAATGGATGCTGACATCTTCTTTATCACCCAGACACCTTTTCTGAGTTTGCTATATGGACGATTTCCTATTCAAAGAGGGAAAGGCAGAAGTCTTCCACAGATCACAGACCTTGTCTTCCTTATATGCTGGAGATGGGAACTCTTGTGGTGACGGGTATTTTCTCAGCAAGATGTCTTGATATGTCAAGATACTCTCTCATTGGGAATGAGACCTTTTTACAATACAGATTCAGATTCAGTATTAGGTTTCAGCAACTTGGAAAGCTTCTTGAAAGCTTGGAATGAAATTTGGACTTGTTGTCCCACTGACATGGGAGTCAATGACTACACTAAAATATAACAGGCTTATTCTGGGACCCTTTGTATAAGCCAGTTTTCATGCACTCTGGAACCCTGCTTTTCCTATCTGAAATGAACAATTTCTTGGCTATCTACCCTAAGCACAATATTTATTTATTTATTTATTTATTTGCCATATTTATATACCACCCCTCTCAACCCAAGGCAACTGAAGGCGGTTTACAATTGGCAGTCAATGCCCCCAAACAACATAAATATAGTTGGAAACATTACATATAATATAAACCATATAAAAGCAATAAAACAATAAAAACCATTAAACACAAGTCCTCTGCATCTCATCACTAAAATCATTTTTCCGTATCATTGTCAAATTGTTCAGTGGATCTCAATTAGTCTGTTACACTGTGTCTGCAAATGCCTGCTCAAACAGCCAGGTTTTGACTCTTTTTTGAAATGTTAGGAGGGAGGGGGGCGTCTAATATGCCTAGGAAGGGCGTTCTATAGCCGAGGGGCCACCACTGAGAAGGCCCTGTCTCTCGTTCCCGTCAATCGCATCTGCGAAGGAGGCGGGACCGAAAGCAGGGCCTCACCAGACGATCTTAAGCACCTAGATGGTTCAAAGGGAGAGATGCCTTCAGACAGGTAAACTAGGCTGGAACCGTTTAGGGCTCGCTTGGGCCAGAGGTTCTCCCGTGGGTCCCCAGATGTTTTGGCTTTCAACTCCCAGAAATCCTAACAGCTGGTATGCTGGCTGGGATTTCTGGGAGTTGTAGGCCAAAAAACCTGGGGATCCACAGGTTAAAAACAGTGCCTAGAGAAGTGTGATTCTATGGCCAACTTCTGGTGGAGCTTGATCATAAAATCAAGCTGAAAGCCAAGAGAGAACTCTTCTTTTTAAGCATTGCTTGGTCCCCCAGAGCAATTCTATGGTATTCAAAACTCTTCGTATATAACTCAGATCACTTTCAACAAGGTCACATAACATGTGGACTTTACAAACTTTTGACTCATAGCAAGTAGCCAGCTGTCACCAAGGAAGCTGTCCAAACCTTGAACCGGTGCTTGGCCACTGTGTTGGACTGGATGAGAGCTAACAAATTGAAATTGAATCCAGACAAGACAGAGGCACTCCTGGTCAGTCATAAGGCCGAACAGGGCATAGGGTTACAGCCTGTGTTAGACGGGGTTACACTCCCCCTGAAGATGCAGGTTCGCAGCTTGGGAGTGATCCTGGACTCATCGCTGAGCCTGGAACCCCAAGTCTCAGCGGTGGCCAGGATAGCTTTTGCACAATTAAAACTTGTGCGCCAGTTGCGCCTGTACCTTGGGAAGTCTGATTTGGCCACGGTGGTCCATGCTCTTGTTACATCCCAAATAGATTACTGCAACACGCTCTACGTGGGGTTGCCTTTGAAAACTGTTCGGAAACTTCAGTTAGTCCAACGGAGTTAGATTAATCATAAATAAAGAGGAAGGAGGTTCGTGGACTAGATTTTCGTCCTTGTGGCCCACTGGTAATCTGCAGCCCAAAGGTTAACCACTGCTGTAGACTCATATAATGCAGTTTAACTACATTGAACTGAATTATATGAGTGTACACTGAACATATCATGCAGTTTCAAACAGGGAACATAACACCCCTCTGTTGTGTCAGCTCCACTGGCTGCCGATCCAGTTCCGAGCACAATTCAAAGTGCTGGTTTTGACCTATAAAACCCTATACGGCTCCGGCCCAGCATACCTGTCCGAAAGTATCTCCTTCTATGTCCCACCTCGGAGTTTAAGATCTTCTGGGGAGGCCCTGCTTGGCCCCGCCTCTACCACAAGTGAGGCTGGTGGGGACGAGGGACAGGGCCTTCTCAGTGGTGGCCCCTCGACTGTGGAACTCACTTCCCGGGGAAATTAGGTCATCAACATCCCTCCTCTCTTTCAGAAAGAAGCTGAAAACATGGATATGGGACCAGGCCTTTGGGTAATCTGGCAGACTGACAAGGTAATGACGACTAGAATTTGGAAAGGACTATGGTAATGCTGAATGGACTTATGGATTTTAGAACTTGGTGAACATTGGCCACTAGACTGGCTTTTAGTTGTTATTGTATTAATTGAATGTTTTAACTTGTGGTTATTGTTGTTATGTATTTTATCTGTTGAATTGTTGGCATCGAATTGTGCCGGTTGTAAGCCGCCCTGAGTCCCCCCTAGGGGGTTGGGAAGGGCGGGGTAGAAGTGCCCGAAATAAATAAATAATAAATAAATATGTAGAAAGGTCTCAAGGTGTATCTACACCATAGAATTAAAGCAGTTTTACAACAATGTATTGTCGAAGGCTTTCATGGCTGGAATCACTAGGTTCTTGTGGGTTTTTTCGGGCTATAGAGCCATGTTCTAGAGGCATTTCTCCTGACGTATAGATGCAGGTGAAACGTCAGGAGAAATGCCTCTAGAACAGGGGTCAGGAACCTTCGGCTCTCCAGGTGTGGTGGACTTCAACTCCCACAATTCCTTGAGGCTCGGCATTTGCCCCAAAGGCTTACCTTGGCCTCAAGGAATTGTGGGAGTTGAAGTCCACCACACCTGGAGAGCCGAAGGTTCCCCATGCCTGCTCTAGAACATGGCTCTATAGCCCGAAAAAACCCACAAGAACCTAGTTTTACATCAGCTTAACTACTATGGCTCAGTTCTATGGAATCCTTGATATTGTAGTTTGGTGAGGCACCAGCAGTCTTTGACAGAGAAAGCTAAAGATTTTGTGACTCCACAGCATCAGTAAAAGACTCCTCATTGCATACTTCTTCTCTTGAAGATAGTGGAGTGTGTGTGTGTTTGGATATTTCAGATGTTGTCCTCCCTTGAACAAACCCAAGCTGGATGAAAAGTCCATCTTTAAAGGAGAGGGTGTGGAGAGGAAGAAGAGTTTGGAGAACAAGGGTTTGGGGACAGGAAATACACAGCTCAGTCAGTAGACAAGAGATTCCCTACTTTTACACCATTGAACAAGGGGACTTTCTTCTTTCACTGATCCTGATGTTTTCAGATGGTTCTGACGTTTGATCTGGTAATGCCAGATCATCAAAAGTAAACCTCTGAATCACAGTCCCAAAGTGATTTGGAGAGAGAGGGACCTTTTCAAACACATTCTCCCCCCTCCCCAACACTTAGTTCCTAGCTGGGTTTATTTGGTTCTCTACTGATGGTTGTCAGGCTCTGACAAAAATTCTGAAAATTCAACTGGCCCTGAATATTGACATTCATGATGTGTGTTTCCCACTTGAATTGAAGACGTGTTTTGTAGCAAATATTCATAGTGGACATAATTTTTTTTCTATATGTGTTTCTCTCACACACATTCCATTTCTTCATTCTAAAACCTAATTACTATTGCTTGGAAAGGGAGAAGAATAAAGAAAGTGGAATGGTTTTGAAGTGAGCAGAGGGAAAAGGTAGTGACATCACGGAGTCACTCCAAACACCCAGATCTTTAGTCTAGCCACGTCCTTTTCCCTATTGCCATTCTCGTGGCATGACAACTTGAGATCACATCAATGAGTGTGCCGTTTGAATGATATATGTTTACAACAAATGTAGGGATTGTGTGACTCTCTCAATTTGGTTGTAATGCACCTCCTAGTAGCCCAGACAGTGTAAGCATATAAAAAAAAATCTGCGAGTTGTAGTCCAAACCCATTGAGGGGAGGGAGTGATTCCCAAACAGGGTCACCAGGATGAATACAATACAAGGATTCTGTACTGATATAAGCCTTTAACAGTCTTCATCCAGTTTTAACAATGCAATAGGTCCTCCATTTTCATGGGAGTTAAGGGTTCAGGACACCATAAAAGTGGAAAACACAAGAGTAAACCTGACAGAATGCCTATTCCCTCTCAATGGGCAATCATGCTGCAACTATTTCTGTCCTTTCTCTAGCGGTATCTACTAAAGGTAGAAGCAGCTGAAACAACAACTCCACCAGCTCATTGAAAAAGTGTGGGTGGCCAAAAAGATCTCAGCAGATTTCAAGGACACTACTATCCTATCCTCTCCGATTTGTCATCAATCCACTCCTTTGAGCTTCACGCCAATCTACCATTTGCCAAAAATATTCGATCCTGTGCTTTTTTAATTTTCCACTAGCTGTCCCCTGCCACGCATTGCTGTGGCCCAGTCAGGTGATCTGGAAAATAAAGTAATGTGAAAGTGTGGGTTTCTAATATATGTAATTTCTTTCTGCTTGTGGGTAAACAGTATTTCTTGTTGTTTGTTTCTCAGTGTTGATGTGGAGATTGTCTGGTTTGCCTACTCTGGAATATGGAACATAGAATTGTCCTTCTTTAGGGGTCCCTTTCAAATCTATTATACTATATATCTCCCTGTGTGTGAATCATATCTATCTATCTATATCTATGCTTTTTGTCAGGAGGGCTTTGATTACGTTTTCTTGCCCTGGTGAAGGGAGTTGGACTGGATGGGCTTAAGTATTTTCTGTTGGTCATGGGGGTTCTGTGTGGGAAGTTTGCCCCAATTCTGTCTGTGGGGTTCAGAATGCTCTTTGATTGTAGGTGAACTATAAATCCCAGTAACTACAAATCCCAAATGTAAAAGTCTATTTTCTCCAAACTCCATCTGTGTTCATATTTGGGCATATGGAATATTTGTGCCAAGTTTGGTCCAGATCCATCATTGTTTGAGTCCACAGTGTTCTATGGATGTTGATAAACTACAACTCTCAAACTCAAGGTCAATGCCCACCAAACCTTTCTAGTGTTTTCTGTTGGTCACAGGAGTCCTGTGTGCCAAGTTTGGTTCAATGCCATCATTGGTGGAGTTCAGAATGCTCTTTGATTGTAGGTGAACTATAAATCCCAGCAATTACAACTCCCAAATGACAAAATCATTTTTTTGAGTGAAGGACATACATTGGGTTGTTAGGTGTCCTGTGCCCAATTTTGGTGTCAATTCATCCAGTGGTTTTTGAGTTCTGTTAATCCCACAAACAAACATTACATTTTTATTTATATAGATTGGTTTGTACGATTTTATATTTTATATGCTAATGTTTTAAATTGTATATTATGTTGTTGGGGGCATCAAATTGTGCTGACTGTAAACCACCTTGAGTCACCTTCACCGGGGTACGGTGTCATCTGTACGCAGATGATGTCCAACTCTGTCACTCCTTTCCACCTGCTACTAAGGAGGCTGTCCAGGTCCTGAACCGGTGCTTGGCCGCTGTGACGGTCTGGATGAGGGCAAACAAATTGAAATTGAATCCAGACAAGACAGAGGTACTCCAGGTCAGTCACAAGGCCGAACAGGGCATAGGGTTACAGCCTGTGTTGGATGGGGTCGCACTCCCCCTGAAGTCGCAGGTTCGCAGCTTGGGTGTGACCCTGGACTCATCGCTGAGCCTGGAACCCCAGGTTTCGGCGATGACCAGGGGAGCATTTGCACAACTAAAGCTTGTGCGCCAGCTGCACCCGTACCTTGGGAAGTCTGATTTTGCCACGGTAGTCCACGCTCTGGTTACATCCCGTTTAGACTACTGCAACGCTCTCTACGTGGGGTTGCCTTTGAAGACGGCTCGGAAGCTCCAACTAGTCCAACGTTCGGCGGCCATGATTCTAACAGGAGCGGAGCGCAGGGAGCATACAACCCCCCTGTTGCGCCAACTCCACTGGCTACCGATTTGCTACCGAGCTCAATTCAAAGTGCTGGCATTGGCCTTTAAAGCCCTAAACGGTTCCGGCCCAAGCTACCTATCAGACCGCATCTCTGCCTATGAACCCACCAGGACTTTGAGATCTTCCGGGGAGGCCCTGCTCTTGATCCCGCCTGCTTCTCAAGCACGGCTGGCAGGGATGAGAGATAGGGCCTTCTCGGTGGTGGCTCCTCGGCTGTGGAATGCCCTTCCCACAGACATTAGACTAGCACCATCTCTAATGGTATTCCGTAAAAAAAGTGAAGACCTGGCTGTTTGAGCAGGCGTTCGAATAATTAGTACAATGATTGGTTAATGAACATAGGAACGGAACAATGGATGACGAATTTGGATCATGTTTTCTGATGATGAGACGATAGTGAATGGTTATTGTAGAAATTGTTTACTAATTGTGTAATGTATTGATAGTTAATAGGCCTGGGTAACAACGGAAAAATTTGTTTCTAAAATCGATTTGTATTTGGGGGGTTTTTTTGTTTCGATATTTAAAATAATTACAAAATTTTCCTTTTAAAAAGTTCGATATTTACGAAATTTCATAAATGGTAAAAAATTAACGAATCGATTTCCGAAACAATAACGAATCAATTCGTTAATGGCGGACGCGACCGCGAAATACGCTAAAAAACCTCCAAAACCTTCTGAAGCTTCCCTCTCCCTCTGATGTTGACTGTTGGTGTGATATTATAATTTTTTTTCACTAATTAAACCATAAAACTGGCCCAGACATGCGGAAATAATAACGAAACGACCTCAAAACCATAACGAAACGAATACAATATCGAAATACGAAGCATTTACAAAACGTTTTTGAAAATTCGTTTTTTTAAATAATTGCTCCAGAATGGTTCGTTATCATTTTGTAATTGAAAAAATTAACGAATTATTAACGAATTACGAATTAACGAAACGAAACCGCCCAGCCCTAATAGTTAACTGTTTTATATTGTAATGTTGACTTGTTGCTGTTCTTATTTGTGTAAACTGCTGTGAGTCGCCTTCGGGCTGAGAACAGCGGTCTATAAGCAGAGTAAATAAATATATAAATATGGTAAATAAATAAATAAAATAAGTCATAATCTTGACCACCTCCATGAATGCAGTAGTGTGACTTCACGGTAAAAAAAATGTCTACATACACTCAAGCATCCCCCATATGAGTGATTGGGACAAGAATCAACCAGGAACAAGTGCCTCTAGCTAGCCCAGTTAGCTGCTGTGCCTGGTTATCCAGGTCCCCTATTTCAGCAATCCCTTATTGTTCTTGGTCCAGTGCCTTCAATCACTTTCCCAATTCTAGTGCCTCTCAATCTTACTTTCCTCCAGGAGCCTTTGGCCTACTTTCCTCCCTTCTCTGGTCGACGTGCTCTCTTAAATTTTGCCTCTTGCACCTCCTGATTTCTAAATCTTTTCTCTCCCCTGACTCCTATCCATCAGAAGATTAGTTTCTTGTTTCTCCTTGCCAATGAAGTTGAGGTTTCCTAACTGCAGAGTTTGGCTTTGAAGGTTTTGATGTTTTTTGCTGAAGTAGATCAGTCCCAGGTAGAAAAACACACATCAAAACTTGCAAAGCCAAAAGCAAAAATGAAGGACAGTGCTCAACCTTCACTGCCACCCACCCATCTCATTGTTCTTCTGTTGGTCATTGCTTGCTGTTAGGCCATATCTTCTAATTCAGTGGCTCTCAGCCTTCCTAATGCTGTGACCCCTTAATATAGTTCCTCATGTTGTGTGACCCCCAACCATAACATTGTTTTCATTGCTATTTCATAACTGTAATTTTGCTACTGTTATGGATTGTAATGTAAACATCTGATACGCAGGATGTATTTTCATTCATTGGACCAAATTTGCCACAAATACCCGATACACCCAAATTTGAATATTGGTGGGTTTTTGGGGTATTTATTTTGTCATTTGGGAGTTGTCGTTGCTGGGATTTATAGTTCACCTACAATCAAAGAGTATTCTGAACTCCGCCAACAATGGAACTGAATCAAACTTGGCACACAGAACTCCCATGACCAACGGCACTGACCTTGAGTTTTGGAGTTGTAGTTCACCTACATCCAGAGAGCACTGTGGACTCAAACCATGATGGATCTGGGCCAAAAATGGCACGGATACTCACTATACCCAAATGTGAACACTGGTGGAGTTTGGGGAAAATAGACCTTGACACTTGGGAGTTGTAGTTGCAGGGATTTATAGTTCACCTACAATCAAAGAGCATTCTGAACTCCACCAATGATGGAATTGGACCAAACTTGGCACACAGAACGCCCATGACCAACAGAAAATACTAGAAGGGTTTGGTAGGCACTGAAAAGCTTTTAAACAGAGGCTGGATGGCCATTTGTCAGGGGTGATTTGAATGCAATATTCCTGCTTCTTGGCAGGGGGTTGGACTGGATGGCCCATGAGGTCTCTTCCAACTCTTTGATTCTATGATTCTATGACCTTGAGTTTTGGAGTTGTAGTTCCCCTACATCCAGAGAGCACTGTGGACTCAAACAATGATAGATCTGAACCAAACTTGGCACGGATACTCAATATGCCCAATGTGAACACTGGTGGAGTTTGGGGGAAATAGGCCTTGACATTTGAGAGTTATAGTTGCTGGGATTTATAGTTCACCTACAATCAAAGGAAATTCTGAACCCCATCAACAATAGAATTGGGCCACACACAGAACCCTCATGACCAACAGAAAATACTGTTTTTCCAATGGTCTTTTGTCACCCTTCTGACACTCCCTCATGACCCCCTCAGGGGTCTCGACCCCCAGGTTGTGAAACACTGGGTGCCAGCAGGACTGAAGACTGACAGGTCAGAAGTTCAAATTTGGGGAAAGTGCAGATGAGCTCCCTCTATCAGCTCCAGCTCCCCATACAGGGACATGAGAGAATCCTCCCACATGGATGGTAAAACATCAAAATGTCCCCTGGGTAATGTGCTTGCAGATGGCAAATTATCTCACACCAGAAGTGACTTGCAGTTTCTCAAGTCACTCCTGACACACAAAAAAATAAAAATCAAGCAAGTCCAGTTCCTCAGCCTCAGAGGAAGACAATAGCAAACCTTGTCTAAGTAAATCTTGCTAAGACCGCCATAGAGTAGGCTCTTTACAAGTCCAAGTCAACTAGAAGTACAGAACAGCAACAACAACATATTACCACCTCAAGTAGGAGATAGGGACATCTTCTCCCTGCATAGGAAAGTTGCTTAAGGAGCTTGCTTTTCAAGAGGCAATTTGAATTCCCTCTTCAAAACTCCCTTGTTCACGAGAAGACCACAGAACATCCACTTGAGTGGAGTTTCACATCCCTGCATTTACATCTTGAGAACTGTATGCAGTGTTGACGTGGCAAGCATTTTAATTCTCAAGGAACTGTATGCCTGGATGGTGATGATACTGTTTACTTGGAGTGCATATGTATAATTTTGGAACAGATGCACAATGGGGATATTTTTTTTAAATCCCAGAGACCAATTAACCCTAATTGTGCTGTCAAAATAGCTTAATTGTAATGGCTCCACTGGGAAGATGAGTATTTTTTCTCTACACCACCTCCCAAATTCTTTTTGTTTCATTTAGGAGGCATTATTTATTAGTATAATCAGTGCACAAGACAACATACAGCTAATAATTTGTACAATGATTTATTAGGATCTCAGCAGAGACACAATGATAATATCCCATATTTATCAGAAGCTGAAACATAATGTTGGGTGGGACAGGCATGCAATGGTGGGACTGTGAAACTGTATTAATCTATGACAGGGGTGGGCAATGGTAGAGGGAGAAGTGGCTAATTGATATCTTGGTGGGTTGTGGGGCACTTCTAATGCAACATTACATCTGGTTCTAGGAAATGACTATAGGTAAAGGTAAAGGTTTTCCCCTGATATGAAGTCCAGTTGTGTCCGACTCTAGGGTGTGGTGCTCATCTCCATTTCTAAGCTGAAGAGCCGGCGTTGGCCATGTTGTTGTTGTTCATTCATTCAGTTGTCTCTGACTCTTCGTGACCTCATGGACCAGCCCACACCAGAGCTCCCTGTCAGCCGTCACCACCCCAGCTCCTTCAAGGTCAGTCCAGTCACTTCAAGGATGCCATCCATCCATCTTGACCTTGGTCGGCCCCTCTTCCTTTTACCTTCCACTTTCCCCAGCATAATTGTCTTCTCTAGGCTTTGCTGTCTCCTCATGATGTGGCCAAAGTACTTCAACTTTGTCTCTAGTATCCTTCCCTCCAATGAACAGTCGGGCTTTATTTCCTGGAGGATGGACTGGTTGGGTCTTCTCGTAGTCCAAGGCACTCTCAGAACTTTCCTCCAACACCACAGTTCAAAAGCATCTATCTTCCTTTGCTCAGCCTTCCCTAAGGTCCAGCTCTCACATCCGTAGGTTACTACAGGGAATACCATGGCTTTGACTATGCGGATCTTTGTTGCCGGTGTGATGTCTCTACTCTTTACTATTTTATTGAGATTGGACATTGCTCTCCTCCCAATAAGTAAGCGTCTTCTGATTTCCTGGCCACAGTCTGCATCTGCAGTAATCTTTGCACCTAGAAATAAAAAGTCTGTCATGGCCTCCACATTTTCTCCCTCTATTTTCCAGTTGTCAATCATCCTGGCGTTGTCCATAGACACCTCCAAGGTCATGTGGCCGGCATGACTGCATGGAGCGCCATTACCTTCCTGACGGAGGGGTACCTATTAATCTACTCACATTCACATGTTTTCAAACTGCTAGGTTGGCAGAAGCTGGTGCTGACAGCAGAAGCTCACACCGCTCCCCAGATTCAAACCTCAGCGCTTTAACCCACTGCACCACTGGTTACAGCCAATTTCCATGGTTTCTTCTTGTGTGTGGGGTGGGAGATTGTTGAGATTAATTTCACAATTCAGCAGCAGATCAGTTGCACAACTTCAGCGCTTTCCAGTAGCTTCTTCCTGCACAGTATTTTCAGTCAACTGCTTCCACAGCCTGCAGTCACTCTGGAACCTTTTACAGACACTTGAGCACATGCCCGGCCATTGTCAGTTTTGCCATTGTCTTTCCCCCAGTGTAGGTGATATTACAGACTTACCACAGCATACAGTTATATCTTGTCTTAGCAGACAGGTTCTTTTAATCAATTACATAGAGCCTTTTAAGAAGAACATCACAGCACAAGGCGAAATATATACTGTACATGACTTCCTTATATACAATTCTATACAATTACACATAGCAATCTCTGATTGGCTCCCAACCCATTAACTTAACTCAGACCCAGGATTGCATCAGTCACAATCACCTGGACTAGGCCAGAACACATTCCCCAAATGATGTCCTATATACAGTTAATGCATGACTCAGCATTTCCAATAGAAGCCTATTAACAATGCATGACTCAGCTATATTACATTACAATACATTTTAAAACCTGACAGAAATATTATGCAACACGTGTCAAACTGTGATACTTTTGGTAATTTCAATTTTTAACCTGTTTTTCTCTATTACAGCTTTTATGTTTGAACATGTCAAAAGCAGGGTGACCAAAAAAATCAAAAGGCCTGTAAACCATGAATTCATATGAAGAGCGGCTTGGGAAACCAAGTATGCTTAGCTTGGAGAAGAGAAGGCTGAGAGAAGGACACAAAAGAGTCATGTTTAAATATTTGAAAGTCATGTTGAAGATGGAGTAGGGTTGTTTTCTGCTGCTCTAGAGACCAGAACATGGGGCAATGGATTCAAACTACAGGGAAAAGAGATTTAACATAAATATTAGGAAGAATATCCTGGCAGTAAGAGTTGCTCAACCATGGAATATGCTGCCACCTTAGGGTGTGATGGCATCTCCTTTTGTTTTTCAACAGATGCTGGATGGTCATGTCAAGTTCTTGGATGGTGTAGTCTCATATCAGAGAAGGGGACTGTAATGAATGGTCCTTGGGGTCTCTTCCAAATCTAGGATTTTATGAATTGGAAGGTCTGGAAGGCTCGTAAAGGATTGTAACTATAAAGCTGTGGTTCTTAAGCTGTGGGCCACGGACCACCAGTGGACTGCAAGGACAAAAATCTGGTCCGCAAGTCTCCTTCCTCTTTATTTATTTATTTTACTTTATTTATTTTATTTCTGCTTCTTTTGCCCCACCTGCCACTCATTCCCTGTTGCTGGTCAGCCCCATCCTCTTGGATAGACCACATCACCTCTAGAATATTAAATATGGTTTTCTGTGGGCAAGCAAATGGCGACTACTGGATGGCATATGTTCTGTTTCAGAAACTAGAGCTAGTGTGGTCTATCCAATGCAATTTTCTGAATCAGCACCCCAAATAACCAAACCAAATCTAAAGTTGACCAAAAACTGATTCGTAACCCTTTTGGTACTAATATTGGAAAATAGTCCCTGGTCAAAATCGTCACTGGTCAAAGTGGCCCATGGTCAAAAAACAACTGGGAACCATTGGGTTGTTGTAGAAGCATTCTCTCCTGATGTTTCACCTCTCCTGATGTTTCACTGCCATCTATGGCAGGTATCCTCAGAAGTTGTGAGGTGGGAACCACTGCTATAAAGGAATGAGATTGGGGGAAGTGGCCTTCCAAATACAAATTGTCCATGGGGAAAATGAAATTGTATTTCTTTCTACACATTCCCAACATTATGCATTGGTAATCCACAGCTAAGGAAGATAGATGCTTTTGAACTGTGGTGTTGGAGGAAAGTTCTGAGAGTGCCTTGGACTCCATCCTCCAACCAGTCCATCCTCCAGGATATAAAGCCTGGCTGCTCATTGGAGGGAAAGATACTAGAGACAAAGTTGAAGTACTTTGGCCACATCATGAGGAGACAGCAAAGCTTAGAGAAGACAATTATGCTGGGGAAAGTGGAAGGTAAAAGGAAGAGGGGCCGACCAAGGGCAAGATGGATGGATGGCATTCTTGAAGTGACTGGACAGACCTTGAAGGAGCTGGGGGTGGTGACGGCCGACAGGGAGCTCTGGCGTGGGCTGGTCCATGAGGTCACGAAGAGTCGGAGATGACTGAACGAATGAACAACAACAATCCACAGCTAAAGGTCTTATATATGTACTGTTCACATTGCCTTGGAAAAGTGCTTGCCCTTTTCTTTGGAAGCCCAAAATTTCATATATGTTCCATTAAACTGTTGCAATGCTAGAAATTTAGGAGCCGGAGGACAGTTTGATAGGGGAGCAGATTTGTTATTGAATCTAAATCCCTCATTTTGCTACAATAAGCCTGGCTTTGGAAATATCCATGGAAGCTCTAGGAGCAATGAAACAGGTCCCCAAGGTTGATACATAGCCAGCAAATCACATTGCCCACCTCTGATTGAGAAGAAAAAATGAGATGAAAGAGATGTGTATATGTCTGTTTAAATGAATGTGAATATCTGTGAATATCTGCATGATTTAATATATAAAATCCTAACAGCCATGTCCTTTGTACCTGATCAGAATCTAGACAGCATTCATGAACCCTTAAAAAAGAGATGGGAAGCTTTGTAGGGAAGAGTCGATATAGTTACAAGTCTTCTCAAATTAAGGCAGCTTCATATGGTGCAAACAGAGTACAACCACAGTATAGGTAAGGGATCTATTCCAAGTTATGTGGGTAACAGTGAACCCTACTGTTTGTGGCCTGATCATACCATAGAGACATTCTGGAGGACCTAGGAAATGTGTAAAAAGGACATATTTTGTCAGATTCAGGTAAGTGAATCTGTGTGTATAGGTTCAGTGGATATATAGGTTGTATGTATTGTCGAAGGCTTTCATGGCTGGAATCACTGGGTTGTTGTAGGTTTTTTCGGGCTATATGGCCATGGTCTAGAGGCATTCTCTCCTGACGTTTCGCCTGCATCTATGGCAAGCATCCTCAGAGGTAATGAGGTCTGTTGGAACTAGGACAAAGGGTTTATATATCTGTGGAATGACCAGGGTGAGATAAAGGACTCTTGTCTGCTGGAGCTAGGTGTGAATGTTTCAACTGACCACCTTGATTAGCATATAATGGTTTGACAATGCCTAGAGCAAACTTTTGAGAGGTGATTAGATGTCCTTGTTTGTTTCCTCTCTGTATATAGGTTGTCTTTGTGTTGTACTATGGTTTCATTTGAACTGTTATGCTTTATCCTATGGAATCCTGGGATTTGTAATTCGGTGAAGTACAAGAGCACTATGGCTGTCACCAAACACTCATAAAAACTGCTTGAGAACTGACCAACTAATGGCTCCATTGTGTGGATGGCACAGGGTCAGGAAAGTAAGAGCCAACAGAAGGATTAATTTTACCAAAGAATGACAAGGAGTTCAGTGGGCTGTCACTGTGCCCTATACAGCATTTCTATGGCACACACACACACACACACACACATATTGTGCTGTCGCATGCTGGGCCTGTGCATAAGACTGTAGACAGGACATAAATTCCGTGTGCCCAACAGGACACCGGGGCTGCCTCAGAATAAAGGCCCTTGGATTCCCCCAAACAGTCTTTAGATTGCTTAAAGGTTCAACAAAGTTCTTTATTAATGAAAACAAACAGGTACTTTAAGGCTTTCTTAGCAGTCTATTGGCTCTCTCTCAAGCTTTTCCACAGGAAACAGGCACTATCTTCTTAACTGTAACTAATGGGGAAATCCTTAACTTCTAATCTGGGCAGTCTGTCTTTGCCTCTGTTGGCGTGGAGCCCCTGCACCCGGTACCAACTACTTCTGGCTTCCACGAGTGACCCTTACCAAGCAGAGCTTTGTAGACTTCTAGGGAAAAAGAAGTTCAGGTTTCAGTGATGGCTGACTGAAGTCCCTCAGCAAAGGAGCTGTAAGGCTGTATGATCCTCGGCCAAGCTGTGGGCTGTATATCTCCCCGGCCAAGCCGTAGAAGACGAAGCTTTCTACAGGAGCTCTTGGTATTATGTCCTGCATGGAAAGCTTCTCTGTGTGAACTGAACCCAAACTGGCTCCTATTCCCTCCAAAACCCAAAAAGGGGGTGGGACCAGGGAACCTAACTATAATTGACAGGTGGCTTGCCCTATGATTGCAGCCAAAAGAAGCCACCTATCTGCAGAGTCCCTGAAACTTAGGACTACAACAAACATTAAATGCAAAGCAAACCAAATTGGAGCTCCTGGTACAGCTGTACCTGCACATATATATATATAGGTATAATACTCATGTTACTGAATATCAATATTATAGAAGAAAGTCAAGGAAGGTGGGTTTATAGCTGAATATTAAGAAAATAGAAATAATGACTATAGATGGTTTACACAAGTTTTAAATTGATGATGAAGACATGGAAAAATTTCCAAGTGTTCCATATTTGACTCAGCCCTTAATCGAAATTCAGGCAAGGAATAAAAAAAAGATGAAGTCTTAGGGTGCATCTAAATTATGGAATGAATGCAGTTTGACACCGCATGAACCTCTATGGCTGAATTCAATTAAATTATGGAAGTTGTAGTTTTACAAAGTCTTGAACCCTCTCTGCCAAAGAGATGCCAAAGAGGGACGTGCCAACACTCTTTGGCAAGGCCAAAGACCTTGTAAAGTTACCATTCTCGTGTTTCCATAGGATAGAGCCATGGCATTTAAAGTGGTGTCAAACTGCATTAATTCTACAGTGTAGATGCACCTGTAGATGGAAAAGAGCTTGTTTTATCCACCCTGAATTAAAGTACACTAAAATACAACATTGTATTGTTGTATTGTGTTCTGAGGCCTCGGCCTGTTGTAAGCCGCATCGAGTCCCTTGGGAGATGCTAGCGGGGTACAAATAAAGTTATAATAATAATATAATAATAATAATAATAATAACAATGCCTGAGCTTTGTGAGCACAGCATTTTTTTTTTATTATTTTCCATGTTAGGAGTGACTTGAGAAACTGCAAGTCACTTTTGGTGTGAGAGAATTGGCTGTCTGCAAGGACGTTGCCCTGGGGACACCCGGATGTTTTGTTGTTTTACCATCCTTGTGGGAGACTTCTCTCATACCCCCCACATGGGGAGCTGTTGCTGACAGAGGCAACTTAGCCGTGCTCTCCCCAGATTCGAACCTCCAACCTGTTGGTCTTCAGTCCTGCCAGCACAAGGGTTTAACCCATTGCACTACCAGGGACTCCATTTTTTTCAAATGAAGCAGAGTGTTTGAGGATTGTGACATTTGTAGGGATACTAAGATGCTTGTTTGTAAAGCTGTTGTCCTTCTAACTCTATTGTATGCCTGTGAAACAGGGACACAAATGTCACGGTCAACTTCTGCAAAGATTCCATCAACATTGTCTTCGAAAAATCCTGCAAATCCCTTGGGAAGGTGATAGGCAGACAAATATTAGTGTTCTGGAAGAAGCAAAGACCACCATCATTGAAGTGATGATCCTGTCATCAACTTTCTGGACCAGATGCATTATGTGAATAACCATTCACTGTCTCCCAAAGTAGTTATTCTGTTCTCAATTTAAGAACAGAAAATGGAACCCAAAAATACAACCTGAAAAACCTACAACAACCCAGTGATTCCGGCCATGAAAGCCTTCAACAATACAGAAAATGGAATGTCAGTGGATAACAAAAGAGCTTTAAAGATGGTCTTAAAACTAACCTTAAAAATGTGGAATTAACACTGAGAACTGGGACGTCCTGACCTTTGAGTGTTCTAACTGGAAGTCATTTAGCACCAATAGAGAGTGTTTGAGGACCAGGACATCCATAGGAATACCAAGGTGCTTGTTTATAAAGCTATTATTCTCCCAACCTTGTTATATGCCTGCAAAATGTGGACTGTCTACAGAGATCACACTCAACTCCTGGAACAATTCCATCAGCATTGCCTCCAAAAAATCCTGCAGACAAATGTCAGTGTGCTAGAAGAAGCAAAGGACACCAGCATGGAAGCAATGCTCCTATGCCATCAACTCTGCTGGACTGGCCATGTTGTTGGAATGCCTGATCACCATTTCCCAAAGCAGTTACTATACTCCCAATTCAAGAACAGAAAACATAATGTTGGTGGACAGAAAAAGAGATTTATAGATGAGATTAAGCCAATCTTAAAAACTGTGGCATAGGCAACAAGAACTGGGAAGCCCTGGCCCTTGAGCACTCTAACTAGAGGACAGCTGTGACCATCAGTGCTGTAGAATTTGAAGAGGCATGAATGGAGGATGAAAGCAAGAGGAAGGTGCATCAACCCAACCTTGACCAGGAACGCTTTCCACCTAGAATTAGATGTCCTCACTGTGGGAGAACATACGGATCAAGAATAGGGCTCCACAGCTACCTACAGACCCACAACCAAGACACTACACTTGGAGAACCATCATCCTTGGGCTACGAGGGATCACCTAAGTAAGTAGCGCCAATAGTGCTATGGATTTTGAAGAGATATAAATAAAGGATGAAAGAAAGAAAAAAGTGTGCCAACAAACTGTTGTTGTGACCATCTTCCATCTGGCAATCTTATTAATTTTGGTTCTGCACCCCATGTGCTGCCAGTAAGTTTCCGCAGGATGTTATTGTGTGCAGCTACTTTGTTCTTGCTGTTCAAGCAGTGTTTCCTATATGCTAGTGTCAGGGGCAGCTCAACCCATTATATGAACTAAGCATTTGCAGTATAGTTGCCCAGGGGCGCTCTTGAGGCGCTCTTGGAGGAAAATAGACCTTGACATTTGGGAGCTGTAGTTACTGGGATGTATAGTTCACCTACAATCAAAGAGCATTCTGAACTCCACCAATGATGGAACTGAACCAAATATGTCACACAGAACTCCCACGACAAACAGAAAATATATATCAGTGATTGGTTGGGGGGGGGGGGGGGCGTCAAAATACTGTTTGCTTACTGTTGAAAATTACCTAGGGCCTCTGGCTAGTGTTCGATCTAAGGTGACACCAAGATATTTAGGATGGAAACAATGTTCAAGCTCTTGACCTTCCCAGGTGACTTTCAATTTTCTGTTGCCTTCATGGTTGTGTAGGTAGAAAGCACACACTTGTGTCTTGACAGGGTTAGGGTTCAGGTGGTTATCTTTGTACTAGCTGGAGAGATCTTTGAAGGCAATAGTAAGTTGGATTTCAACTGTTTCAAAGTCTTTTGCTTGTGTTGTTAGGCCAAGGTCATCAGCATATATAAAGCTCTTTGTGAGTGGTGGTTGTGGCTGATCATTAGTAAAGATATTAAACAAGGTCGGTGCAAGAACACTGCCTTGGGGTAAGCCATTCCTTTAATAAGAACATCATTAATAAGAACATCAGCCCTTGCCTTGTCTTACTTAACTGCCAAGTATACCTGCCCTGTTTGGCATAAGTCTACCCATGCAAAGCAGGTGAACATAGCAATGAATGAAACATGCAGAATAATCACAGGATGTCTTAAACGTACACCTGTTGGTAAGCTCTACAAGCTAGGTGGCATCCCCCCCCCCCCCCCCGGATGTGTGACGGCAAGTTGCTGCTAAATGTGAGAGAAATAAGGTTGAACACTGTGAAAATCATCCACTACATGGCTACCAGCCTCCTCCCAGTAGACTCAAATCAAGGAAAAGCTTCATGAGAACTACCACTCCTCTTTGCATCCTCCCAGCAACAACAAGGGTATCCCTCTGGGCAGCTAAACCAGGAAATCCCAACTGGATGGGCCCCCACGAAGGTCTTCCTCCAGGGGCAAACCAAGAATGGGCAACTTGGAAGTCCCTGAACAGACTTAGAAGTGGAGTGGGCAGATCAAAAGACAACCTGGCAAAATGGGCACTACCTTAAAAGAATCCCACACCTTGTGTGACTGTGGAGCAGAACACACAACTCTGCAACTGTATGCTTGTCCACTATGCCCTGCCTCATGTACAGAGGAAGAATTGTTGGAGGCTACAGTCAATGCCATTGCTGTTGCCCATTTTTGGTCAAAATAAATTTAGCCATCTTTGCTCCTATTTTTAACAGTTTTATACTCATTTATGCAATGCTTTTGATATGAAATAAATAAATCTGGCAATCTATGTCCTCAATGTGAAAGACCATGTGTGGATCCAGAATAGGTCTGAACGTCACTTATAGACCCTCCACCAAGACTGTGGTGGATCTGTAAGTGACCCTTGGAAGACAATGATACTCAGCTTATAGACAGATAGATAAAGTATGCACTTGGGTAAAGCGACCTGCTTAGAGCCAGTTGCAGAAACCAAACTCTATCACTCTATCACTCTTTTTCACCTGCCAGTAAGGAGGCTGTTGAACCGGTGCTTGGCTGCTGTCACGGACTGGATGAGGGACAACAGATTGAAACTAAATCCAGACAAGACAGAGGTACTCCTGGTCAGTCGTAAGACCGAACAGGATACGGGGTTACAGCCTGTGCTGGACGGGGTCACACTCCCCCTAAAAGCACAGGTACGCAGTCTGGGAGTTCTCCTGGATTCATCGCTGAGCCTGGAACCCCAGGTGTCAGCAGTGGTCAGGGGAGCATTCGCACAATTAAAACTTGTGCGCCAGCTGCGCCCGTACCTTTGGAGGGCAGACTTGGCCACGGTAGTACATGCTTTGGTTACATCCCGCTTAGATTACTGCAATGCTCTCTACGTGGGGTTGCCTCAGAAGACTGCCCGGAAGCTGCAGCAAGTACAACGCACGGCAGCCAGATTACTAACGGGTGCTGGGTACAGGGAGCACACCACTCCGCTGTTACTCGAACTCCACTGGCTGCCGATTAGCTTCCGAGCACAATTCAAAGTGCTAGTGTTAACCTATAAAGCCCTAAACGACTCCTGCCCTGTTTACCTCTCCGAACGTATTCTCCCCTATGAACCATCAAGACCACTAAGATCATCTGGAGGGGCCCTGCTCTCGGTCCCACCGCCTGCACAAGCACGGCTGGTGGGGACGAGGGACAGGGCCTTCTCGATAGTGGCCCCTCGACTTTGGAACTCCCTGCCATTAGAGATCAGAACTGCCCCCTCCCTCATGACGTTCAGGAAACTAACAAAGACCTGGTTGTGGAACGCGGCATTTGACAACTGATTTAATTCTTTGCCCACATGAAAGGAGGATGATGAATGGGATTGTGATGGTGTTGGACAATTTGGCTCTTTTAACTGTGATGATGTTTTAATGTGTATGGTGCTGATATTTTAATCGTGTAATGAAGTGGCATTGTGTTGTTATTGTATATTCTTTGTATGTTAACACATGTTGTGAACCGGTCCGAATCCCTCTTTGAAGATGAGAGGGTCGGTATATAAAACCTCGAAATAAATAAATAATAAATAAAATAAATACAGAGACATCCTGGCATTAATGGTGTAACCGCTATGGATGATTCTTATGGGAGAAAAAAAATCCAGCCTTTGTGAAAATGGCTCCTCTGCTTTCCAGGAAATATTACAAAAAAGTGTGTTTTTAATATGGTGAGAAGACAGAGGAAGGTCTTTTCCATCCCTACAAGCAGGTCCATGGAAGTGGGAAAGTGGAAAATTGATAGAGTTCGCAGCCAGCTCCATGACACGTTTGTAGTTGCAAAAGTCCCACGCCGATGCCATGTTGCCATTTGTTATTGTTAGGGCTATATTGATGAAAATTCAGCAGAGGAGAATTGAGAGCAAGCTCTTTAATAAGAGGCATGCGTAGGCTTCTAAGCTTGGCTGCACCCAATGTCAGACAGCAATCTCTTGCTCTCCTCTTTCTCTCTCTGTGGTATTGCATGCTTTTCTTCTCTTTGCCTTGAGGCGATCCTTTGTGTACATGCGTGTGTGTGTGTATAGACAATTACAATTATTATTTGCTAACAAGGGAGCTGTGGGTTTTCAGAGGAAATACTCTTAGAAAGGTAGGTAGGGAGAAAGACATTTGCTCATCTCTCTCCAGTTTTTCATTCCTGGTCACATCATGGTTCTGACAAGTGCTCCTCTCGTTTCCTCCCTAAAGTCTTCCTTTTTGAAAAAGGAAATATGTTTTTCAAATGCTTTTTTTAAAAAAAAAATCCTGAATGTAATGGCACACACAAGTGAAATGCGATGGAGGGCGAGGAAAGGTGTTCGTTCCACCATCTCATTCACCTACTCATTTAGTTACCGTAGTAACTCAATCTCGCTTCTGACGTCCTCGGAATATAAATCATGCAATTAATTGGAAGTAATTTCAGAAGGGTAGTTTTCAAGATGGCGTCTCGAGGAGTTCTGGCAGCTCCTCCATCGCTGGTCATGCATAGGTGAGAACGATGGTCACGGAAGCTGCATTTCTCTCAAAAACAGCTAGATTATTATGTAGTGTTTCTCTTAGTTCGGATACATTCCTTCACCCCTGAAAAACTGATGGATTAGGAAGATGGAATTACAATAGACCAACAAACCAACCTCCCTACTCTCCAGGACTCATAGATGCTACACAGAGAATTTGGGTGTTTTTTGTCTTAGGGTTTAATACAGTTGGATTACTTACTTACTTACTTAGGCGATCCCTCGCTTTCCGAGGATGATTGTCTTCCAATATTCTTGTGGGTCCGTATGTGGCTGTGGAGCCCTATTCTTGCTCTGCATCTTCTTCCGCAGTGAGGGCATTGGTTTCCAGGTGGAAGGCGGTCTCGGTCGGGGTTGGCTTGACGTGCCTTCCTCTTGGCACATTTCTCTTTTTCACCCTCCACTCGTGCCTCCTCAAATTCTGCAGCACTGCTGGTCACAGCTGACCTCCAGCTGGAGCGGTCAAGGGCCAGGGCTTCCCAGTTCTCAGCGTCTATGCCAGAGTTTTTAAGGTTGGCTTTGAGCCCATCTTTAAATCTCTTTTCTTGCCCTCCAACATTCCATTTTCCATTCTTGAGTTCGGAGTAGAGCAGCTGTTTTGGGAGACGGTGGTCGGGCATCCGGACAACGTGGCCGGTCCAGCGGAGTTGGTGGCGGAGGACCATCGCTACAATGCTGGTGGTCTTTGCTTCTTCCAGCACGCTGACATTTGTCTGCTTGTCTTCCCAAGAGATTTGCAGGATTTTCCGGAGGCAGCGCTGATGGAATCATTCCAGGAGTTGCATGTGACGTCTGTAGACAGTCCACGTCTCACAGGCATAGAGCAGGGTTGGGAGGACAATAGCTTTATAAACAAGCACCTTGGTATCCCTACGGATGTCCTGGTCCTCAAACACTCTCTGCTTCATTCGGAAAAATGCTGCGCTTGCAGAGCTCAGGCGGTGTTGTATTTCGATGTCGATGTTGACCTTGGTGGAGAGGTGGCTGCCAAGGTAGCGGAAATGATCAACATTTTCTAATGTTACACCATTAAGCTGTATCACTGGCATTGGAGAGGGATTGGCTGGTGCCTGCTGGAAAAGCACCTTGGTTTTTTCAATGTTCAATGACAAGCTGAGCTTCTCGTATGCTTCTGCAAAGGTGTTTAGAGTGGCTTGTAGATCTTCTTCTGAATGTGCACAGACGACGTTGTCATCAGCATACTGGAGTTCTATAACAGATGTTGTTGTAACCTTGGTTTTGGCTTTCAGTCTGCTGAGGTTGAATAGCTTGATATTTGCTTAAATAGCTTGCTATGGAATCATAGTTGGATTAATACAGTTTGGGACCATGTATTGTCGAAGGCTTTCATGGCGGGAATCACTAAGTTGCTGTAAGTTTTTTGGGTTGTATGGCCATATTCCAGGAGCATTATCTCCTGACATTTCACCTGCATCTATGGCATGCATCCTTAGAGGTTGTGAGGTCTGTTGGAAACTAGAAAATTGGAGTTTATATATCTGTGGTATATCCAGGGTGGGAGAAAGACCTCTTGTCTGTTTGAGATAGGTGTGAATGTTTCAATTGGCCACCTTGATTAGCATTTAATAGCCTAGCAGTTTTCAAGGTGTGGCTTCTTAATGCTATTTTGGGACCACTTTGACTGCCGTGGTTTGATGCTATGGAATCATGGGACTTGTACTCTTAAAAAGCCTTTATCCTTCTCTATCTTTGCTAGAGTGCTGGTGCCTCATCAAACCGCAAATCCTAGGATCCCATAACATAGAGCCATGACAATTCATGCACTGCCAAACTTTATTGATCTGACAGTGTAAATAGACCTTTGGTATTGGTAAAGCTGTCTTTTAGCACTACTGTTCACATGAATTGCTTTCACACCCCTCAATGTTTTCTTGGTGTTTTGGTTTTTAGTCTGTTCCTGGGGTTCTTTGGGCCACGGATTCAGAACATTGTATTGGATAGACTGCATCAGCTCTCTTTTCTTAGATATGATTCTTCTGGATTTCTGTGGGCAAGAATATGATGAATGGTATATGGCATATGTTCTTCATCTCAAAAATTATAGTGCATAGGAGGAAACTGGTACCATATTTTGAATCAACAGGTCAAATATAGTCAGAAACATAGCAAACATGTGAGGCACCAAAATGAGTGTTGCCCAATGTTTTCTTCCCATATTTTTTCACTGTTTATCTTCCCCAACCATAAATAAAAATTGTTATACTATGTTATGAACGCTCCAAATCTTGGCATACAATTCTATATCTTTACACATGAAGATTCTATCTGGTTTATTCACAACTGCCCTTCCTCATCTTAAAGTTCATCTATACTATATAATTACTGCAGTTTGACACCACTTTAACTGCTATGGCTCAATGCTAGCCAGGGTGGTCTCAGGATTGGTGTTGGAGTCACAGTGGCTAATAGTGCTGGGAGACTTCAATGTCTATGCTGAGATTGCCCTGTTGGAAGTGGCTCAAGATTTCATGGCCTCCATGACAACCAGGTGGTGTCTTGCTGCAGGGCACACTTTGGACCTTGTTTTCTGTGCAGGATGGGACGATGGTGATTGTGGTATGGAGGAATTTGTCACAGTTTCATTGTGGATTAATCACTACCTGGTCAGGTTTAGACTTGCTGGGACTCCAACCCTTGCAGAGGTGGGGTACTGATTAGGTTGGTCCACCCCAGGAGGTTTATGGATCCAGATGGATTCCTGATAGTTCTTGGGGATTTTCCTATCACCTTGGCAGGTAATTCCATTGACGTTCTGGCTGACCTCTGGAGTGGGGAAATGGCCAGAGTGGAGGATACAATCACTCCTGAATGTCCCATCTCATGGAGCACAGTGAAACCAGCCCCTTGGTTTTCCAAGGAGTTGGCAGTGATGAAGCAAGCGAGACACAATGCTAGAGTAATGTTGGCAGAGAACTCATAGTAATCTGACTGAGCATGGGCTAAAGCATATTTGAAAGTCTACTCCGCAGCAATGGAGGCAGCAGAGACATTGTTTATTGGTGCCACCATTGCATCTGTAAGGTACCATCCAGCTGAGCTGTTTCAAGTGGTCAGAGGGCTCGTGGCGCAGCTGGCTGAGTGTCAGCTGCATTAAGATCACTCTGACCAAAAGGTCATGAGTTCGAAGCCAGCCCGGGCTGGAGTGGGTGTCCAGCCATTGTGTAGCCCGTTGTCGACCTTTGCAACCCGAAAGACAGTTGCATCTGTCAAGTAGGAAAATAAGGTACCACCTTGTGTGGGAGGCTAAATTTAACTAATTTATGAGGCCATAAAGAAAAAAGACTCCAGGGAATGTGGAATGTGGAAGAACTTCATCGGTGTCGTTGATGGACGATGAAAAGCAGCAGCTCCCCTGGCGGCCAGAAAGAAAGTTAAATAGCCTCGGTGTATTTGTCTGTTAAACGTTGTTTGTCAAACTGGCATTGAATGTTTACCATATATGTGTTGACTGTAATCCGCCCCGAGTCCCCTGCGGGGTGAGAAGGGCGGAATATAAGAACTGTAAATAAATAAATAAATAAATAAATAATATTACATACTGGTCCACATCAATTTTGCCAAGATCGAAGCCTTCCAAGTTAAGCAGCTTCGCACCTTCCTGGGCCTTTCCAGAACAACACTGATGGCAGCAGTAAGGGCTGAGCTAGGAATACTCCCAGTAAAAGCTCAAATCTTAATGAGACAGTTTAATTACTGGTCAAAAGTAAACTCTATGGATCCCAGTAGACTTCCTCGCCTATGTCTAGAGGGTCAAGTCCAGCATGGATGGCGGCTCTGAATAATGAGTTGGCTGGATTTGGTCTGCCTTTGCAATTTCTGGGTGTTTTGGGTCTGGGGGCAGGGCAAGGGCTCAAGCGGCACATTCAGGATGTCTATGCACAGCTGGACCTAGAGAGCATAGGTAGGTCTTCAGCCACAAGGTTTTTAGCTTCCCACAAAAGGAATACTCATTTAGAGCACTATCTAACTATTCCACTTCCACTACCCTTAAGAAGAATATATACTAGGGCTAGGTTTGAACAACTCGGTATTATGGTGCAAACCAGGCACTACTGTAACATCCCAAGAAGTGAGAGATTCTGTGTCTGGGGAGAACAAACAGTGGAAGACATTGAACATTTCTTAATTGACTGTCCAGCATACACCGAACTGCGAGACAGATATATTTACATCCAATATTATCCAACTGCAGGTCTCCCAGCAGAAATGATATTCTGACATCCCTCTTGCAAGGGCAGGAAAAATCCAGCATAATCAGAGTATGCCTTTTTATTCTGAAAGCTATTAAGAAAAGAGCAGATTTCCTGAAAGAAGAACCAGGAAAATAAGAGTCTGACTATAAATAGAAGGTCAGCTGCTGTCCTCACCTTTTTTCCGTGTTTTTTACTCATGTTCTATTTTGAAATGGTCATATGACTGATCAAATAAATAAATAAATAATAATAATAATTATTATTATTACTGGTCCTCTAGGAGAAATCCCTGACTATTCAGCAGCCTGCTGTGAAGAATTTGCATTGCACTTTGCAGATAAAGTCATTCAGATCTGTTCCAACTTGGATGCTGTGATTGATACAGTTCCAATGAATGTAGCTCTGACTCCTGCTTGTACAGTGTTGATGGATACTTTGGAATTTGTGCAGCCTGAGGATGTGGACAGGATCCTTGGAAAGGCTAGAGCTACCACATGTATTCTAGATCCTTGCCCTTCCTGGCTGATCAAACAGACCAGAGGGGAACTGGCAGAGTGGGTGAAGGGAGTATAGACAATTCCTCCTTGAAACAAGGCAAAATTCCAGCTTGCCTAAAGGAGGCAGTTACACACACATACACACCCTTTTATTATGGTCCAAAGACCCTTATTGCACCGTAGACATACAAGGTATGTAAGTAATGATATTAAGAACATCCAGTTGATGGAACACACAAATTTGCAATGGATAAAATTTACAACAGTTAAAAATGGCTTAAAATACATGTTGGCTAAAAACATAGGTAAAAAGACTACAAGAAGTCCCAGAGTGTTTCAGCTTGTGTCTAAAATTGGGAATTGTCTAATTCTAGCTGCCTCAGAAAGAAACTTGGCAACCATAGCCTGTTCATAGAAACTGTATGACATTAGAACGAGGTAGATGCATTCTACTTTCTGTTTGTTACATGGGCAGTCTTTCATTATATGGGGTACCTGCAAACCTCCCATGCAGAAATTCAGATGGGAGCATGTTGCACTTGCTTTGGAAAATGGACAGTAGTATTTGGACACAGTCAAGTTCTTTAGATAGTTTGCTGCATGGAAAGGTCTAACATACTGTATGGACGGGGCAATAAGGGAGCAAGATACATAAGAGTGAGAGCACAGCTCACAAAAGGCAATGTCCCACAGTCTCTGTTTGATTGATTTGAGAGCCGTCAAACCCCAGGTGAGTTAGAAGGGATGTGGAAAGGCTGATGGAGGAGGCTTTCTTAGAACTGATCTTAAACCAACTGCTTATGTACTCATTTTGAGCTAAGTGGCTCAGTGGGTGAAAGCACTGAGCTGCTGAGCTTGTTGATCGAAAGGTCGCAGGTTCAATTCCGGGGAGCGGCGTGAGCTTCCGCTGTCAGCCCTAGCTTCTGCCAACCTAGCAGTTCGAAAACATGCAAATGTGAGTAGATCAATAGGTACCGCTCCGGCGGGAAGGTAACGGCGGGCCATGCAGTCATGCCGGCCACATGACCTTGGAGGTGTCTACGGACAACGCTGGCTCTTGGGCTTAGAAATGGAGATGAGCACCACACCCCAGAGGCAGACATGACTGGACTTAATGACAGGGGACTACCTTTACCTTTACTAATGAATCAAACCGAATCCTAAACTAAAAACTTTGATCTTGAACCAGTATTTAAGTGCCCACCACCAGGCTCTTATTAACAGGGAAGCAGTTGTGAGACCTATATTTTAAAAGCTATTCCTGAACTCCTCCATAATGGACAAATACTAGCCAACCTCCTTTTTTTGAACAAGTTTTTGGAGCATGTGGTGGTCTTCAAACTCCAGGGATTTCTGAATGAAATGGATTATCTAGATTCATTTCAATCTGTTTTCAAGCCTGGTTATGGAACAGAGACAGTTTTGGTCACCTTGGTGGATGACTTAAGCAGAGAGCTAGACTGGGAAGTGTGTCCGTGTCAGTTCTCTTGGACCTCTCAGTGGCTTTCAATATCATTCAATATCCCATTTTTCCACCCAAACAAGACACAAAGCAACTTTCAATATAACTTAACCCAGAACATCTAAAACAATATGGAGGACAAATGTTTTAAAGAGAGTACAGAATAATCAAGCCACTTCTTTTAAAATCCTGAATTGAGATATATGCACTGTCTATTTAGAACGGGTTTCTAAATCCAGTGTACACCTTTAGTTTTCTTTTTTAAAAAATGCACAGTGGTAATTGCCTCCTTTTGGACCCTAATGCCAATGTGTCCTCCTGTTGGCAGTCTCTCTATTAACTCTATGTCATTTATGATGCCTTTGGCACGTCAAACATTATCCTTCAGCTGTGTGTCAGCCCATTGCTCTGGCGGACAATGGGAGATGGGACGGCATCAATCAAAACTGAGTATTATTTCACCACCTGACACCTGTTATAACTTCTGCTGGGCTGGAAATGCCAACAAGAGAGCCCATGTTGTTATTGGGAAGGTTAATAAACTCTTCAAGTGCTTCCCAGTCAAGAAAATCCTTGTATGATAGCCACCATTATCTTAATTCGCAGATAACCCCTATCTGCTTCAATGCTTTCCCAGCCAATCATGTCTTACGGGATGACAAAAATACTCCTGGCACTTGCAAAGATGATATGTTTTGGGCCACTATTTAATACTCAGGGGTTGACTTTAATTTGGGTCTATGTCCTATTTCTAAAGGCAGCAATTTCAAGGAAAGGCGAGCTATAATAGGACAAGATATTACAGTTGCATGAAGTCAGTCTAGATCAGTGTTTCTCAACCTGGGGGTCGGGACCCCTGGAGGGGTCGCGAGGGGGTGTCAGAGGGGTCACCAAAGACCACCAGACAACACAGTATTTTCTGTTGGTCATGGGGGTTCTGTGTGGGAAGTTTGGCCCAGTTCAATCGTTGGTAGGGTTCAGAATGCTCTTTGATTGTATGTGAACTATAAATCCCAGCAACTACAACTCCCAAATGTCAAGGTCTATTTTCCCCAAACTCTACCAGTGTTCATATTTGGGCATATTGAGAATTCGTGCCAAGTTTGGTCCAGATCCATCATTGTTTGAGTCCACAGTGCTCAGTGAATGTAGATGAACTACAACTCCCAAAACTCAAGGTCAATGCCCACCAAACCCTTCCAGTATTTTTTGTTGTTCATGGGAGTTCTGTGTGCCAAGTTTGATTCAATTCCGTTGTTGGTAGAATTCAGAATGCTCTTTGATTGTAGGTGAACTATAAAACCCAGCAACTACAACTCCCACAGGACCCCACCAGTATTCAAATTTGGGCATATTGGGTATTTGTGCCAAATTTGGTCCAGTGAATGAAAATACATCATGCATCTCAGATATTTACATTACAATCCATAACAATAGCCAAATTACAATTATGAAGTTGCCACAAAAATATTGTTATGGTTGGGGGTCACCATAACATGAGGAAGAGTATTAAGGGGTCGCGGCATTAGGAAGGTTGAGAACCACTGGTCTAGATCATACACATAACGTTTGCTAAAGTTGAAAGGAGGTGCAGAGGTAAGGTCTTGGCCATCTTGAGAAGCCAGTGATCTTCTTTCCAAAAAGGAAAGACAAAAAGCCATAAAAATGAAACCAATCCAGAGGCAAAGAATCCAAATATAAATCCATGAGTCCAAAGAGTGCTGAAAGCCTGATAGAACAAACAGTTACAAACATTAACAGCTCCCAGGAACTACTGACTGAAAGGTTTATAGCCATGTAACCAGGTGGATAAATTGTCATTGCCTCTCATTTCAGCTCCAGATGTGGACTCTTCCAATGCTGCTCTTATTCCCATCAACATACTGCAAAGGATGGGTTTTTTGTCTGTCTCCCAATTCTAGTTGAGAAGAAAGCCAAGTTTTTGAAGTTCCTCATCAATTTAGTCCAACACTTGCAAGTGTTGAACCTGACTCAGCACATAGAAGATGGCTTTGAAAGGCAGCAGATCACAGGAGCTGTCTTCATAGACCTGTCAGCAGCCTATGATACTGTGAACCACCACCTCCTCCTAAGAAAAATGTATAATATCACAAAGGACTACCACCTCACCCGCCTCATAGGAAACCTGCTACAAAACAGGAGCTTTTTTGTTGAGTTCAGAGCCAGAGAAGCAGATGGCGGAAACAGAAGAACGGCCTGCCTCAGGGGATCCTGCTTGCTCCATCCATGTTCAACATCTACACAAATGACCAGCCACTGCCAGAAGGGACAGAGAGTTTCATCTATGCTGATGATCGTGCCATTACTGCTCAAGCAGGGAGCTTTGAGATGGTTGAACAGAAGCTTTCCAAAGCTCTAGGTGCTCTTGCTGCCTATTACAGGGAAAACCAGCTGATCTCCAACCCATCTAAAACACAGACATGTGTCTTTCATCTCAAGAACAGACAAGCATCCCGAGCTCTGAAGATCACCTGGGAAGGAATCCCACTGGAGCATTGCAGCGCACCCAAATACCTGGGGGTCACTCTGAACCGTGCTCTGACCTACAAGAAGCATTGCCTGAACATCAAGCAAAAAGTGGGTGCTAGAAACAATATCATACGAAAGCTGACTGGCACAACCTGGGGATCACAACCAGATACAGTGAAGACATCTGCCATTGCGCTGTGCTACTCTGCTGCTGAGTATGCATGCCCAGTGTGGAACACATCTCACCACACTAAAACAGTGGATGTGGCTCTTAATGAGACATGCCGCATTATCACGGGGTGTCTGCGCCCTACACCACTGGAGAAATTACACTGCTTAGCTGGTATTGCACCACCTGACATCCGCTGGGAAGTGGCAGCCAATAGTGAAAGGACCAAGGCAGAGACATCTCCAGCTCATCCCCTGTTTGGATATCAGCCAGCACGTCAATGACTTAAATCCAGACATAGTTTTCTAAGATCTACAGAGACACTCGCTGGAACACCTCAGCAAGCGAGAGTCCAAAAGTGGCAGGTTCAAACCCAGAACCTCAACCAATGGCTGATACCAAATGAGAAACTCCCCCCTGGGCACACAGAGGACTGGGCGACTTGGAAGGCACTGAACAGACTGCGCTCTGGCACCACGAGATGCAGAGCCAACCTTCAGAAATGGGGCTACAAAGTGGAATCCTCGACATGCGAGTGCGGGAGGAGCAAACCACTGACCACCTGCTGCAATGCAACCTGAGCCCAGCCACATGCACCATGGAGGACCTTCTTGCAGCAACACCAGAAGCACTCCAAGTGGCCAGCTACTGGTCAAAGGACATTTAATCAACTACCAAACTCACACATTTTGTATTTTCTCTGTTTGTTTGCTTTGTTCTGTTAGAAATGTAATATAATTGACTGGCTGCCCTGACACGAGAAATAAATAAATAAATCAATTTAGTCTGCCACCAACTGTTTTGATCAGTTGTCACTTGTAGCCAGAAGCCTTTTGGACTGTATTGGATTCCTTGGATATAAGGGACAGCTATAACAGGGGTGGTCTTTTACCAGGGTGGAAGGAGATGTGACAAGCTCTTATTTCACAGGGCAGTACACCAAGGTTTTACACTTGGATCATGGATGATCAGATGAAGATGGGAAGAAAACACAGGTGAGAGATGAACCTCTGAGGGCACCAGATTCTTCACAACAACTTGTCAGCTGGACAAATGTATCTTCTTAAGTCTAGAGTTTATAAATCTTAACCTATTTCTTCCTTGCTTACATAGACATAATAATAATAATAATAATAATAATAATAATAATAATAATAATAATATGCAGTATGACATAACGGTATTCCATACAGTCATGCCAGTGGTCCCATTACCTTAGAGGCATCTACAGACAATGCTGGTTCTTAAGCTTAGAAATGAAGATGAGCACTGCCCCCCCCCCCCCCCCCAGAGTTGGTCAGAACAAGACTTATCGTCAAGGGGAAATCTCTACTTTACTTCCAGTATCACAGGTTCGAATCTGGGGAGAGGCGGATGAGCTTCCTCTATCAGCTCCAGCTCCTCATACGGGGACATGAGAGAAGCCTCCCACAAGGATGATTTTTAAAAAATCAAATCATCTGGGCGTCCCCTGGGCAACATCCTTGCAGACGGCCAATTCTCTCACACCAGAAGCAACTTGCAGTTTCTCAAGTCGCCCCTGACACGACAGAAAAAAAACCAAAAACAAAACACCTCCAGTATTCATAAGTTATGTTCCTGGCCAGTTACCTCAAACCATGGGTACAATCAAATTACATTGCCAGATGTTTGATTCCAGCATGACATAAAGCAGTGGTACCTAACCTTTTTTGACCAGTGAGCACTTGACGAGGAACCACTTTGACCAGGGAGCACTTTGACCAGGGACCACTCTCCAACATTAGTACCAAAAGGGTTACGAATCGATTTTTGGTCAACTTTAGATTCTGTTTGGTTATTTGGGGTGCTAATTCAGAAAATTGTATTGGCTAGACCACATCAGCTCTAGTTTCTGATACAGAACATATGCCATCGAGTAGTCACCATCTGCTCAACCACAGAAAATCGTATTTAATAATCTAGAGCTGATGTGGTCTATCCAGTGCAATTTTCCCAAATAACTCCAGGAACAGGCCTAAAAATGGTGACACCAAGAATTTTGTTTTGGTTGAGCTATGTTATTATCAGTAAATTCTGTTAACGCTCATATTAAAAAAGAGGGAGAGGGGGCTGAGGTTGAACAAACTATAAAAAGCAGAGTGTGAGACCCAATAAATTGTCCCTAACAGCAATAATAATAATAATAATAATAATAATAATAATAATAATAACAATAACAACTACTACTACTACTTGGGGGGGGGAGGGGCTAAACAGGGTTTAGAAAGGGCTGCTTTCCCCTTACAACTCTTGTGTTTGGCAATGGGAGCTAATAATAATAATAATAATAATAATAATAATAATAATTCTTTGGCAGGACTAAATAGGGTCTAACATAGGGCAATGTGCTGGTATCTCCTTGTTTCCTTCTCTTCCACTCTCCTTCAATGGTGGCATGCACACCTCTAGCGCACGCACAGTTGCAATTTCCCCCTTCATATCTCACGGACCTTATTTAAGGTCTCACAACCCACCCATGGGCCATGGCTCATGGGTTGGGAACCACTGCTATAGAGTTATATTCTAGGATATAGAAATTCCTAGGAAGGTCATGAGTTCGAAGCCAGCCCAGGTTGGAGTGAGTTTCCAACCAATTGTGTGTAGTCTGTTGTTGACCTTTGCAATCCGAAAGACAGTTGCATCTGTCAAGTAGGAAAATAAGGTACCACCTTAAAGTGTGGGGAGGCTAAATTAACTGCTTTATGAGGCCATAAAAAAGACTCCAGCAAAGCATTCCAGCAGGGAAGCATGCGGGGAATGCGGAAGTGCTTCATCAGCATCGCAGATGGACGATGAAAGCGACAGCTCCCCGGCAGCCAGAAAAGTTAAATAGCCTCTGTGTATGTCTGTATATGTTTGTATGTCAAAAATTGGCATTGAATGTTTGCCATATATGTGTACACTGTAATCCGCCCCGAGTCCCCTGCGGGGTGAGAAGGGCAGAATATAAAATCTGTAAATAAATAAATAATCAATAACATTTGCTAGACTTTCTAATACAATTCTATGGTAACCTCTAGGGGAAGCAATCAAAGTATACCAAAGAATGGTTGCAAATTCCTATAGAGACTATATTTCTCCAGGTGCAAGAAAAATGAGAATGTGGATTTCAATTCTCCGTTTCCCGGAAGCTTACTAAAATTTTCCTTGATATAGAGAAAAGCAAAGCACAGCTTTCCTTTGGTATTCCTACTTTTCCGTATTTTAGTCCTGCTGGAACCCCAGATTGCAAAGATTCAGTGAGCTGCTATATATCCCATGGGCAGGCAATTCGATTTGCTGAGATGAATCAATCCTAATTCCCTCCTCTTTCCCAATTTACATTCAATCTTTCAGCTCACAATCATCAAAACATGTACCATTATAGGAAATTTTGCAAGAAGTTGCATGTTTTAAGGGCTCCGAGAAAAATTCCTAAGGCTCTTCTTCAGCAGATTGCTGTGAACATGTCTAAATGAAAAGGTCCATCCTATGATACGTGGGATGCAAGATGCCTCATTGAATCTTGATGTATAGGTATAATAGGAAAGCTTCTGATGCAAGGTAACTATCGATTGCTTAATGCTTTAGTAAATACCACAGAGAAGGCAATGTAATTACTCATTTATGCTCTCTTTTCAGCCAGTGCATAAGAGAAGGGAACAAAATGAGTTGGCAAGATTAATCTCTGTACAATTACAAAATCAGAAAGTCTCTTACGGCAATGGCTGTCCAGCTAATTGTGAGCAACGGTTCTCTCAAAGGTTCCTGTACTTCCTAAACTGCGTGTGCAGAGGCCTTCATGAAAAGAGACGCCACAGACATTTGCCAGCCTGACATGTCTTTATGACATGCCTATTAGGGGCATTTATAGCCATCTTTTCCTCTATAGAGCAGAGATGTGATTCAATTACTGTATTAATACAATTTAACCTTACTTTAACTGCCATGATTCAATGCTATCAAATAGGCCTGGGTAACAACGGAAAAATTTGTTTCTAAAATCGATTCGTTTTTTGGGGGTTTTTGCGTTTCGTTATTTAAAATAATTACAAAATTTTCCTTTTAAAAAGTTCGATATTTACAAAATTTCGTAAATGTGAAAAAAAATACAAAACATTAACTAATCGATTTCCGAAACAATAACGAATCGATTCGTTAATGGTGGACGCGACCGCGAAATATGCTAAAAAACCTCCAAAAACTTCTGAATCTTTCCTCTCCCTCTGTTGTTGACTGTTGGTGTGATATTATAATTTTTTTTCACTAATTAAACAAAAAACAACCATAAAACTTGCCCCAGACATGCGGAAATAATAACGAAACGACCTCAAAACAATAACGAAACGAATACAATAACGAAATACGAAGCATTTACAAAACCATTTAAAATTTTTTTTAAAAAAAAAAATTGCTCCAGAATGGTTCGTTATCGTTTTGTAATTAAAAAATTAACGAATTATTAATGAATTACGAATTAATGAAACGAAACCGCCCAGCCCTACTATCAAATCCTAGCAGGAGAGCAAGTTTCCAGCGAGCCTAAAAGAGGCTGTTGAAGAAACCATCACTAGACTCCACCCAATTAGATAACTTTCGGCCAGTTTCCAATCTCCCCTTTCTGGGCAAAGTCCTGGAACGTGTGGTGGCCTCACAACTCCAAGGATTCTTTGTAGACACTGATTATCTAGTCTGGCTTTAGGCCAGGACATGGTACCGAAACAGTATTGGTCGCCTTGGTAAATGATCTGCGCCGGGAGCTAGACAGGGGGAGTGTGTCCCTATTGGTTCTACTGGACCTCTCAGTGGCCTTCGATATTGTCGACCATGGTATTCTTCTGGGACACCTCACGGATATGGGACTTGGGGGTACTGTTCTGCAGTGGCTCCAATCCTTCCTTGAGGGTCGTTCTCAAAAGGTGTTCCTGGGGGATACCTGCTCATCCTCACAACCATTGACTTGTGGGGTCCCACAGGGTTCTATACTGTCTCCAATGTTGTTTAACATTTACATGAAGCCACTGGGAGAGAAAATCTGGAGTTTTGGGGTCAGATGTCATTTGTATGCAGATGATGTTCAGCTCTATCACTCCTTTCCACCTGTCACTAAGGAGGCTGTGCAGGTCCTGAACTGGTGCTTCGCTGCTGTGTCTGCCTGGATGAGGTCTTCAGTCCTGCCGGCACAGGGGTTTAACCCACTGCGCCACCGGGGGCTCCTAACACCCGGATGGTGTCCCTGGGCAACATCCTTGCGGACGACCAATTCTCTTACACCAGAATCGACTTGCAGTTTCTCAAGTCACTCCTGACATGAAAAAAATGGTTTTTTAAAACTTATAATAACTGTAATGATTCAATGTACCTAAACTTCCAGCATCAGTTGTTGATTTCAATAGGGATCACTGTTATTCATGGTTCCTGTTTCCGTGGGATTTCAAGGAACGTATCCCCTGTAGATACGGGGGTTGAACTGAATTGCCCCAGGGCCAGCAATTACAGTTTTTCTGTGGGAGGCCAAAAAAGATGTTGTCAAAACCTGTGATAAATCTTCCTCTCCATCTTTTCCTTTATCTCCTGTAAACCAATTTGCCATCAATAAATCCCATTTATGGTGCTGCAGTGATCATCGCAGAGTAGCATTGTTTTTAGCACTTCCAACAGTATACCCCTGTTGTTAGACTCCGGGGAGAGTCTTTATTACAGCAGAAGACAACAAAAGAAAAATAAATAAATAAAATAAAATAAAACAAGAGAACACTAATGTATGCAAGATCTGTTGTAGCAATGCAAGCTAAATTAAGATAGTAAAAATCAGATGAACAAACTACCACCCACCCAGAGGGTGAGCTATAGCTCTCTCCCAAGTACATTATGGCTAATCTCCCTGCATTCCCAAATTAAGTTTGAAATTGAAAGGGTTTTACAAGGACAGCAGTATCCTATGCCTGGTGGTATAATTTGGGGTGTCAGAAAGAAATTTGTGTTGAGAACCCATTAAAAGAATGATTTGTACACTTAGAAGTAGGTGGTCTATTGGCACCATAGGAAACCCAGGGAAATTCACATGCTGGCAGCTGGTATGCAATCTGGAACGATTCTTTCCTAGGAATTATTAACTTGGAGAGGAAATGTAATAAGGAATGAAAAGGCCTTGGCTGAGCTTTGAGCAGAAGGAGAAGAAAGGATCTGCTGAAATGCTTTGGAGAGAGGCACAAGAAATGACAGGAGCCACCGCTTTGATCTTCTGCAAGTTGCATGTTTGGAAATTGGTAGGAGTAGTGGTGGAAAGCATGTTTGAAAATGTATTGTCAAAGGGTTTCGTGGCTGGAATCACTGGGTTGTTGTTACCTACATACACAGATAGATGCCTACATAAAAACTCCAACCATCACACAAGTCATAAAAGAAGTAAAATTAAAGCCCTGGCAGACTGTGCAAAAAGAATCTATAAACCCCATCTCTTCCAAGACTAATTGAACCACCTAAACTGGGCTTTACAGGCCAATTGATACTCCTCCACAGACATCAGAAGACTGAGAACAAGCCACGAGAGTAAAGACAAAGATCCACCCAGAGGAAAAGTGTTCTTGCCATACATCAAAGGAACCACTGATTGCATAGGGAAGCTGATGAGGAAACACAACCTATCAACTATCTACATAGCCACTAAGAAAATCCAACAAATGCTATGTTCAGCAAAGGACAAGAGGAAATCTCTCACCTCTGCAGGAGTCTACCAGATACCATGCAGCTGTGGACAAGTCTACATAGGGATCACCAAATGCAACATTGCCCAAACACGAATCAAGGAACATGAAAGGCACTGCAGACTAACTCAACCAGAGAAGTCAGCCATAGCAGAGCACCTGATGAACCAACCTGAACACAGCATATTATTTGAGAACACAGAAATGCTGGACCACTGTCAGACTACACAGAGAAGCCATTGAAATCCACAAGCATGTGGACAATTTCAACAGATAGGAGAAAACCATGAAAACAAACAAAATCTGGCTACCAGTATTTTTTTAAAAAAACTCCAAAGTCATAACAATAAATAAAGAACAACATTCAAAAACAGGGGAACTCCAGACAAGAAACGATCAGGGATAGCTAATCACTAGGCCTGGGCGGTTTCGTTTCGTTAATTCGTAATTCGTTAATAATTCGTTAATTTTTCCAATTACAAAACGATAACGAACCATTCTGGAGCAATCATTAAAAAAAACGAATTTTTAAACACGTTTTGTAAATGCTTCGTATTTCGTTATTGTATTCGTTTCATTATTGTTCAGAGGTCGTTTCGTTATTATTTCCGCATGTCTGGGCCAGTTTTATGGTTTAATTAGTGAAAAAAAATTATAATATCACACCAACAGTCAACAACAGAGGGAGAGGGAAGCTTCAGAAGTTTTTGGAGGTTTTTTAGCGTATTTCGCGGTCGTGTCCGCCATTAACGAATCGATTCGTTATTGTTTCGGAAATCGATTCGTTATTTTTTTACCATTTACGAAATTTCGTAAATATCGAACTTTTTAAAAGGAAAATTTTGTAATTATTTTAAATATCGAAACAAAAAAAAAACCCCAAATACAAATCGATTTTAGAAACAAATTTTTGCGTTGTTACCCAGGCCTACTAATCACCTCTCAACAAAGGATTTCTCCAGGCAGTAAGAATCCAGACCTTGAAAACCGATAGGCCATTAAATGCTAATCAAGGTGGACATTCGAAACATTTGCACCTGCCTCTAGCAGACAAGAATTCTTTCTCTCACCCTGGACATTCTATAGATATATAAACCCCGTTTTCCTAGTTTCCAACAGGCCTCACAAATCCTGAGGATGCTTGCCATAGATGCAGGCGAAACGTCCGGAGAGAATACTTCTGGAACATGGCAATACAGCCCGAAAAACTTACAGCAACCCGATGTTTGAAAATATTTGAAAAATGGCAAAAATATAGGTTTGGTAAGGAGGTGTTTATGACAATGTTTTTTGGCCTTGTACTGTTTTTTATACTATATGCTAAATGTTTTTTTTTTTTGCATAAATAACATTTATGACTGTTTTAATTGTCTTTTAATTGTTGTGGCATCGAATTGTCGCTGACTGTGTGCCGCCTTTCTCAGCCCGGAGGCGACTCAATACATATTTGTATGCATTTACCATACATGTATTTACTTTGGCCACATCATGAGAAGAAAGGAAAGCTTAGAGAACCAAAGATAATTGAAGTCATAGAATCATAGAATCAAAGAGTTGGAAGAGACCTCATGGGCCATCCAGTCCAACCCCCTGCCAAGAAGCAGGAATATTGCATTCAAATCACCCCTGACAAATGGCCATCCAGCCTCTGCTTAAAAGCTTCCAAAGAAGGAGCCTCCACCACACTCCGGGGCAGAGAGTTCCACTGCTGAACGGCTCTCACAGTCAGGAAGTTCTTCCTAATATTCAGATGGAATCTCCTCTCTTGTAGTTTGAAGCCATTGTTCCGCGTCCTAGTCTCCAAGGAAGCAGAAAACAAGCTTGCTCCCTCCTCCCTGTGGCTTCCTCTCACATATTTATACATGGCTATCATATCTCCTCTCAGCCTTCTCTTCTTCAGGCTAAACATGCCCAGCTCCCCAAGCCGCTCCTCATAGGGCTTGTTCTCCAGACCCTTGATCATTTTAGTCGCCCTCATAAGTGAAAGTTGACTTAAGGACAACTGTTGATGACTGAGGATCATGGAATTCCTTCATTTATAGTATCACCAGAAATCAAACTTAACTTAAGGGCAACTGCTGGTGACTGAAGATCATGGAAGGCTTTCATTTATAGTTACCATAAATCACAGTTGACTTAAAGCTACTTCTGATGACTGAGGGTCATGGAGTTCTTTCATCTTTAGAGTCAGTATAAGTCACAGTTGGCTTAAGGGAAACTCCTAATGACCCAGGATTATGGAGATACTTTATTTATCAAATAGTCATAAGGATAAATAGCAGCAATGGCTTCATGCTCAAATTGACCTCTTCCATTACCTCAGATTCCAGACCAATTTGTGTGAAACAGAAATATTTTCTGTATATGATAATGTGGCTCAAGATTTAATCTTGGGTATACAACTTGGGTACTTTGCATGTAGTTCACCTATATGCAAAGAGCACTGTGGACTCAAACCATGAAGGATCTAAACCAAACTTGGCATGAATATTCCATGTGTCCAAATATGAACACAGATGAAGTTTGGTAAAAATAGACCTTGACATTTGGGATTTGTAGTTCACCTACAATCAATTCGCATTCTGAACCCCATCAACGATAGAATTGGGACAAACTTCCCACACAGAATTCCCATGACCAACATAAAATACTGTGTTTTTCTGTGGTCTTTGGCGACCCTCTGAGACCCTCTCATGACCCCCCCCCCCAGGAGTCCCGACCCCAGGTTGAGAAATGCTGCCTTAAGGCCATCCAGTCCAACTTCCTTCACCAGGGCAAGAAAACATAATCAAAACCCTCCTGACAAAGGACCATCCAACCATAGATATAGATAGATATATATGATTCACACACACACACACATATAAGTATATGACTGATATAGTATCATAGTTTTGAAAGGGACATCTAAAGAAGGACAATTATATGTTGCGTGTTCCAGAGTAGGCAAAGACAATCTCAACATCAACACTGACAAAGAAACAACAAGAAAGTACTTTGGCTACATCATGAGGAGACAGGAAAGCCTAGAGAAGACAATTATGCTGGGGAAAGTGGAAGGAAAAAGGAAGAGGGGCCCACCAAGGGCAAGATGGATGGATGGCATCCTTGAAGTGACTGGACTGACCTTGAAGGAGCTGGGGGTGGTGACGGCCAACAGGGAGCTCTGGCGTGGGCTGGTCCATGAGGTCACGAAGAGTCGGAGATGACTGAACGAATGAACAATAACATACAACTGTGATATCCTAAAGCAGTGGTCCTCAACCTTTGGTTCCTTAGGTGTTTTGGCTTACAACTCCCAGTAATCCTAGCCAGTTTACCAACTGTTAGGATTTCTGGGAGTTGAAGGCCAAAGTATTTGGGGACCCACAGGTTGAGAACCACTGTTCTAAAGAAAGATAATGAGAAAAGAAAGGTAGAGAAAAACTTCGGAAATCATTTGTAAGATCTGTGTTAATTAAGACCTGGGAGAAGTACAAAAATAGATTATACAGCAAGACACCATTATGGATTTCTCCCCTGGAGGCAGGGCACAGAAGAGAAATGGAACAGAAGAAATGGTTAACCTATAGAGAGATATTGAAGAAAAAAAACAGAATGGAAAACTTAAAACACAAGAAGAAATTAACCAAATAGACAAAAATCTGCCCTGATTTCAGTATAGGCAAATGCAAGAGTGAATTCATAAAGCCAAAATACTGGTATTTATAGAACAAGAAACATTTTGAGATAAGATGATGAATACAAGGAAAAATTGACAACTAAAATATATACAAAACCAGCCATCCCCTGCCACGCGTTGCTGTGGCCCAGTCTGCTGATCTGGAAAATAAAATAATGAGAAAGTGTTGGTTTCTAATATATGAAATTTCTTTATGCTTGTGGGTAAACAGTATTTCTTGTTCAATGTATTGTCGAAGGCTTTCATGACCAGAATCACTGGGTTGTTGTAGGTTTTTTCGGGCTGTATGGCCATGTTCTAGAGGCATTTCTCCTGACGTTTCACCTGCATCTATGGCAAGCATCCTCTGAGGATGCTTGCCATAGATGCAGGTGAAACGTCAGGAGAAATGCCTCTAGAACATGGCCATATAGCCCGAAAAAACCTACAACAACCGAGTATTTCTTGTTGTTTCTTTGTCAGTGTTGATGTAGAGATTGTCTTTGCCTACTCTGGAACACGCAACATATAATTGTCCTTCTTTAGGTGTCCCTTTCAAAACTATGATACTATATCAGTCATATACTTATGTGTGTGTGTGTGTGAATCATATATATCTATCTATATCTATGGTTGGATGGTCCTTTGTCAGGAGGGTTTTGATTATGTCTTCTTGCCCTGTTGAAGGAAGTTGGACTGGATGGCCTTAAGGCAGCATTTCTCAACCTGGGGTCGGGACTCCTGGGGGTGTCATGAGAGGGTCTCAGAGGGTCGCCAAAGACCACCGAAAAACACAGTATTTTATGTTGGTCATGGGACTTCTGTGTGGGAAGTTTGTCCCAATTCTATCGTTGATGGGGTTCAGAATGCGAATTGATTGTAGGTAAACTACAAATCCCAAATGTCAAGGTCTATTTTTACCAAACTTCATCTGTGTTCATATTTGGACACATGGAATATTCATGCCAAGTTTGGTTTAGATCCTTCATGGTTTGAGTCCACAGTGCTCTTTGCATGTAGGTGAACTACACCTCCAAAACTCAAGGTTAATGCCCATCAAACCCTTCTAGTCTTTTCTGTTAATCAAGGGGCTCCTATGTGCCAAATTTGGTTCAATTCCATCGTTGGTGGAGTTCAGAATGCTCTTTGATTGTAAATTAACTATAAATCCCAGCAACTTCAACTCCCAAATGACAAAATCAATTTTTTTGAGTGATGGTCACTCCTTGGTTTAGGAAGTGTCTTGTGGCCAAATTTGGAGGCAATTTGTCCAGCGGATTTTATGATGTCGCTCAAAATGAACAGAGCATAGATATAGAGAGAGATAGATAGATAGATAGATAGATAGATAGATAGATAGATTATTGGAATGAACAACGGAAACGGAACAAATCAAGGAATGCATGATAAAATGGGCAAATAATATAAGTCATTCAATTACTCTAGAAGAATGGGAGAAAATCTGGAACCAAAAATTACACTTGCTGTAGATCTAAAGGAAAACTGGCATAAAATGGTGTACCAATGGTACATCACACCACAGAAATTATCAAAATTCCACCCAAAGATGCAAGATAGATGCTGGAGATGTGGAGAACAAGCTGGTACATCCCATCACATGTGGTGGAATATTGAAGTGAAATAGGAGAAAAAATTACAGAAAATATTGGATATAAAACTGGAAGTAAAGCCAGAATACTTCCTACTGTAAATTTATTTATTGTGTCAGGCAACCGAACAGTTGTATTACATTTTTGACAGAACAAACAAACATACAAAAGACACAGTGTTTGCATGAATGGTAGTTGATTAAATGTCCTTTGACCAGTATCTGGCCACTTGGAGTGCTTCTGGTGTTGCTGCAAGAAGGTCCTCCATTGTGCATATAGCAGGACTCAGGTTGCATTGCAACAGGTGGTCTGTAGTTTCCTCTTCTCCACACTCACATGTTGTGGATTCCACTTTGTAGCCCCATTTCTTAAGGTTGGCTCTGCATCTCGTGGTGCCAGAGCGCAGTCCGTTCAGCGCCTTCCAAGTCACCCAGTTTTCTGTGTGCCCAGGGGCAGGCCCGTAGCCAGGATTTCGATTCGGGGCGGGGGGGCTGAGTTTGTTTCCGGGGGGGGGGGGGGCGAGTCTGAGTGAAAGAGGGTCTACCCTAGCAAACCTTTTGTATCGTTACCCCAATATCCCCATGCATATGGGATATATTGAGTATGGTGATCAGATCATGATATGAATAAACATAACAGTTTAAATAATGCACCAGTAAGGCCTTTTCGCGAACCACCATGAGAATTGGGGGGGGGGGGCTTGGGGGGCTGCCCCTTCCCTCCTGACCTTTAGAAAGTTGGTGAAAACCTGGCTCTGGAATCTGGCATTTGATGAGTGAGTCAATAACCCTTGACCACACGGACGGATGGTGATGAATGGTGATTTTATTCTGATGACTTGGCCTTATGTAATTATATGGTTGTATTTTAATGTGTTTTATATTAGTGTTTATAGGATGTGATGTTTTAACTATTGTGTATGAATTCCTCTGTTGTAAACTGGCCTGAGTCCCTCGTCGGAGGTGAGAAGACCGGTATATAAAAGTTCTAAATAAATAATAAATAAATAAATGGCACACAATGGTCAAAATGTAGTCCAGTCCATAGACTAAAATGCAAGTGGAAGCGAGTGAATGAGAATGAGAACAAGAATGAGAAAGAGAGAAAGTCAAGGAAAACCTAATAAAAGTGGTCATGAAAACTGAAAAGAAGAGAATGTACATATGGACAATGTGATAAACTTAAGGATGTATTGGCCCACATAAGTAACATCTGGATGCACCTTTCAAGAATGTGATGAATGGCTGGTTATTGTGTTCCATTTATGAGCATATTTTTTTTCAGTTTTGCAGGCGCCCATTCCAATGAATATGGAGGAAAAGGTCTCCCTGCTTGTGTATATATATTATAAGACAGAGGTATATGGCCATTAACTCAGAGCCCAGAAGCTGCCATGAAACGAGAGAACAATATAAACTGCTTTATCTTTGTTCTTTATATTTGCAGTAAAGGTGTTTTTTAATAAACTCAAAGGGTGGGAGGTTTTTTTCAACTCACTAGGGAGTTGTCTAACTCATTGTCCGATTCCAAAACTCTTCCTTTTTTTTCTTTGCTTTAGTGCTATTAAAGGGAATGGTGCAAATTAATTGAAAAAACAAAACAAAACAAAACTCAGAGAGTCTATTTAGGGGATCTAGAAGATAGTCTCAGAAATCATTGCTTAATTTTTAAAAAAATGAACTCTGACCCCCCCCCCCCCCCACACACACACACACACAACCACAAACACACACAAACACAGAAAGCAGAAACTGTCATGTTGCTAGGTTCTTGTGGGTTTTTTCGGGCTATAGAGCCATGTTCTAGAGGCATTTCTCCTGACGTTTCGCCTGCATCTATGGCAAGCATCCTCAGAGGTTGTTAGGTCTGTTGGAAGTAGGAAAAATGGGTTTATATATCTGTGGAATGGCTGGGGTGGGGCAAGGAGCTCTTCCCTGCTGCAGTTAGGTGTGAATGTTTAGCTGATCACCTTCATTAGCATTTGAAGGCCTGCCTGAGCCTGGGAAAATCTGTTGCTGGGAGGTGTTAATCTGTGCCTGGTTTTTTCCTCTCTGTTGTTTAGCTGTTATAATTTTAGAGTTTTTTAATACTGGTAGCCAGATTTTGTTCATTTTCATGGTCTCTTCCTTTCTGTTGAAATTGTCCACATGCTTGTGGATTTCAATGGCTTCTCTGTGTAGTCTGACATGGTGGTTGTTGGTGTGGTCCAGCATTTCTGTGTTCTCAAATAATATGCTGTGTCCAGGCTGGTTCCTCAGGTGTTCTGCTATGGCTTACTTCTCTGGTTGAAGTAGTCTGCAGTGCCTTTCATGTTCCTTGATGCGTGTCTGGGCGCTGCTGCGTTTGGTGGTCCCTATGTAGACTTGTCCACAGCTGCATGGTACACGGTAGACTCCTGCAGAGGTGAGAGGATCCCTCTTGTCCTTTGCTGAACGGAGCATTTGTTGGATTTTCTTGGTGGGTTTGTAGATTGTTTGTATGTTATGTTTCCTCATCAGCTTCCCTATGCGATCAGTGGTTCCCTTGATGTATGGCAGGAACACTTTTCCTCTGGGTGGATCTTCATCTTTACTCTCGTGGCTTGTTCTCAGTCTTGCAGCTCTTCTGATGTCTGAGGTGGAGTATCCATTGGTCTGTAGAGCCCAGTTGAGGTGGTTCAGTTCATCTTGGAGGAGGTGGGGTTCGCAGATTCTTTTTGCACGGTCTGCCAAGGCTTTAATGGTGCTTCTTTTTTGACTTGGGTGATGGTTGGAGTTTTTATGTAGATATCTATCTGTGTGTGTGGGTTTTCTGTAGACAGTGTGACCCAATTGTTGATCTGGTTTGCGGATGACTAGGACATCTAGAAAAGGCAGACTTCCTTCATTTTCTTTTTCCATGGTGAACTGGATGTTTGGGTGGATGCTGTTAAGATGGTCCAGGAACCTGTTGAGTTCTTCTTCTCCATGGCTCCAAATGGTGAAGGTGTCATCCACATATCTGAACCATATCGTGGGCTTTTTGGTTGCTGTTTCCAGGGCTTGTTCTTCAAAGTGTTCCATGCAGAAGTTAGCTATGACCGGGCTGAGAGGTCTCCCCATAGCTACTTGTCATGTTGCTCTTGGTATATATGTTCCTGGACCCATTGTGTATGCCAACAAATGTGGATGCTTAAGTCCCTTATATACAAATATACACAGTACATAAGGACAGATGAATGGGAAAAAGAAAGAACTTTTCTGAATGTGTTATTCTAATTCTGTCATTTGCTTTTTAGATTACCTTTCTAATGTTTTATTACTGTACAAAATCCATTGCTATTTTTAACATGAATCTTGTATTATTTTCTATACATACGTTGTAACCTGGCCACGTTGTCTGACCACCATCTCCCAAAGCAGTTGCTCGACTCAGAACTCAAGAACGGAAAATGGAATGTTGGTGGGCAGGAAAAGAGGTTTAAAGACGGGTTCAAAGCCAACCTTAAAAACTCTGGCATAGACACTGAGAATTGGGAAGCCCTGGCCCTTGACCGCTCCAGCTGGAGGTCAGCTGTGATCAGCAGTGCTGTAGAATTCGAAGAGGCATGAATGGAGGATGAAAGAGAGAAACGTGCCAAGAGGAAGGTACATCAAGCCAACCCCGACTGGGACCACCTTCCACCTGGAAACCGGTGTCCTCACTGCGGGAGAAGATGCAGATCAAGAATGGGGCTCCACAGTCACCTACAGAGAGAATCATAGAATCAAAGAGTTGGAAGAGACCTCATGGGCCATCCAGTCCAACCCCCTGCCAAGAAGCAGGAATATTGCATTCAAATCACCCCCGACAAATGGCCATCCAGCCTCTGCTTAAAAGCCTCCAAAGAAGGAGCCTCCACCACACTCTGGGGCAGAGAGTTCCACTGCTGAACGGCTCTCACAGTCAGGAAGTTCTTCCTAATGTTCAGATGGAATCTCCTCTCTTGTAGTTTGAAGCCATTGTTCCACGTCCTAGTCTCCATGGAAGCAGTAAACAAGCTTGCTCCCTCCTCCCTGTGGCTTCCTCTCACATATTTATACATGGCTATCATATCTCCTCTCAGCCTTCTCTTCTTCAGGCTAAACATGCCCAGTTCCCTAAGCCGCTCCTCATAGGGCTTGTTCTCCAGACCCCTGATCATTTTAGTCGCCCTCCGCTGGACACATTCCAGCTTGTCAATATCTCTCTTGAATTGTGGTGCCCAGAATTGGACACAATATTCCAGATGTGGTCTAACCAAAGCAGAATAGAGGGGTAGCATTACTTCCTTAGATCTAGACACTATGCTCCTATTGATGCAGGCCAAAATCCCATTGGCTTTTTTTGCCGCCACATCACATTGTTGGCTCATGTTTAACTTATTGTCCACGAGGACTCCAAGATCTTTTTCACACGTACTGCTCTCGAGCCAGGCCTCGTCCCCCATTCTGTATCTTTGCATTTCATTTTTTCTGCCAAAGTGGAGTATCTTGCATTTGTCACTGTTGAACTTCATTTTGTTAGTTTTGGCCCATCTCTCTAATCTGTCAAGATCGTTTTGAATCCTGCTCCTGTCCTCTGGACTATTGGCTATCCCTCCACCGCACAATGCACACTGACCCTGGAGCACCATCCTATTTGGACAACGAGGGATCGCCTAAGTAAGTAAGTTGTAACCCATTTTTATTCTTATCTTGCAAGCTTCCTTGAGTTCCTATTTTGGGAAAGAGAAGAGATATAGAGTATTATTATTATTATTATTATTATTATTATTATTATTAGATATGTAACAAGATAAGTACACAGCAAACAAGATCACTATGCTGGCTTCACACGTCGGACATTTCCCAAATGTCCAGGACTGTGTGATGTATTGGCAAATAATGCATGCAGATCCAAGTAGGGTGGCCTTTTGCAGCTGACCTTTGGAAATTTTGTCAGCGTCAATTTTTTTAAGTGCAGGCCAAGGTCTTTAGGCACTGCACCCAGTGTGCCGATCACCACTGGTACCACCTTGACTGGCTTGTGCCAGAGTCTTTGCAGTTCGATCTTTAAATCCTCATATCGTATAAGCTTTTCCAGTTGATTCTCATAAATTCTGCTGTCGCCTGGGATTGCAACATCAAAAATTCATACTTTCTTTTTTCCATGATTGTGAAGACAGGAGCATTGTGTGCCCAAACTATGTCAGTCTGAATTCATAAGTCCCAGAGTAGTCGCGGGCAGATGGTATTTGTAGCACAAGTTCATACAAACAACTGTTGTGCCTCGGCTTGTAGTCCATCTACGCGATCTTCTTGCAGCAGCTCAGTATGTGATCCATCATTAAATCTGCTTCATTGCAGAGTCTACACTTGGAATCTGTCATTGACTTTTCAAGTTTGGCTTTGATGGCATTGATTCTAATGGCTTGTTCTTGGGCTGCAAGAATCAAGTCCTCCGTCTCCATTTTCAAAATTCCATTTGTGAGCCACATCCATGTTTTTTTCCTTGTCTATTTTGTTCTCAAAATTTCCCAGGAACTATCCATGGAGAGCTGCCTCCTCCTCCTCCTCCTCCTCCTCTTCCTTTATTCTTTATTTGTTTTGATCCTGCTTTTTTCCCATGGGTGTGAAGAGTGAAGAGACAGGAGGCTAAGGGTCAGTTCCATCTTGTCTCCTGGATATATCATCAGCTGGAGACCCCTCCCCCCAGCACCAACTGTCGCTCTGGGCCAGAGTGAAGAGAGGGGAGGCCAAGGGTCAGTTCCATCTTGTCTCCTGGATATATCATCAGCTGGAGATCCCTCCCCCCCAGCACCAACTGTTGCTCTGGGCCAGAGTGAAGAGATGGGAGGCCAGGGGACAGTTCCATCTTGTCTCCTGGATATATCATCAGCTGGACCCCCCTTCCCCCCAGCACCAACTGTTGCTCTGGGCTGGAGTGAAGAGAGGCGAGGACAAGGGTCAGTTCCATCTTGTCTCCTGGATATATCATCAGCTGGAGACCCCTCCCCCCAGCATCAGCTGCTGCTCTGGGCCAGAGTGAAGAGAGAGGAGGCCAGGGGACAGTTCCATCTTGTCTCCTGTGCTATTCTAATAATATAATATAATATAATATAATATAATATAATAGATATACATATAATATTTATAATATTATAATGTAATGCAATATAATAATAATATGATATTATCATTATATATTTATATTTCATGTAATATTATTTTTATTAGGTTTTATTATTTGTGACTGACATGACAAACATGGCAAACATAAGATAACATCCACAAAACCAATGGACCGAACACCATATAACAACAACATACAAAACATCTAGCATGAACACTTTCCCTCTAATTATTATTAGAGGGAAATTATTAATAATATTACGATATAGCAGTATGGTGCAATAAAGCAATGTTTAATGCTGATATTGTACAATGCTAATAATATAATATATTGTATGTAATATATACCTTGTAAGCCGCTACGAGTCCCCATCGGGGTGAGTACGGCGGCATATAAATGTCGTAAATAAATAAATAAATAAATAGGTAAAGGTAGTCCCCTGACATTAAGTCCAGTCATGTCTGACTCTGGGGTGTGGTGCTCATCTCCATTTCTAAGCCGAAGAGCCAGCATTGTCCGTAGACACCTCCAAGGTCATGTGGCCGGCATGACTGCATGGAGCGCCGTTACCTTCCTGCTGGAGCAGTACCTATTGATCTACTCACATTTGCATGTTTTCGAACTGCTAGGTTGGAAGAAGCTAGGGCTGACAGCGGAAGCTCATGCCGCTTCCCAGAATCGAACCTGCAACCTTTCAATCAACAAGCTCAGCAGCTCAGTGCTTTAACCCACTGCGCCACGGGGGGCTCCTAAATAAATAAATACATGGGTGGAATTCAAATAATATAATTCAATAAAAGAAAGCGGAATAATGATTTGTACCATGGAACTGTCATGTCAGAAATGGATAGAGAATTTGGAAAAGGTGTTGATCTGAAGACAGACATACCTACTAGAAAGATGCCTGACTATCCAGTCAGTCAATTCCTTTCCGTTATTATCCTGCATGCTTTCTATCATTAAATATATTGCTGAATTCGAAGGTACATGAGATATCTGAGCTCACTTCTATTAAAAGTTTCTGGGCCCAGAAGGAAACACAATAGAAATTAATCAAGGATCTCTCTGATATAGTCAGATCATAGTATACAATGTGATATTGAGGCCAGATGATGCCCAGTGATGCTCTCAGACAATTTCTGTCCAAGATCCACTGCTCTAGAGGCAGAATTAAGATGAAGTTCTTGAATCTGCTTGTGAGTGAATTTATGACCCCACTTAGATTCTCCAATCAAATTTTGAAAAGTCTGCAGGTTTACCTGTTGAGATGCACTGAGCTGATTCACTGAGCCAATCTCAGTTTCCAAAAAAGGAAAGCACTGAAATTGGACCCTCCATCTTTTTCTCTTGCCAAAGGAATACTGAGGTTGATTCAGTTTCAAGTCCCCACTCAGCCATGCAGTTTCATCTCCCTTGGCTGATAGCTGCAGGAAGAGACTTGTTTCTGGCAATGACAAAAAATATTTTAGCATTTTCCCAGTTGAGCAGTCGAGCTATATTTTAATAGCACAATAGATAACCATGAACTTACTACAAGTCCATTGGCAGTCATCACTATAGCAAGTGATCAATTGCAGCCACATTGTCAACAATCGTGACAAAATAATGCCAAGTCTTCATATTTTCCAGGCTTCCCCATTGAATAAAACTGATGGTAGCACCATGTGAAATATTTATGCTGAATTCATTTGGAAGGCTGCCGTGTTCATTTCTCTATGAAACCAGATTCAGCTACTGTGCTGTTCAAAAAGCATTTGAATCCTTCAACTAGGAGAACATTGTTCAATTGAACAATGCTGGTTTCTTTCTCACGCTATCCACTTTATTCTGTGCAAATATCCATTTGTGTCATTCAAAGAAATTAAAAACTGATTCTAAATTTCTACCTCCCTGTCTTTCTATCTGTTTTTCATGCTTTTACTCCTTTTGTCTGTTCTGATTGCATTTCCTTTTTGGATGGTGTGTTGACTTTGAGGAGGCAATTTTCCTCTCTTTCTTTAACTCCACTGGCTGCCATTCATTTTCCGGTCCCAATTCAAGGTGCAGGTGCTTACTAGGCTTGGGCGGTTTCATTCGTTAATTTCGTAATTCGTTATTAATTCGTATCTAAATTAGCTTACGATCCAATATTGAGCCATGCAGGGCTACTGTGAGGAGTAATTAATAGGGCTGGGCGGTTTCGTTTCGTTAATTCGTAATTCGTTAAAAATTCGTTATTTTTTTTGTTAACAAAGCTATAACGAACCATTCTGGAGCAACTTAAAAACGAAACGAATTTTTCAATTCGTTTCGTAAATGCTTCGTATTTCGTTATGTATTCGTTTTGTTATTGGTTTGAGGTCATTTCGTTATTATTTCCCCATGTCTGGGGCAAGTTTTATAGTTGTTTTTTGTTTAATTCGTGAAAAAAAATTATAATATCACACCAACAGTCAACAACAGAGGGAGAGGGAAGCTTCAGAAGTTTTTTTAGCGTATTGCGCCATCGCGGCCGCCATTAACAAATCAATTCGTTATTGTTTCGTTATTGTTTTGTAATTTTTTTACCATTTACGAAATTTCGTAAATATCGAACTTTTTTTAAGGAAAATTTCGGAATTCTTTTAAATATCGAAACGCAAAAAACCCCAAAAAACGAATCGATTTTAGAAACAAATTTTTCCGTTGTTACCCAGGCCTAGTAATTAAAAATCGAAACAATTTTTCCAATTTATTTCGTATTGTTTGTTAATTGTTTCGTAATTGGTTCGAAATTGTTTCATAATTGTTTCGTAATTATTTCCGTATGTCTGGTGCAAGTTTTATAGTTGTTGTTTGTTTTATCAATGACAAAAAATAAATTATCACACCAACAGTCAACAACAGAGGGAGAGGGAAGCTTCAGAAGTTCCCCCTGTCCCATTTGGAGGGTTTTTTTAGCATATTGCACAATCGCGTCCGCCATTAAAGAATCGATTCGTAATTTTACAAAATTTCATATTTTCGAACTTTTTTAAAGGAAAATTTTGGAATGCTTTTAAAAAACGAAACGCAAAGGCCCCCCTAAAAACGAAACGAGTTTAGAACCATTTTTTTCCGTTGTTACCCAAGCCTAGTGCTTACCTACAAAGCCCTAAATGGTTTGGGACCCACCTACCTGTGTGACCGCATCTCTGTGTATGAACCTACACGATCTCTTCGTTCATCTGGAGAGGCCCTACTCATGATCCCACCTGCATCACAAGCGCGATTGGTGGGGACGAGGGATAGGGCTTTCTCTGTGGTGGCTCCTCAACTCTGGAACTCTCTCCCTAAAGACATCAGGCAGGCCCCGTTGCTAGCAATCTTTAGGAGGAGCTTGAAGATGTGGTTGTTCCAGTGTGCCTTTCCAGAATAAGGAAACTCCTAGCATTATATCCCAACGCACTTTATCAGAGATCTCGGATATCTACATGCCCACCCCCCCCCCACTCCAAACACTCCACCTGTCACGCCCAGCACTTTTGACTTTATTATTACATTTGGCCCTGCCACTGTTTTTATTGCTTTGTTTTTGCTTTGTTTTTTTGAGTTATTTTGTTGTTGTTGTTGCTTTTGTTTGACTATTGTATTTGGGCTCAGCCTCTTGTAAGCCACACCGAGTCCTCCGGGAGATGGTAGAGAGGTACAAATAAAGGATTATTATTATTATTATTATTATTATTATTATTATAGCCTTCCACAGCAATGTCTCACTGTAACAAACTGGAGCTAATCGGGAAAGTGTTTGCCTTGCTGTTTCTGCTGTTTCTGGAGAGAGTGAGTAGGAATTAATCAGATTGTGTGGCTAATGGATGAGGAGGAGGATACATTTCATTTTATGTCCCTACAACAAGCAGTTTGATTTGGGAAAACTTTTGAGAGGCAGCTGAATGACTCCATTGTAGCTATCAAGGTATCATGATAAGAATTGAACCATTCAAACAATAATGTCCTCTATGTTATCAAAGAACTAATGGTTGGAATCCTGTATGAGATTTACATATTTATTTATTTATTTAAAACATTTATATTCTGCCCTTCTCAACCTGAAGGGGACTCAGGGCATATACATGGGAAACATTCAATGCCGGGACACAAATTCACATACAAGACATAAACATTAAAAAAAATTTATCAAAATATTAAAATACACCATTTAAGACCGTCCTATTCATCCGCGTCAAATCTAATTGGCCTGGTCATCTTTTCTATTGCCGCTTTATTGCCCTGTCCCGAAAGCTTGGTCCCACAGCCAAGTGTTTACCATTAGGGCTGGTCAATTCGTTTCGTTAATTCGTAATTCGTTAAAAAATTCGTTAATTTTTGAATTACGAAACGATTACAAAACTTTTTTTTAACCTGGAAGTGTTTTTAAATATCAAAACGGCAGGCGCCAAAAAATTTTGTATTTCCGTCCATTTCGGAAATACGTAAGATGGCCGCCTGCCGATGCTTGCTGGGAGCTCTCCTCTCTCGGCGCCGGCTGAGCAAGCGAGCGAGAGGGCGAGCGAGAGGGGCGAGCGAGCGGCGAGCGAGAGGGGCGAGCGAGGCATTCTCTCCTGACGTTTTGCCTGCATCTATGGCAAGCATCCTCAGAGGTGAGGTCTGTTGGAAGTAGGAAAAAGGGTTTATTATATTTATGTGGAATAATGACCAGGGTGGGACAAAGGACTCTTGTCTGCTGGAGCGAGGTGTGAATGTTTCAACTGACCACCTTGATTAGCATTTGATGGCTTGGCAGTGCCTGGAGCAATCTTTTGTTGAGAGGTGATGTCCCTGATTGGGTTATTGTAGGTTTTTTCAGGCTATATGGCCATGGCCTAGAGGCATTTTCTCCTGACTTTTCGCCTGCATCTATGGCGAGCGAGAGGGGCGAGCGAGCCGCAAACGAGAGGGGCGAGCGAGCGGCGAGCGAGAGGGGCGAGCGAGGCATTCTCTCCTGACGTTTTGCCTGCATCTATGGCGAGCGAGAGGGGCGAGCGAGCGGCGAGCGAGAGGGGCGAGCGAGGCATTCTCTCCTGACGTTTTGCCTGCATCTATGGCAAGCATCCTCAGAGGTGAGGTCTGTTGGAAGTAGGAAAAAGGGTTTATTATATTTATGTGGAATAATGACCAGGGTGGGACAAAGGACTCTTGTCTGCTGGAGCGAGGTGTGAATGTTTCAACTGACCACCTTGATTAGCATTTGATGGCTTGGTAGTGCCTGGAGCAATCTTTTGTTGAGAGGTGATGTCCCTGATTGGGTTGTTGTAGGTTTTTTCAGGCTATATGGCCATGGCCTAGAGGCATTTTCTCCTGACTTTTCGCCTGCATCTATGGCGAGTGAGAGGGGCGAGCGAGCGGCGAGCGAGAGGGGCAAGCGAGGCATTCTCTCCTGACGTTTTGCCTGCATCTATGGCAAGCATCCTCAGAGGTAGTGAGGTCTGTTGGAAGTAGGAAAAGGGGTTTATATTTATGTGGAATAATGACCAGGGTGGGACAAAGGACTCTTGTCTGCTGGAGCGAGGTGTGAATGTTTCAACTGACCACCTTGATTAGAGGGCCCGCCAGAGTGAGTGCCTGCCTTCCCTCCTTAATAATAATTTTAATTTCTCCTCCCTATTCTACTAAATTAATAATTAAATTTAAAAAATATTTAAAAAATATTGAAAAAAAAGGGCGCCATCTTTACAAAATGTTTTGTAAATATTTACGAAATTTCGTAAATACCGAACTTTTTTTTTGGAAATTTTTGTAATTATTTTAAATATCGAAACAAAAAAAAAAACCTAATTACAAATCGATTTTAGAAACAAATTTTTGCGTTGTTACCCAGGCCTATTTACCATCCTTCTAAAGGACAGGAGGGAGGAGGCCGACCTAATCTCACCAGGAAGGGAGTTCCATAGCCGGGGAGCAATCATCGAGAAGGCCCTCTCTCTCGTCCCCACCAATCGTGCCCATGGCAATGTCGGGACGGAAAGCAGGGCCTCCCCGGAGGATCTTAATCTCCATGATGGTTCATAGGGGGAGATGCGTTTGGACAGGTAATTTGGGCCGGGGCCATTTAGGGCTTTATAGGTCAAAGCCAGCACTTTGAGTTGTGCCCGGTAGCAAACTGGCAGCCAGTGGAGCTGGCGTAACATGGAAGTTGTATGCTCCCTGTATGCCACCCCAGTTATTAACCTTGTTGCCTTTAGCTGGACTATTTGAAGCTTCCGAGCAGTCTTCAAAGGCAACCCCACGTAGAGTGCGTTGCAGTAGTCTATCCTAGATATCCACGTGCACTGCAGGGAAGCCTCCAACCTAGCAGAACATGACCCTATCTACTGGTGGAAGGACGTGACCCTCAATCTCCAGAGAAAGGATGGGGAGTAATGGTTGATATCCAATTAATTTGTTTAGGAGATTCAGATGACCCCTGCTTCATTTTGAAAAGATTCGGAGGGGTCCTATTCTGATTAGTAATCCGAATCTCTGAAGCTTCGTAATTGCTTTGTTAAAATTTGTTCCCTTAGCGACAATGGGGAATATTTAGAGGCTCAATTCTCCATCATTTTTATGGATATCAGGATCAAACTTGGCACACTTGTAGGCATCCTTATGACTTTTAGCCTGATAAGGTTCAGAATGTCTCCACCTCAGACATCAGAAGAGCTGCAAGACCAAGAACAAGCCATGAGAGTAAAGATGAAGATCCACCCAGAGGAAAAGTGTTCCTGCCATACATCAAGGAAACCACTGACTGCATAGGGAAGCTGATGAGGAAACACAACATACAAACAATCTACAAACCTACCAAGAAAATCCAACAAATGCTACATTCAGCAAAGGACAACAGGGATCCTCTCACCTCTGCAGGAGTCTACCGTATACCATGCAGCTGTGGACAAGTCTACATAGGGACCACCAAACACAGCATTGCCCAAACACGAATCAAGGAACATGAAAGGCACTGCAGACTACTTCAACCAGAGAAGTCAGCCATAGCAGAGCACCTGATGAACCAGCCTGGACACAGCATATTATTTGAGAACACAGAAATGCTGGACCACACCAACAACCACCATGTCAGACTACACAGAGAAGCCATTGAAATCCACAAGCATGTGGACAATTTCAACAGAAAGGAAGAGACCATGAAAATGAACAAAATCTGGCTACCAGTATTAAAAAACTGTAAAATTACAACAGCAAAACAGCAGAGAGGAAACAACCAGGCACATCTTAACACCTCTCAACAAAAGATTTTCCCAGGCTCAGCCAGGCCTTCAAATGCTAATGAAGGTGGTCAGTTGAAACATTCACACCTAGCTCCAGCAGGGAAGAGCTCTTTGCCCCACCCCAGCCATTCCACACATATATAAACTAGGCCTGGGCGGTTTCATTCGTTAATTTTGTAATTCGTTAAATATTCGTAATTTTTAACAATTACAAAACGATTACAAAACTTATTTTCAAACCCGGAAGTGTTTTTAAATATCAAAACGGCATCCTCCATCTTTTTTACGAGCTTCCGCCCGTTTCGGAAATGACGTTTTAGGGATGGAGGATGCTGGGTGCGCCGGGAGCCAATCCGGTGCTCCCAAGCACCGTGGCTCATTGTGATTGGGCGGGCTGCCCTTTAAAAGCGGCTCCGCGTGGCCGCATTGCTCATTGCGAAGGAGACGGGAGGTGCGGGAGGAAGGCTTGGTTGGCTCTTGGCTGCTTGCTTGCTTGCATTCATTCATTCATTCATTCATTGCTTGCTTGTATTCATTCATTCATTGCTTGTGCTTGCATTCATTCATTCATTCATTGCTGGGAGCAGCGGAGAGGCTTTGCCCTGTTTTCGCCCCACAACAGGGCAGGGCAAGCATTTTGTTAATTTTCCATTTTTAAATATTTCTGATAAATATATTTCTTTTATTCTTAAAAAAAATCAAAAAAATATTCTAAAAAAAGAAAAAAACTTGTGTGCCTGTGTGTGTGTTTCTCCCTGTCCTGTGGCTGTATTCGCTCCACAACAGGGCAAGCATTTTGTTAATTTTCCATTTTTAAATATTTCTGATAAATATATTTCTTTTATTCTTAAAAAAAATCAAAAAAATATTCTAAAAAAAGAAAAAAACTTGTGTGCCTGTGTGTGTGTTTCTCCCTGTCCTGTGGCTGTATTCGCTCCACAACAGGGCAAGCATTTTGTTAATTTTCCATTTTTAAATATTTCTGATAAATATTTCTTTTATTCTTAAAGAAATTCAAAAAATATTCTAAAAAAAGAAAAAAAAGTGATTTGTGCATGCGCGGGGGGTCCGCCATCTTAACGAATCGATTCGTTAATAATAACGAAATTTCGTAAATACCGAACTTTTTTAAAGGAAAATTTTGTAATTCTTTTAAATAACGAAACGCAAAACCCCCCCCAAAAACGAATCGATTTTAGAAACAAATTTTTGCGTTGTTACCCAGGCCTAATATAAACCCATTTTCCTATTTCCAACAGACCTCACTACCTCTGAGGATGCTTGCCATATATGCAGGCGAAACGTCAGGAGAAATGCCTCTAGAACATGGCCCTATAGCCCGAAAAAACCCACAAGAACCTAGTGATTCCAGCCATGAAAGCCTTCGACAATACAAGGTTCAGAATGTTTCAGTCATCCACTGATTTTAAGGAAATTTTAATATTTTTTTACAAATAATTTTTAAAAATCTACAAGAGCCCCATTCATTTGCATTTGTTGTTTTGATCACATTCATGTTCATCTTAGAGGGGAGCCTCAGCCTCAACTCATGGAGAAACCACCAATGATGGAGGAGGAGGAGGGGTGGGGTCCTCCACTCACTTTAGGAAGAGGGAGCCACTACCCGCAGCACTGGCCTAGGTCCCACCAGGGATGCCTGTGCCTTCGAGACCATAGAATGCCCTGCAGTTCAAGGCTAGAGCGAATGAGCTCACCCATGAATGAGCCCCATCTTAACCATAGAGCCCCCCCTTTCCCTGAACCAGGCATGTTGCAATGCTAGAGCAGCAGTGGATGTCAATGCCAACCTTAAGAGCAGCCAACATGCAGCTGCCCTTCTCAATCGCATCAGAGCTCTGCAATAACAAATCTTTATGAATCTCTCCTAAAGTTTCAGAGGCTTGTGTTTCAATTCATAATGCTTCAAAGGGGCTCCTTTCCAATTAGTAATTCAGAGATTCATATTACCAAATCATACAAATCTCCAGATTACGAAACAGAACTCCAAAGCTTTGAATAACACCTAGTATACACCCAGACTGCTGGCCCTGATCAAAAAACTTTACACAAACACCCACCTGAAAGTGCGATTTGGGATACAAGGAGCCATGACAAACAGTGTTGAGACACATAAGGGGGGTCAGACAAGGCTGCATATTAGCACCACTGTTATTTAGCTTATATGTAAATGACCTACCTGAACAGTTGAAGGACCCAGAGCTACATATGCCTCAGGTGTTCAAAACCCCTATTAACATCCTGTTATGTGCTGATGACATGATATTACTGTCCTATTAGCAAGTTGGGCTACGTAGGTTGCAGAGAAGATTTAATTCCTATTTTCATGAGAACTCCCTAATTATTAACAAATCGAAGTCAAAAATAATGGTATTTGGCAAATGACCCAATAGACATAGATGGCTCCTGGATGGTGAACCAATAGAGCAAGTTTGCACTTTTACATACCTAAGTGTCGTTTTTTCCGAGACTGGTTCTTGGCTCCCACATCATCAAAGGAGCTCAGCCAGAGCGAGAGCACGGGCAAACCAACTGCTAAAATTAACAAACCATAGCCAACCAGGTTCCTTAGACCCGCTTCTTAAAGTATATAAGGCCAAGGTTACCCCCATGCTCCTGTATAGAGCGGAAGTCTGGGGCCTAAACCAGGTATCATTATTAGAGCAATCTCAAGCACAGCACCTGCGTCACTTTCTAGGAGTGGATAAAAGGACCCCAGCTGCAGCAGTGAGAGCAGAAACAGGAGAATATACTGTCGATGGTTTATCCAAAATTAGGGCATATAAATATTGGATAAAACTAAATGCCATGGCAAATCATAGAATCAAAGAGTTGGAAGAGACCTCATGGGCCATCCAGTCCAACCCCCTGCCAAGAAGCAGGAAAATTGCATTCAAATCACCCCTGACAGATGGCCATCCAGCCCCTGTTTAAAAGCTTCCAAAGAAGGAGCCTCCACCACACTCTGGGGCAGAGAGTTCCACTGCTGAACGGCTCTCACACTCAGGAAGTTCTTCCTCATGTTCAGATGGAATCTCCTCTCTTGTAGTTTGAAGCCAGTTCCGCGTCCTAGTCTGCAAGGAAGCAGAAAACAAGCTTGCTCCCTCCTCCTTGTGGCTTCCTCTCACATATTTATACATGGCTATCATATCTCCTCTCAGCCTTCTCTTCTTCTGGCTAAACATGCCCAGCTCCTTAAGCCGCTCCTCATAGGGCTTGTTCTCCAGACCAAATGATAGGCTACCAAAATTGTGCCTGTTAGAGCAGACCAAAAACCAACATCAGTCCTCTTGGCTAGTGCAACTGACAAAATACATCAGGACTTGTGGACTTCCAATTCTATACCCAAATCTTCTAGAGGAATTACATCCAAAAATGGTGGCACAACGAATACAGGATATAGAGGCTCAGAAAGACATTGCCACCCTTAGTAAAGCCGGCTCACTGAAATGGTTAAGTCGCCTCAAACATAGTTTTCAAACAGCCAAATACCTAAAGACAGAAATGCCTAAACATCTAAGGAGGGTATTCACTAGAACTCGATTCGAACAGACAGATACAATGGTTAAACATGGAAGGTTTAGCCAAGTTCCATATAATGAACGTTTCTGTATCTGTGGGGCGACAGAGGTAGAGGATATTACACATGTACTGTTTAGTTGTATTTTGTAAAACAAAGAGAGAAATCAATACTTCGGACCATTCATTATACAGAAGACTCACTGGGATCCCCATATCAAAACTACATTCTTAATGGCTGGCCAGAATGCTAAGATAACACACCAAACAGCCCTTTTCCTTCATAAAGCAACGCAGCTGAGAACTGCATATCTGGAGGCGGTTGGGGTAAACTGTAGGGGTGACGCAGATATCTGAAGTGGCTTGGGATTGTGTAATAACTGGTCTATTTTAACCTTTGTTTTAACCTTCGTTTTTAATTTTTGTGGTATGAAATTTTACCTTGGCATTTTAATGATGATATTTTTAATTATCTTTTAACCTAATCAAATTTGAATGTATTTGAATTGAATGTTCACTAGTATGGGAGTCTTAGGATAGTGATTATTGTCTATTTGTGCACGTTTCTGTTTCTGTTTTTAATGTTGATACGGTCAATGGACTAATCAATAAACTTTGCTTGCTAACCCTGAATCATTCTGCTCCTTTACAGAACTGGATAACTGAATCGGGGTAATGTCTGAAGAACATCTTATATGTTCTGGATTTTTGAAACAACTTCTGTGATGGCTGTTGAAGAAGATATGCTTGATAGCTGGAGGATGGCACATGTGTGCTGAAAAGTATGCAGAGTTCGTGACTGGGAATATGGATTTGAATGGGAGCACACTTAGTAGAATGTGTATCAGAATATGAGTCCCAGGGAGAGTAATTTTGCGCTGGCAGACAATGTGTGCTCAGCTGCTGTACCCTTCTCTTCCTACTTCATGCAAGAGTCTGGGCATTCAACAAATTATTATATAGTTTTTCCTCCACAACATAAAAAGTTAGAGACAATCCAATGTAAGAAGGGCTCAAGATGATCATTCTCATGGACAGAGCAACACTCTTTGAGACAGGTATGGTATTCTATTCTATTCTCAGCTACCTGACTAGCATTTTGAAGAATTACTCTTAATATACATTGGACCCCCTTCTCTCTCAGTCCTTCCACCAGTAGATAGGAAGTGCTTCCATCTAACACACATTTTGAAATGTGTGTAGGATAGTGGTTTCAGTACTGAATTATGACTTTGGAAACCAGGGTTCAGTTCCCAGCTTGGGCATGGACAATAGGCCTGGGTAACAACGGAAAAATTTGTTTCTAAAATCGATTCGTTTTTTGGGGGTTTTGCGTTTCGATATTTAAAAGAATTCCGAAATTTTTCTTTTAAAAAGTTCGATATTTACAAAATTTCGTAAATGTAAAAAAAATTACGAAACAATTACGAAACAATTACGAATCGATTCATTAATGGCGGACGCGACCGCACAATACGCTAAAAAACCTCCAAATGGGACAGAGGGAACTTCTGAAGCTTCCCTCTCCCTCTGTTGTTGACTGTTGGTGTGATATTATAATTTTCTTTCACTAATTAAACAAAAAACAACTATAAAACTTGCCCCAGACATGCGGAAATAATAACGAAATGACCTCAAACCGATAACGAAACGAATACATAACGAATCCAAAGCATTTACGAAACGAATTTAGAAATTCGTTTCGTTTTTAAGTTGCTCCAGAATGGTTTGTTATCACTTCGTTATAAAAAAATAACGAATTTTTAACGAATTACAAATTAACGAAACGAAACCGCCCAGCCCTAATGGACAATGAACTAGACATTCATTGGGTAAAATTAGCCTTTGGTGAATTATACAGTCTGGGTCCTGGAAAACCATGTAATAGCTTTGCCTTAGGGTTGCCATCAATAGGAAAATTACACACACACACACACATATACACACACACTAGCCATCCTCTGTCACGTGTTGCTGTGGCCCAGTCTGTGTATATGTGTTTGCGTTATGTGTATATGTGTGTGTATATTTGTGTATATGTGTATATATGTGTGTTTGCGTATATATGTGGTTTTGTGCATGTGTTGTAATGTATTTTTGTTTTGTTTTTTGGCTTTTTAAGTCCCTTCCACTGTGTTTTTCAGTGTTTTTATGAGTGATGGTCACTCGTTGGCCTGATAGGTGTTTTGTGTCCAAATTTGGTGTCAATTCGTCCAATGGTTTTTGAGTTATGTTAATCCCACAAACGCACGTTACATTTTTATTTATATAGATAAATGGCCTATATGGAACAACATTTAAGGTAAACAAAATTAATTGATGACACACAAAAACCCAAATCAGTAGTGGCTGGTTGATTCAATACAAGCAGGGCATTGATCTCATCTGGGTTCTGGTTCAAAGTTTTCAGGAATTTGCAAGGGGTGGTTCTCAGTTTCTTGGAGTGACTTCATAACCTCGCTGACATAAGAGAACCACTGTTCTGCTTTGAGTTTTCTTCAAACTCTCAAGCCCTCATTTTTGGATTATTTCTGGCCAACTGACCAGAATCTCTCTTGCCTGAAGGAAAACCCCTTTTGATATGAACTTTATTTCAATCCACCTATCTCAGACAGAGATATTTGTCATACATCTTCCAGAGAGGATACAGCTTCAAAGCTCTTGTGAAAGGATATTTATTTGTCAACCGTCATGGTACTTCCAAAATGCCCAATGCCCCTTTTCATCACAAAAATGTTGTCTTTCCCATTAAGCACACATCTCTTCTCTTCTTTAAAGAAGCAATTATTCTACTTAGATGCCATAACTAAAACCCCAAGAAACAAGAGATGCCAATTCTGAAGTTCATATCTGAGCAAAGATATCTAAAGTGTTCCCAGTGAAGCATTTTTTTTTTTGGCCATTGGTTGTAGATGGGATAGCATAGGACATGCCGCATTATCACGGGGTGTCTGCGCCCTACACCACTGGAGAAATTACACTGTCTAGCTGGTATTGCACCACCTGACATTCGCCGGGAAGTAGCAACCAATAGTGAAAGGACCAAGGCAGAGACATCTCCAGCTCATCCCTTGTTTAGGTATCAGCCAGCACGTCAACGACGTAAATCAAGAAATAGTTTTCTAAGATCTGCAGAGAAACTTGCTGGAACACCCCAGCAAGCAAGAGTCCAAAAGTGGCAGGCTCAAACCCAGAACCTCAATCAATGGCTGATACCAAATGAGAGACTCCCCCCTGGGCACACAGAAAACTGGGCGACTTGGAAGGCGCTGAACAGACTGCGCTCTGGCACCACGAGATGCAGAGCCAACCTCAAGAAATGGGGCCACAAAGTGGAATCCACGACATGCGAGTGTGGAGAAGAGCAAACCACAGACTACCTGCTGCAATGCAACCTGAGCCCTGAAACATGCACAATGGAGGACCTTCTTGCGGCAACACCAGAGGCACTCCAAGTGGCCAGATACCGGTCAAAGGACATTTAATCAACTACCAAGCTTGCGAACTTTGTGTTTTGTCTGTTTGTTTGTTTTGTTAAAAATGTAATACAAATGCCTGGTTGCTCCTGACACGATAAATAAATAGGACTAAGGAAATCTCTGGTTCTAGCACTTATTTCTAAAGACGGCAATGGAGTGTGTTGAATTTAGGTGGGAAATCTTCAGTTCATATGGCAAATGTAGTTCCCGTCCTGAATTTATGTGGCTCCAAGAGATAGCCAAGCCTACTATTCTTTTGCCGTTGTTTTGTTCCCCAGTCTTACTCTTTCAATTGTTAGTCACAATTCAAGCCATTCAAATTAATCTATTATTATACTTACCAATATGTTGATTCACTCACTATACAGCAATTGTTTAAGCTGGATTTTTCTACTTGGGATGAACCAACAGGTTGTTAGCTATGATCACGAGACTTTTCATTTATGACAGTGGTTCCCAACCTGTGGTCTGTGAACCACCAGTGGTCCGCAAGAACTAAAATACGGCCAATGTATTGTCGAAGTTTGAGGACCCCTGGTCTAAGCAATACATAAAACATACTAGCACTCAGAATTAAAATAAATCATGTAAAAGAATGTATTGTCGAAGGCTTTCATGGCTGGAATCACTAGGTTCTTGTGGGTTTTTTCGGGCTATAGAGCCATGTTCTAGAGGCATTTCTCCTGACGTTTCTCCTGCATCTATGGCATGCATCCTCAGAGGTAGTGAGGTCTGTTGGAATTAGGACAATGGGTTTATATATCTGTGGAATGGCTGGGGTGGGGCAAGGAGCTCTTCCCTGCTGCAGTTAGGTGTGAATGTTTCAGCTGATCACCTTCATTAGCATTTGAAGGCCTGCCTGAGCCTGGGAAAATCTCTTGCTGGGAGGTGTTAATCTGTGCCTGGTTGTTTCCTCTCTGTTGTTTTGCTGTTGTAATTTTAGAGTTTTTTAATACTGGTAGCCAGATTTTGTTCATTTTCATGGTCTCTTCCTTTCTGTTGAAATTGTCCACATGCTTGTGGATTTCAATGGCTTCTCTGTGTAGTCTGACATGGTGGTTGTTGGTGTGGTCCAGCATTTCTGTGTTCTCAAATAATATGCTGTGTCCAGGCTGGTTCATCAGGTGCTCTGCTATGGCTGACTTCTCTGGTTGAAGGAGTCTGCAGTGCCTTTCACATTCCTTGATGCGTGTCTGGGCGCTGCGTTTGGTGGTCCCTATGTAGACTTGTCCACAGCTGCATGGTATACCGTAGACTCCTGCAGAGGTGAGAGGATCCCTCTTGTCCTTTGCTGAACGGAGCATTTGTTGGATTTTCTTGGTGGATTTGTAGATTGTTTGTATGTTGTGTTTCCTCATCAGCTTCCCTATGCGATCAGTGGTTCCCTTGATGTATGGCAGGAACACTTTTCCTCTGGGTGGATCTTCATCTTTACTCTCGTGGCTTGTTCTTGGTCTTGCAGCTCTTCTGATGTCTGAGGTGGAGTATCCATTGGCCTGTGGAGCCCAGTTGAGGTGGTTCAGTTTATCTTGGAGGAGGTGGGGTTTGCAGATTCTTTTTGCACGATCTGCCAAGGCTTTAATGGTGCTTCTTTTTTGACTTGGATGATGGTTGGAGTTTTTATGTAGATATCTATCTGTGTGTGTGGGTTTTGTGTAGACAGTGTGACCCAATTGTTGATCTGGTTTGCGGATGACTAGGACATCTAGAAAAGGCAGTCTTCCTTCATTTTCTTTTTCCATGGTGAACTGGATGTTTGGGTGGATGCTGTTAAGATGGTCCAGGAACCTGTTGAGTTCTTCTTCTCCATGGCTCCAAATGGTGAAGGTGTCATCCACATATCTGAACCATATCGTGGGCTTCTTGATTGCTGTTTCCAGAGCTTGTTTTTCAAAGTGTTCCATGTAGAAGTTAGCTATCACCGGGCTGAGAGGGCTCCCCATAGCTACTCCATCTTTCTGTTCGTAGAATTCATTGTCCCACTGAAAGTAACTGGTGGTGAGGCAATGGTGAAACAGAGCCGTGATGTCTTCTGGGAACCTCTGGTTGATGAGTGCCATGGTGTCTGCTACCGGGACCATGGTAAATAGAGATACCACATCGAAGCTGATCAGTTAAAATACGGCCCATTGCAACAAGAGCAGCTGGTCTCACAAAACCCTCTTATAGTGCCAAGCAGGCATGTAGCCGGGGGGGGGGGGGGGGGCTCGGGGGGCTTCAGCCACTCCCGAAATTTTCATGGTGGTTCGCGAAAAGGCCTTATTGGTGCATTATTTAAACTGTTATGTTTATTCATATCATGATCTGATCACCATACTCAATATATCCCATATGCATGGGGGTATTGGGGTAATGATACAAAAGGTTTGCTAGGGTAGACCCTCTTTCACTCAGATTCAGCCCCCCCCCCCCGAAACTCAGCCCCCCCCCCGAAACCCCCCCTGAAATTTTTTTTAGCCCCCCCCCCGAAACGAAATCCTGGCTACGGGCCTGGTGCCAAGGCTTATGGTTTTCTGGGAGCAAACAGATTGCGAGTACTGGATGGCCCATGTTCTGTATCAGAAACTAGAGCTGATGTGGTATATCCAATGGAATTTTCTAAATCAGCACCCCAAATAACCAAACCGAATCTAAAGTTGGCCAAAACCTGATTCATAACCCTTTTGGTACTAATGTTAGAGAATGGTGCCTGGTCAAAGTGGTCCCTGTTCAAGTGGTCCCTGGTCAAAGTGGTTCCTGGTCAAAGTGGTTCCTGGTTAAAGCGTTCCCTAGTAAAAAAAAAAAAAAAGGTTGGGAATCACTGTTCTATGGAGTGCCATCAAATTGTTGTTCATTTTTCCTCCCCATTACAGAGAAAAAGGGACACTGAGAACACAATTTGGAAATAGAATGCTGTTGGGAAGAGACAGAGCAAAAGAGAGAAAAGCAGAATGAGCTGCAGCAAAAAATAAGCACAGTGGAGGAATTTTATCAAGTGGATGTCACGAAGTTATGTATGGAGAGGAATAATTGGAACTGCTTTTCTTTTGGTTTGTGTCTGAATGCATAACTCACTTTCCAACCCATAAAACTTATGGTCTGCAGCTTGAAAAGTCCCCTGACAGATAATAGCAACAGGTTGCTTGTCAGCCAATCAGAAAAATAGAACAAGCCTCACTTGATCATCTAGAGAGAAGGTGGGGAAAAGGCCCCAAGTTTCAGACTGCATGAAAAGCTGTTGCAGCTGCAAAGTAGATTCAACTTGCTAGTCATCTGGAGAAAGATAGAAAGAGTGAAAAATTAATGCAATTAACTAGTAAAGGGGGAGCATTATATGGTTCCAAAGTTTATAAGGTGGGAATTCCGATCTAGGTATTAGTGTGAACTTTCAAAGAGTGCAGGTCACCAACACAGATTTAGCACATTAGATGACTCTTTTTTTAAAAGCTCAAACTAAAACCCAGAGCAGATTATGTATGCATGTATGTATGTATTTATTTACAGCATTTATATACTGCTTTTCTCACCCCTGGGGAGACTCAAAGCAGTTTGCACAAAAATAACAGCAAAATTTCTTACGTACATAAACCAGAGCCTCCGGAGGCACAATGGGTTAACCTCTTGTGCTGGCAGGACTGAAGACTGACAGGTCATAGGATCGAATTCAAGGAGAGCACAGATGAGCTCCCTTTGTCAGCTCCAGCTGCCCATGCAGGGGCATGAGAGATGCCTCCCACAGAACATCGAAACATCTGAGTGTTCCCTGGGTAGCGTCCTTGCAGACGGCTAATTCTCTTACACCAGAAGCAACTTGCAGTTTCTCAGGTTGCTCCTGACATGAGAAAAAAACATACATAAAACAAAACTCAAATCAGCAACATATATCTAGGCATATATCTCCGTATTTGAAAATACGGAGTAATGGATATAATAACGGAATAACTATATGGCGGAACTGGACATTGTTTTAATGATTATCGATTGAAGTATGTTTCATTATCATGTTTGTTTTTATTGTTGCTGATGTTTTTCTTTTGTATATTGTAATTGTGTCCTTGGTGGCATTGAATTCTTGCCTTGTAAACCACCTCGAGTTGCCAGAAGGCTGAGAGGGACGGTATAGAAATGTAGTAAATAAATAAATAAATAAATAAATAAAATCAATAGGACAATTCACCATAAGATAAGATAAAAGGTCATTTAAAACATTGAACATAAGAATAAAAGCATTAAAATCACATGATCCAACTTGTATACTAAGCCATTCCAAATGTCGATTGCACATATTCCATATTTGCTTTGTGTACTGCATTACTTTACTAGTTAAAAGCTTGGTTCCATAACCATGTCTTTGTTCTCTTTAAGGCCAGGAGGGAGGGTACAGACCTAATCTCACTGGGGAGAGGGTTCCTGAGCTGAGGAGTCACCACTGAGAAGACCCTCGACCTCACCAACCACACTAATAATAATAATAATAATAATAATAATAATAATCCTTTATTTATACCCCGCTAACATCTCCCGATGGTCGCAGGTTCGATTCCGGGTAGCAGCGTGAGCTTCCGCTGTCAGCCCTAGCTTCTGCCAACCTAGCAGTTCGAAAACATGCAAATGTGAGTAGATCAATAGGTACCGCTCCGGCGACTTCCGGTGCAGGTGACATGGCGGAGAGCAGCACACGCTAGGAGCTCTGTGGCTAGTGTGTGCACGACAGGGAGACCGGGTAGAGCAACAGCTCCCTTCCCCCCGTGGATAGAGGCAGGGGGAACTGCGGAACCGGGGGCTCAACCGACGGTCCGAAAGGGGGTCTTCTCCTCAAGAGGAGACTCCTGAAAGGATCCGGTACATGGCCCCCGAGGTACGGCGGGTCACCCTGATCGTGGCAGGCGACAGCCTGCAAATCTCCGGCCGACTGCACTTTTTACAGAAGAGAAGGAGGTAAGGAGGTGAATAAGAATAAGGATAATAAGCTGAGAAGAGAAGGGGTCGGAAGGAGGTTGGAAATCTCTTCAAACAAGAAAGGAAGAAATTTAGGACTCCTTAAGATTTCTAAGATCTCTAAAGGAGCAGAAGGGAAGGAAAAAGGGACTGGAAAGATCAGAATAAGGAGGAGAAGGAGGAGAAGGAAGAAATACCCCGGCTCGGTCCCTCCCTTGCTATCTGGATATTAACAAGCAGTAAAGGAGTCAGATTTAAAAATCAGAAGGGAGGGAAGGTTGGAAGAACGGGCACAGAACTCGGAAATAAGAAATAAGAGTTAAAGAATTAAAGAATTAAAGAGATAATCGGCAAGAACGGAAGAAATACAACCCAGAAACGCCAGAAAATACCCAATAAGTTAGAACAAGTTAGAACAAGCCACATCTTAGGAATATTCATTTGAATTCATTTGAATACTGGGATACTGTTTTCAACCACTGCAAACACTCCAATCAAAACCAGAATTAAATAATTAACTCAGTGGCAAAGGGAAGGAGGGAGAAAGATAAAAATCTGGGGAAAAAAAAAGGGTCTGACCTTCAAGAGGCTGGCTGTTGTGTCTTCGGCCTGGAAGGGAGGCGCGGAGGGCGGAGCAGAGCGGCGCAAGGCCCAGGGACCGCGTGGAGAAGACGCACGCGGAGAAGAGGAAGTGACGAACAGGAAGCCACGTTAAACAGCAAGTCTAAGAGGGGGGAAATCCCGCGAGACCTCAAAAGAAGGAAGCAGAAGGGGAAGACTGAGCGGGCTCTCGCGAGATCTTTCGCGAGACCCCGAGAAGAAGGGAAAGATCGCGAGTAAAGAAACAGGGAGGAAGAGAGAGCATCCAGGAAGGAAAACATCGCGAGAGGTAATAGGGAATCAGGAAGAAGGGCAAAGCAACAGAAAGGAAGAAGGGCATAACAGGGCATAACAGAGGGGAGAATCAAACAGGCAAGTAAAAGATTATCACTGAGTTTTAAGAGAAAGGAACTGGACTGTAGAGAAAAGAATATACATTCAGAATATATGACAGAGTGGTTGGTCATAAAGGGTATAAAGGGGTGGAAGAAAATACAAGATTACAGAATGGCAGCAAGCAAGCTGAAGGCAGAGAAGGAGCTAAAAGAAAATAAGGGAACTCCAAGGAGAATGTCAGCAACAGAGGAAGTAAATCTTAAGGAAATGATGAAAGAGATGATGACGGAGGTACTGACAGAAATACAGACAATGAAAACGGAGATTCAGACTATCAAAGAGAGACAAGATATATATCAGAAAATAGCCCAGGTCCAGATGTCGGAATTGAAAAAGGACATAAGAGAGGAAATGAGTAAGTTGAGAACAGAAGTCTCAACAATGCAACAGGAAATGAATGAAATAAAAAAGGAAGAAAAAGGAATAAAGAAAGGACAAGAAGAAATGAGAATAAAAGTGAGGAACATGGAAGTAAGAAACAGCAGGTTGGAGACAAAACAGGAAGAATTAGAGGCCAAGGAGATGGAATTTCAATTAAGAATAAGGAATATTCAAGAAGATACAAATGAAAATATAAAAGACAAAGTAATAGAGATACTGGCGGAACTAGTAGAATGTTCAGCACAGGAAATGCAGGACTGGACAGACAGGATTTATAGGATCAACACAAATTTCGCAAAAAGAAATAAGACACCACGTGACGTAATTGTGAATTTTGTGAAGAAGTCAACAAGGGACAAGGTGCTGGAATGGAACAACCGAAGAAAGATATGCTACAAAGGAAAGAGAATTATTATATTAAAAGAGTTCCCAGGAATAGTGTTGAAAAGAAGGAGGAAATATGCATTGTTGACAGAAGAATTAAAGAAACAGAGGATTCGTTTCAGATGGGAAAGGGATGAAGGCTTAATGCTGACTTATAAAGAGCAGCGTTACTGGATTAAGACGGAAGAAAGGGCGAAGGAATTTCTAAATAGAATAATAGCAGAAAGGGAAAGAGAAAACGGTGAACACACAAAGGGGAGAACGAAGAAGAAAAAACGTACAGACTCGCCAGAAGAGGTGGAGACTGAAAAGGAAGAAATGAGAGGATACTCCGAGGAAGGAGCGGGAGCTCTGGAACTAAGTGACCCTGAGGAGGAGGAAAGTGAGGAAGAAGAGGAGGAAGAAAGACAAGAAGAAAGACAGGAAGAACCGGCGGAGGGAGAACAGAAAAGAGAAGAAGAAAAGGAAGGAAAGGAAGTATGATAAATGAATTGAAAATTTACACGAATAATGTTAATGGGATGAACTCCCCAAATAAGAGAAATAAAATTTATAATGCATTAAAGAAAAAGAGATATCACGTCATTGCGTTACAGGAAACCCATATCACGAATAGGCACATAAAACACTTAGAAAACAAAAAATTGGGACAGTCCTTCTATGCAGCAACACAAGAGAAAAAAAGGGGATTAGTAACATATATAGATGAAAAAATAAGTGCGGAATTGGCTTTTAAAGATGAAGAAGGACGATTTTTAGGGGTAAATATCCAGTTAAATAACATGAAAATATTAATCTGCAATATATATGCGCCGAATAATGCTAAATTAAGATTTGTGGAAAGGTTAAGGAAAAGCATAGATGACCAAGAATTTGACCAGATGATAATGCTAGGTGATTTTAATGGGGTTCTAAACAGGGGGCTGGACAGAAGTGCAAAAAAGAAGGATGGAAAGAAGAACAAGGAAGAAAAGGGAGACCTCCCAAGAGCAATGATAAGGATGATGAAGGAGCTTTGTCTGGTGGACATCTGGAGAAACAGAAATGAAGGAGTAAAAGACTATACGTACTATTCAGCAAGACATGGTAATTGGTCAAGAATTGACATGATATGGGTCACATCCTCCTTACAAATAAATGTCTCAAGAATATCAATCCTGCCAAGAATTCACTCGGACCATTGTGCTATAGAAATGGAAATAACAATAAAGGAAAAAACAAGAAGATGGTGATTGGATGATAATTTGTTAAAAAAGGAAGAAGATATAGAAAGAAACAGAAAACTGGTAAAAGACTATTTTGAAACAAACGATGGGCCAGAAGTATCAATTTTTACATTATGGGAGGCTAGTAAGGCCGTTATGCGAGGAAATTTTATTCAACAAAAAAGCAGGAAAAACAGGGAAAAAAGGAACAAAATGCGAAAGATAATCCAGGCTATTGAAGAAGAGGAAGGTAAGGTAAAAGCGAACCCATATGATAAAAACGCAAAACAGAATTTGGAACAGTTACACAAACAGAGAGAATTTTTGGAATTGGAGGAGAGAGAGAAGGAACTTAAATTTATGAAGCAGAACCATTTTATGAATGCGAATAAACCGGGGCGCTGGTTGGCTAATAAAATCAGAAGCAGAAAGGAAGCCACATTTATCACTAGATTAAAAGTTGACGGCAAGACGGTAAAGGAGGAAGAGAAGATTAGAGAACAATTTTACGAGTTTTATAAGAAGTTATACCAAGAAGAAAACATAGAAGAAGATCAAATATATCAATACTTAACAAATCATAAAATACAAAGGATTTCAGATGAACAAAGGGAAAAATTAAACAGAGAAATTACAGAGAAGGAAATAAAGGAAGCGATTAACAAATTAAAACCAAACAAAGCCCCAGGACCAGACGGTTTCACATCAATTTATTATAAGATCTTCAAGGAGGAGCTATCACCATACCTAAAAGAGATGATGAATAGGATCCGAATCTATAAGGAAATCCCAGAATCTTGGACAAAAGCGAATATCTGTTTAATTCATAAAGAAAATTCAGATGAAGATCAGGTCAAGAACTATAGACCAATTTCGTTACTAAACGTCGATTATAAAATATTTAGTTTAATCATGGTAGAAAGGTTAAAAGGTCTACTGAAGGAATACATTAAAGAGGAACAGACGGGCTTTTTGCCAAATAGACATCAGAGTGAAAACGTAAGGATAATCGTAGATCTGATAGAACATTACGAAGATAAACATCAAAAAAAGGCACTATTATTGGCACTAGACGCCGAAAAAGCATTTGACAACGTAAATTGGAAGTTTTTCAAAATTATAATGAAGGAAATGGATTTGGGATTCTACTTTCAGAACGCAATTGAAGCAATTTATGAAAAACAAGTGGCTAAAATATTGGTAAATGGGAGGGAAACAAACAACATTGAGATAAAAAAGGGGACGAGACAGGGCTGCCCCCTGTCACCATTAATTTTTATACTCACCTTAGAAGTACTGTTAAATAAAATCAGGGAAGAAAAGAAACTGGCTGGCGCAAAGATACAAGGGCAGGAATATAAATTTCGGGCATACGCGGATGACGTGATTTGTATAATTGAGGACCCCATAAATAATTTAGAAGATTGGATAAAAACAATAAAAGAATTTGGGAAAGTCACGGGTTTTAAAATCAATATGGAAAAAACAAAGGCAATAACGAAGAACATAGGGAAAAAGGAGCAAGAAGAAATAAAAAATAAGTGGAATATCCAAATAGTTAATAAAGTATTCCTAAAGTATTTAGGAATAACACTAACGTCGAAAAATCTACAATTACTGCAAAATAATTATATAGAGTATTGGAAGGAGCTAAAAAAGGATTTGGAAAAATGGAAGAACTTAAAGCTGTCACTACTAGGGAGGATCGCTATGGTCAAGATGATGATATTACCTAAATTACAATTTTTATTTCAAAATTTACCGATCATACGGAATTCAAAAATAATAAAGGAATGGAACAAAGATATTAAAAAATTCATCTGGGAGAATAGGAAACCAAGAATTAGCTTTGACAACCTAACAGAAAGGAAAGAAAACGGAGGATTTGCAGTACCAGATCTGGAATTATATATGGAAGCAAATGCGCTAATATGGGCTAAGGATTGGGCAAAACTAGAAAAGAAAAAGCTATTAATTTTGGAGGGATCAGGTCTAAGAGAAGGGTGGCATACTTATATATGGTACAAGGGGAAGAAGAACGAAAAGAATTTCGGGAATCATTTTGTAAGATCCACGGTTTTGAAGATATGGGAAAAATATAAAAGCAGGTTGTATAACAAAACTCCAATGTGGGTCTCTCCTTTGGAAGCAGGGCAAAGAAGGTGTACAGGATAGCACGATTGGCCAAAGTATAAAGATATATTAAAAAAAGAGGGGGGAGATATGATCCTTAAAACACAGGAAGAATTGATTACGGCGGAACAAAAGATATCATGGCTAGAATACTGGACTATAAAAGAAAGGTACAAAAAAGATAAAAAAATTGGCTTTAACCAAGAAAAGAATTTCTGGGATAAGATATTGGACACCAAAAACAAATTAGTCACAAAGATATATAGAAAACTGCTGGAATGGAAATTAGAAAACAAAGGAGAAAAGAATTACAAAAGAAGATGGAACGAGAACATCAGGAGAAACATCAGGCAGGAGGAATGGGAGAAAGTCTGGAGAGAAAAGCTAAAGTATTGCCACGCATCGGATTTGAAAGAAAATTGGTTAAAAACAGCACATCGCTGGTACATGACCCCAAAAAAAATTGGAAAAGGGAATAAAAACATCAGCACAAATTGCTGGAAATGTAAGGAAGAAGAAGGGACATATTTCCATACCTGGTGGACCTGTAAAAGGGCCAAAGAATATTGGAGAAAGGTACAAAAAGAACTGCAAGAAATTCTAAAAATTAACATACCATGGAAGGCAGAACTATTCTTATTGGGCATACATGAGCTAAAAATAGAGAAAAACACTGATAAAATTCTATTTCTGATGACAACCGCTGCAAGAATTTGTTACGCTAGGAGGTGGAAACAAAGTGAGATACCGGACGAGAATGAAAGATTAACAAAAATCTTGGAAATAAAAAACATGGATAGACTCACTTTTCTAATAGCAAGAAGCAAAGGGATTAATATGAAAGAAACACATTGGGAAGAAGTGACGGACTACTTCAGACAAAAAAATAAGAAGATTCTGACCTAGAGGAATGAAAGGGATAGAGAAAGAAGATAAAGATAAAAGAAGTTGGGGAGAAGAGAAACTGAATAAAAGCAAGAAAAGATGACTGACTAGACCTTAAGAAGACCCTGGGAAGTCAACAATACTTTCTACTCTGTATTTTAAATGGTGGTGGGCTTTTATTCTATCCTTTGTATTCCCATCTCTCCCCCCCCCCCCCCCGTCTCCCCTGACCTATTCTTACCCTCTTCTCCTACTCTATCACCCATCACACTCTGTCGGGAGCCTTTCAATTCTATTAAATGCTAATTTCACTCGTTTTATACTTCACACTCTGTTTTTATATGTAAACTGGAAATTTAATAAAGATTATTTAAAAAAAAAAATAGGTACCGCTCCGGCGGGAAGGTAACAGTGCTCCATGCAGTCATGCCGGCCACATGATCTTGGAGGTGTCTACGGACAACGCTGGCTCTTGGGCTTAGAAATGGAGATGAGCACCACACCCCAGAGTCAGACATGACTGGACTTAATGTCAGGGGACTACCTTTACCTTTAACATCATCCGAAGGACTCGGTGCGGCTTACAAGAGGCCGAGGCACAACACATCAATAAAACAACAGCATAACAAAATACAAACAATAAATAAACTCATAAAACAAGCAATAAACATTAAAACAATAGCAATAAACATTAGACAATATGACACATTTAAAAAACTAAGGCCGGGCCAAATGTAATGATTAAAATTTTAAAATGCTGGGCATGACAGATCTAAGGAAGTAATGCTACCCCTCTATTCTGCTTTGGTTAGACCACATCTGGAATATTGTGTCCAATTCTGGGCACCACAATTCAAGAGAGATGTTGACAAGCTGGAATGTGTCCAGAGGAGGGTGACTAAAATGATCAAGGGTCTGGAGAACAAGCCCTATGAGGAGCGGCTTAGGGAACTGGGCATGTTTAGCCTGAAGAAGAGAAGGCTGAGAGGAGATATGATAGCCATGTATAAATATGTGAGAGGAAGCCACAGGGAGGAGGGAGCAAGCTTGTTTTCTGCTTCCTTGGAGACTAGGACGCGGAACAATGGCTTCAAACTACAAGAGAGGAGATTCCATCTGAACATTAGGAAGAACTTCCTGACTGTGAGAGCCATTCAGCAGTGGAACTCTCTCCCCCGGAGTGTGGTGGAGGCTCCTTCTTTGGAAGCTTTTAAGCAGAGGCTGGATGGCCATTTGTCAGGGGTGATTTGAATGCAATATTCCTGCTTCTTGGCAGGGGGTTGGACTGGATGGCCCATGAGGTCTCTTCCAACTCTTTGATTCTATGATTCTATGACAGGTGAGATGGATAGGTTTTTGGAGATAAGTGCGGTGTGCAGACAATCTTAAATCTCTAGTAAAGTGCATTTGGGACATGATGCTTGGAGTTTCCTATTCTGGGAAGGCACACTGGAACAACGACGTCTTCAAGATCTTCCTAAAGACTGCCAATGTTGGGGCTTGTCTGATGTCCTTGGGGAGAGAGTTCCAGAGTCGGGGGGGCACCACGAAGAAGGCCCTCTCCCTCGTCCCCACCAATCGCGCTTGCGACGCAGGTGGGATCGTGAGCAAGGCCTCTCCAGATGATCGGATGGATCGTGTGGGTTCATATACAGAGATGTGGTCACACAGGTAGGCGGGCCCCAAACCATTTAGGGCTTTGTAGGTAAGCACCTGCACCTTGAATTGGGACCGGAAAATGAATGGCAGCCAATGGAGCTCCTTATAAAGCAGGTGGAACTGAGAGCTGGGCCTCTCCAAAAGATTAGCTGCTGCATTTGGTATGGAAATGGCCAGCTGCCATCATGAGAAAGAAAAAAAGAACCGAAAGAGAAAAGGATAGCAAAGAGAGGGAAAGAAAAGGAGATACCCACATTTATCACTGATTACAAAATACAACATATTGCCATCCTTCCCACTTTAGGCATAAAGCTTCTAATATATTCCTGCAAGGAAATGCAGCTCTTGAGCAGAGATATTGCTGTAGCAGATGAGTCTCTATCCTTCACTTTAAAGTTCTTTCTTGGGAATTAAAGTGGAGACAGATTTTAACTATTACTATGTGAGACGTGCAGTTTGGAGAATACGGATGAGATTCACTCCTAGGTTATACCAGAAGATGCCACGAAAGGTTTCAACGCAAGAAGCATTTTACAGCAAAGAAACATCCTGGATTCAAATGCATATTGCCATGCAAAAGATTTGAAGAGAAATATTCAGTCAAAGCCTGAGTGTTTTCTCCTGGGACTGATGGAAGAGCAACAAGAAAGGAGTTCTGGAGGAATACATTCATGTATAATAGCAGCTGCCAGAGTACTTTATGCACAAAAATGGAAAGGGGGTTTGATGCCAACTAAAGAGGACTGGTGACTCAAATGTAATGACTTGGCAGAAATGTATGTATGTATGTATGTATTTAATTGGGTCAATTTTATTGTTATTAATTTCACCTTTCTGTATTTTGCTGTATTTCATAGAATCATAGAATCAAAGAGTTGGAAGAGACCTCATGGGCCATCCGGTTCAACCCCCTGCAAAGAAGCAGGAATATTGCATTCAAATCACCCCTGACAGATGGCCATCCAGCCCCTGTTTAAAAGCTTCCAAAGAAGGAGCCTCCACCACACTCCGGGGTAGAGAGTTCCACTGAACGGTTCTCACAGTCAGGAAGTTCTTCCTCATGTTCAGACAGAATCTCCTTTCTTGTAGTCTGAAGCCATTGTTTCGTGTCCTAGTCTCTAGGGAAGCAGAAAACAAGCTTGCTCCCTCCTCCCTGTGGCTTCCTCTCACATATTTATACACAGCTGTCATATCTCCTCTCAGCCTTCTCTTCTTCAGGCTAAACATGCCCAGCTCCTTAAGCCACTCCTCATGGGGCTTGCTCTCCAGACCTTTGATCATTTTAGTCGCCCTCCTCTGGACACATTCCAGCTTGTCAATCTCTCTTGAATTATGGTGCCCAGAATATTCCAGGTGTGGTCTAACCAAAGCAGAATAGAGGGGTAGCATGACTTCCCTAGATCTAGACACTATGCTCCTATTGATGCAGGCCAAAATCCCATTGGCTTTTTTTGCTGCCACATCACATTGTTGGCTCATGTTTAACTTGTTGTCCACGAGGACTCCAAGATCTTTTTCACACATACTGCTCTCAAGCCAAGCATTGTCCCCCATTCTGTATCTTTGCATTTTGTTTTTCCTGCCAAAGTGGAGTATCTTGCATTTGTCCCTGTTGAACTTCATTTTGTTAGTTTTGCCCCATCTCTCTAGTCTGTCAAGATCGTTTTGAATCCTGCTCCTGTCCTCTGGAGTATTGGCTATCCCTCCCAATTTGGTGTCATCTGCAAACTTGATGATCCTGCCTTCTAGCCCTTCATCTAAGTCATTAATAAAGATGTTGAACAGGACCGGGCCCAGGACGGAACCCTGCGGCACTCCACTTGTCACTTCTTTCCAGGATGAAGAGGAAGCATTGGTGAGCACCCTCTGGGTTCGTCCATTTAACCAATTACAGATCCACCTCACCGTAGTTTTGCCTAGCCCACATTGGACTAGTTTCCTTGCCAGAAGGTCATGAGGGACCTTGTTGAAGGCCTAACTGAAATCCAGGTACGCTACATCCACGGCATTCCCCGCATCTATCCAGCTTGTAACTCTATCGAAAAAAGAGATCAGATTAGTCTGGCATGACTTGTTTTTGATAAATCCATATTGAAAAAATTGTATTTTGTTGCACTATTGAGCCACCCTGAGTCCCTTCAGAGAGATGGTGGTGGGATACAAATAAAGATGATGATGATGATGATGATTATTATTATTATTATTATTATTACTATTTAATCTATAAACCCCCACTCTTCTCACTCCGAAGGGAACTCTGAGCAGCTGTTGTATCCCAGAGCATAAACACCTCTGTCCTTAAACACCACACCAGTATAACAAAATCAGCAAGAAGTTTATTAAAGGATATATGTAAGCAAAGCAATAAAAATGATAGAAACAGTATAGTCCAAAACAGTATTTTCCAAAAACTACAGATAGTCCATGAACTTTAGGATACAAAGGTAAAAACACAAGATGCAAAACCCAAAGGAACAAGACAGCAAGGAGGTCCAGTGTCTAGAACAGGAACCTGGCAAAACTTGAAATATGAAACTAGAAATCCACTTGAAAACAAGACTGTCATGAAACTCCAACATTGACAAGACTGAGCTAAAATCCTTTCCTTGTATCATTTAAAGCTTTTCCTGTCCCATGAACCAAAAGGAAAGCATTCCATTTGCCCTTACAGCCAGATAAGGATTTCTCATCCCTCTTTTCTAGCAGACAGACTGACGCTGTAGGTTTTTCAGTCTGTATGGCTATGTTCTAGAAGTATTCTCTCCTGACATTTCGCCTGCATCTATGGCAGACATCCCCAAAAAACCTACAACAACCCAGTGGTTCCAACCATGAAATCCTTTGACAACAGACGGATTGACCTTCACTGAACTTGTCTTCAAACTCATTAAATTCTGCATCTGATAAATCATCCTCAGAAGACAGTTTCTTAGAGAAAGAATGCTGTGGATCTCCCCCAGGAATTTGATCTTAGGAATCTACAGGGACCCCAGGTTGAGAACCACTTCACAAGAAGAAGGGGGTCAGTCTAGATGTCCCTTGGTGATGTCTGAACTATGATTTCTGTTCCTGGATTATAAATGACAGTTCCTAATTGGTTCTGTCATAAAAACATGGTGAAATTTTATTACACTGGAAAAGCTTTGTCTTTGCTCAAGTGGCATCATCCTATAGCAGCTTTGCTGAGTCTCCACCAATTTAACACAGTTTCTGCCACAAAAACAAAGTTTCTGGAGTAGAACGATAACTTTCTAAGTAAAGATCACCCAATGAAACAGGAAATAACACTTTCAACCAGGAACAGATTTTCATATTTTATATATATATATATATATATATATATATATATAAAAGGCCTGGGCGGTTTCGTTTCGTTAATTCATAATTCGTTAATAATTCGTTAATTTTTTTCAATTACAAAACGATAACGAGCCTTTCTGGAGCAATTATTTAAAAAAACGAATTTTTAAATACGTTTTGTAAATGCTTCGTATTTCATTATTGTGTTCGTTTCGTTATTGTTTTGAGGTCGTTTCGTTATTATTTCCGCATGTCTGGGCCAGTTTTATGGTTTAATTAGTGAAAAAAAATTATAATATCACACCAACAGTCAAGAACAGAGGGAGAGGGAAGCTTCAGAAGTTTTTGGAGGTTTTTTAGCGTATTTCGCGGTCGCGTCCACCATTAACGAATCGATTCGTTATTGTTTCGGAAATCGATTCGTTAATTTTTTACCATTTACAAAATTTCGTAAATATCGAACTTTTTTAAGGGAAAATTTTGTAATTATTTTAAATATCGAAACAAAAAAAACCCCCAAATACAAATCGATTTTAGAAACAAATTTTTCCGTTGTTACCCAGGCCTAATATATATATATATATATATATATATATATATATTTTGAAAATTTGTCAAAAACCGTTAATAAGTCAAACATTCTGAAATTTGGTGAGCTAACAATTGTAAATGCATTCTACCACTGTAGCAAGTTTCATCAGGATAGCTCAAAAATGAGAAGCCCCTCAAGTTTTCCCACTGACAGTGATGTTTTCTTTAAAGGCACATTGATGACCCCCATTAATAAGGTACTTATGAATATTTGTTAGTTTCATTAGAGTTTCAAATTTTTTGACCACCAAAAATTCAGAACGACTTTAGAAATGTTGTGACAATATTCCCCATTTTTGGAAGAAATTTGGAACCATTTTTAATGGATCGCACATGCCTAATGATAATCTACTTTGAAGGAGCTATCCAAGGTACTGAACATATTTAGTAAAAACTAGCGGTCCCCTGCCATGTGTTGCTGTGGCCCAGTCTGGTGATCTGGAAAATAAAGTAATGAGAAAGTGTTGGTTTCTAATATATGTGATTTCTTTATGCTTGTAGGTAAACAGTGTTTCTTGCTGTTTCTTTATCAGTGTTGATGTGGAGATTGTCTAGTTTGCCTACACTGGAGCATGCAACATTTCATTGTCCTTCTTTAGGGGTTCCTTTCAAATCTAGGATACTATATCTGTGTGTGTGTGAATCATATCTATCTATATCTATGGCTGGATGGCTATTTGTCAGGAGGGCTTTGATTACATTTTCTTGCCCTGGTGAAGTGAGTTGGACTGGATGGCCTTAAGTATTTCTATTGGTCAAGGGGGTTCTGTGTGGAAAGTTTGCCCCAATTCTATCATTGATGGGGTTCAGCATGCACTTTGATTGTAGGTGAACTATAAATCCCAGTAACTACAACTCCCAAATGTCAAGGTCTAGTTTCCCCAAACTCCACCATATTGCGTATCTGTACTAAGTTTGGTCAAAATCCATCATTGTTCCTCTGGATGTAGGTGAACTACAACTCCAAAACTCAAGGTCAGTGCCCACCAAACCCTTCCAGTATTTTCTGTTGGTCATGGGAGTCCTGTGTGCCAAGTCTGGTTCAATTCCATTGTTGGTGGGGTTCAGAATGCTCTTTGATTGTAGGTGAATTATAAATCCCAGGACTACAACTCCCAAATGTCAAGGTATATTTTTCTCAAACTCCATCTGTGTTCATATTTGGGCATATTGAGTATTCATGCCAAGTTTGGTCCAGATCCATCATTGTTTGAGTCCACAGTGCTCTCTGGATGCAGGTGAACTACAACTCCAAAACTCAAGTTCAGTGCCCACCAAACCCTTCCAGTATTCTCTCTTTGTCATGGGAGTTCTGTGTGCCAAGATTGGTTCAATTCCATCATTGGTGGAGTTCAGAATGCTCTTTGATTGTAGGTGAATTATAAATCCCAGCAACTACAACTCCCATATGACAAAATCATTTTTTGAGTGAAGGACATACATTGGGTTGTTATGTGTATTGTGTCCAAATTTAGTGTCAATTCGTCCAGTGGTTTTTGAGTTATGTTAATCTCACAAACGAACATTACATTAGGTTCTTGTGGGTTTTTTCGGGCTATAGAGCCATGTTCTAGAGGCATTTCTCCTGACGTTTCGCCTGCATCGTCAGGAGAAATGCCTCTAGAACATGGCTCTATAGCCCGAAAAAACCCACAAGAACCTAGTGATTCCAGCCATGAAAGCCTTCGACAATACATTGAACATTACATTTTTATTTATATAGATTGGGCTTAGCACCATGCTTTGCTTCTTCAAAGTTGGGACTATAACCCAGAGCAGAGTCTGCCCCTACCTCTGAGCAAGGATTGAAAGGAATGTCTCCATTTTTCCTTTCCCTTGTCATGTTTTGCTTCCCCTCCAAAATGCATAATCCCTGTGGAGAAATGCATAAACTCTTTTTTTGGGCTGATGTCAGGCTTTCATACTACCGTAGGGAATAACTTACAATTACTGAGAATGCTCTGGAAGAGGAGCTGAAACCAAAGAATGGATCCATCACCATCATGACATCTCCAGCAGCGGAGTGGTCGGCTAAAGATAACCGACATGAAAAATGCCTCTGCTGAGCCTTCATGTGAGTAAGACTACGAAGGCCTCTGCCACTGTTTCCTTTTTTTAATTTTTTGTTATTATTGCTTTTCCACCCCTTCATCACCTTGGCTCTTTTCCCCTTCTCTTGGTCTGTGCAGCACTTCAGGAGGAAAAAAACCCCATAATAAAGCCCAATGATCCAGACGCAGCATTTAAAAGAGAAAATAACTACTCTAGCGATGAACTGGAAGTCTATTTGAGAGACATCTGTTTTTCCAATATATGTATATAAAAAAAATAAGAAATCCGTGTCTTGGCTTTAAAGTGTTCATAAAATCTTTAGGGTTACGAGATCCTGAGAAAAATGGAGGCAGCTCATTCGAGAGCAGAATTGGAGAGCACAATTTTTTTGAACCAAAGAGCCTCTTTAATTATTAAAAATGAAAAGCAGGTAGTATTTATCATTGCAGCAGTCTGGGCGCCTTCCAAAGAAGCCGGCAGAATTTCCTGGATAGGAAGTCAGCAGCATATTCCAGGAACAACTGTCTTGTGCTGAGGATATTTTTCGTGACTGGTGTAGTTTACATCCCATGATTCCTCAGAAGATCCCAGATAGCATTGCATGGTGGTCTTTTCATGCTCCATGAGATATGTCTTAGGGTGCATTTTCAGTCTGTGGTCCTCCAGGTGTTTTGGACTTCAGCTCCCAGAACCCATTGAATAAGCTGGCTAGTAGGCCTGGGCAGTTTCGTTTTGTTAATTCATAATTCGTTAATAATTCGTTAATTTTTCCAATTACAAAACGATAATGAACCATTCTGGAGCAATCATTAAAAAAACCGAATTTTTAAACACGTTTTGTAAATGCTTCGTATTTCGTTATTGTATTCGTTTCGTTATTGTTCCGAGGTCGTTTCGTTATTATTTCCGCATGTCTGGGCCAGTTTTATGGTTTAATTAGTGAAAAAAAAATTATAATATCACACCAACAGTCAAGAACAGAGGGAGAGGGAAGCTTCAGAAGTTTTTGGAGGTTTTTTAGCGTATTTCGCGGTCGTGTCCGCCATTAACGAATCGATTCGTTATTGTTTCGGAAATCGATTCGTTAATTTTTTACCATTTACGAAATTTCGTAAATATTGAACTTTTTAAAAGGAAAATTTTGTAATTATTTTAAATATCAAAACAAAAAAAAAACCCAAATACAAATCGATTTTAGAAACAAATTTTTGCGTTGTTACCCAGGCCTACTGGCTAGGGCTCCTGGAAGTTGGAGGCCATGTAAGAATAATGCAGTTTGACACTAATTTAATTGCAGTGGATCAATGCTATGGACTCATGGGAGTTGTCGCTTAGTGATACACCAGAGCTCTTTGGCAGAAAAGGCTAGAGACTTTGTAAAATGACATCTCCTAAGATTCCATAGCATGGGGCTCTGGCAGTTCAAGTAAGGTCAAACTGCATTAATTCTGCAATACAGATACACCCTTAGAGATAATGCCCCAGAAGCAAATGAAGGTGGTAATCTATGAGAAGGGCTTGGATCTCTTGATGTCAATGGTGGCTTCCATGTCAACGGGACACTGACTCCATATTTCAGTAAGAAATTTTAGTATGAAATTTCCAAGATATATCTAAAATGGTGAAGTGTACCCCACAAAACAGGTTCACTTCACTTCACTTTCACTTCACTTTATTTCTTAATTAGTCGCTCTCCACCAAGGTGCTCCGAGCGACTCACAATCTAAAATAGCATTTATACAATCTAAAAACATTCAACATAAAACATTCAACAATGACTATTTGGTAAATTAGATCTGATTACTTAAATGCACAACCAAACAGCCAAATCTTGAGTGCCTTTACAAAAAGGTCGCAACTCCGACATTGCTCTAATGTATGGAGGCAATGAGTTCCACAAAATTGGAGCATAGGTCGAAAAAGCTCTACGCCTTGTAGTTTCCAGGTGTACCTCCCTGGGCCTGGTATGTATAAGAGATTTTCCTGGGTGGATCAAGGTGACCACTGATGGAGAAAAGGAATGAGGTGGTCCCTAAGATATAAAGGTCCTTGGCTATTTTGAGCCCTAAATGTCAGGATCAGCATCTTGTAAGAGATCCGATGTTCTGTTGGTAGCCAATGCAGTTGTTGCAGAATCGGTGTGATATGGGATCTTATAGATGATCCTGCTAGTAGTTTGGCCGCTGCATTTTGGACCATCCGAATCTTCTGGGTTGTTGACTTCGGAAGGCCGGCATATAAGGCATTGCAATAGTCCAACCTCACATGTTTATTCCATAGGGTAGAATTCCAACCTGGGGGTCAGGACCCCTAGGGGCTCATGAGGAGGTGTCAGAGGATTGCCAAAGACCATCAGAAAATACAGTATTTTCTGTTGGTCATGGAGGTTCTGTGTGGGAATTTTGGCCCAATTCTTTCATTGGTGGGGTTCAGAATTCTCTTTGATTGTGGATGAACTATACATCCCAGTAACTACAACTTCCAAATGTCAAGTCCTATTTTCCCCAAACTCCACCAGTGTTCATATCTGGCCATATTGAGTATTCATGCCAAGTTTGTTCCAGATCTATAATTGTTTGAATTGACAGTGCTTTCTGGATGTAGGTGAACTACAACTCCAAAAATCAAACCCCACCAAACCATTCCAGTATTTTGTTGGCCTTGGGGAGTTTTGTGTGCCAAGTTTGGTTCAATTCCATTGTTGGTGAACTTCAGAATGCTCTTTGATTGTAGGTTAACTATAAATCCCAGCAATTACAATTCCCAAATGACAAAACCCACCAATATTAAATTTTGGACATATCAGGTATTTGTGCCAAATGAATGAGAATACATCCTGCATATCAGATATTTACATTACAATTCATAACTATAGCAAAATTACAGTTATGAAGTAGCAACAAAAACAATTTTATGGTTGGGGGTCACCACAACATGAAGAACTGTATTAAGGGGTCATGGCATTAGGAAGGTCAAGAACTCCTGCCATAGGGAATACTTTGAGCAACTCAAAACCTTCACACAGTAGGTATTATTAATGTCATATGAGTGAGATAGAAAATCTGTTCCCACTTGAAGAATGAGCTTTAAAGGAGGTCTCCAAGGTGCTGAATCCTATTCTACAAATAGCTTTAGCATATGGCTATCTCCTAATACTTCAATCAGATTGTCTGTTCCATTGATATTTAAGGCCTTCCTGACCAGGCCCTTTGATTCCCAAGATCTTTAAAGTGAAAGAAAGAGACTCATTCGCTACAGAACTTGGTCAATAAAGACCTGCAGGCAATGCACACAAGATTTCTTGAACCCATCATCTGCCCTTGGAATTTCTTCATGGTCTTGGCTCAAGTAAGAACTTCAAGGACTAATATATTCTTTCATAAGTAAGAACTTCATAGAATACAATTAAATAGCACACACAAAGCAAACCCAAACTCTACATTAAACACTACAAATTGCACAATTCACAAGTTGAACAGAAAGCCTTCTATGCCTGCCTCTGTATTAATAAAGAGCTAATAAAAGAAATAAGCAAAAAGGAGAGGAAAATGCTTTCCATTCATTTTTTCTCCACTTATAATTTAGCCCTTCAATTTAAACTCTTTCTATTTTAATGAATTGCACTTCATCTATGTCTTTAAGTCATATTAATTGACAAATCATTACCCACCTTGCTATTTTCCAAAGAAACATTAGGGATTTTCAATTTTTCATGAACATTATTGAGGATGTTTTCTTTAAGTGGAATAGAAAGTTTATCAATTAATTTATTTATTTACTATATTTATCCTGCATTCATCACCGAGCCACAAGGTCTTAGGGGAAGCTTTTGTACATTTAAAACTAGTGTACCAGTACCTTGAGAAACCAGACTTGGCCACAGTGGTCCATGCTGTTGTTACATCCCAAATAGACTACTGCAATTCACTCTACATGGGGATACCTTTGAAGACTGTTCGGAAACTTCAAGTGGTCTAATGGGCAGCAACCAGATTGCTCACCGGAGCGGTGGAGCAGCCAGTCTGCTACTTAGCATAATTCAAAGTGCTGGCTTTAGCCTATAATGCCCTAAACCAGTGGTTCTCAACCTGTGGGTCCCCAGGTGTTTTGGCCTACAACTCCCAGAAATCCCAGCCAGTTTACCAGCTGTTAGGATTTCTGGGAGTTGAAGGCCAAAAGCATCTGTGAACCCCAGGTTGAGAACCACTGTTCTAGACAGAAAGGCACAATCCAAACTCTCCTGATGTCCGATTAATGTCATGTGGCGGCAAAAAAAGCCAATGGGATTTTGGCCTGCATCAATACGAGAATAGTGTCTAGATCTAGGGAAGTAATGCTACCCCTCTATTCTGCCTTGGTTAGACCACATCTGGAATATTGTGTCCAATTGTGGGCACCACAATTCAAGAGAGATATTGACAAGCTGGAATGTGTCCAGAGGAGGGTGACTAAAATGATGAAGGGTCTGGAGAACAAGCTCTATGAAGAGCGGCTTAAAGAGCTGGGCATGTTTAGCCTGAAGAAGAGAAGGCTGGGAGGAGACATGATAGCCATGTATAAATATGTGAGAGGAAGTCACAGGGAGGAGGGAGCAAGCTTGTTTTCTGCTTACCTGAATGCTAGGACATGGAACAATGGCTTCAAACTACAAGAGAGGAGATTCCATATGAACATGACGAAGAACTTCCTGACTGTGAGAGCCGTTCAGCAATGGAACTCTCTGCCCTGGAGTGTGGTGGAGGCTCCTTCTTTGGAAGCTTTTAAGCAGAGGCTGGATGGCCATCTGTCAGAGGTGCTTTGAATACAATATTCCTGCCTCTTGGCAGGGGGTTGGACTGGATGGCCCATGAGGTCTCTTCAATCTCTATGATTCTATGATTCTAATATGCTTCCCTTCTTGACACACAACAAAATAACTAGAATTTAGCACAGAGCTATGCCACCTCTACAAAGTTCTGGAGAGACTTATTTTGCATAGAATTATGGAAAAAATAGACCCATGTCTGATCCCACAGCAAGCTGGCTTCAAGAAAGGCAAAAGCTGCACATCGCAAGTGCTGAACCTGACTCACCACATAGAAGATGGCTTTGAAAGGCAGCAGATCACAGGAGCTGTCTTCATAGACCTGTCCACAGCTTATGATACTGTGAACCACTGCCTGAGAAAAATGTATAATATCACAAAGGACTACCACCTCACCCGCCTCATAGGAAACCTGCTACAAAACAGGAGCTTTTTGTTGAGTTCCAGGGCCAGAGAAGCAGATGGCGGAAACAGAAGAACGGCCTGCCTCAGGGGAGCGTGCTTGCTCCATCCACGTTCAACATCTATACAAATGACCAGCCACTGCCAGAAGGGACAGAGAGTTTCATCTATGCTGATGATCGTGCCATTACTGCTCAAGCAGGGAGCTTTGAGATGGTAGAACAGAAGCTCTCCGAAGCTCTAGGTGCTCTTACTGCCTATTACAGGGAAAACCAGCTGATCCCTAATCCATCTAAAACACAGACATGTGTTTTTATCTCAAGAACAGACAAGCATCCCGAGCTCTGAGGATCACCTGGGAAGGAATCCCACGGGAGCATTGCAGCGCACCCAAATACCTGGGAGTCACTCTGGACCGTTCTCTGACCTACAAGAAGCACTGTCTGAATACCAAGCAAAAAGTGGGTGCTAGAAACAATATCATATGAAAGCTGACTGGAACAACCTGGGGATCACAACCAGACACAGTGAAGACATCTGCCCTTGTGCTATGCTACACTGCTGCTGAGTACACATGCCCGGTGTGGAACACATATCACCACGCTAAAACAGTGGATGTGGCTCTTAATGAGACATGCCACATTATCACGGGGTGTCTGCGCCCTACACCACTGGAGAAATTACACTGCCTAGCCAGTATTGCACCACCTGACATCCGCCAGGAAGTAGCAGCCAATAGTGAAAGGACCAAGGCAGAGACATCTCCAGCTCATCCCTTGTTTGGGTATCAGCCAGCACGCCAATGACTTAAATCAAGGAATAGTTTTCTAATATCTACAGAGACACTCGCTGGAACACCTCAGCAAGTGAGAGTCCAAAAGTGGCAGGCTCAAATCCAGAGCCTCAATCAATGGCTGATACCCAATGAGAGACTCCCCCCTGGGCACACAGAAGACTGGGCAATTTGGAAGGCGCTGAACAGACTGCGCTCTGGCACCACGAGATGCAGAGCCAACCTTGAGAAATGGGGCTACAAAGTGGAATCCACGACATGCGAGTGTGGAGAAGAGCAAACCACTGACCACCTGCTGCAATGCAACCTGAGCCCTGCCACATGCACAATGGAGGACCTTCTTGCAGCAACACCAGAAGCACTCCAAGTGGCCAGATACTGGTCAAAGGACATTTAATCAACTACCAAGCTTGCAAACTCTGTGTCTTTTGTATGTATGTTTGCTTGTTCTTTCAAAAATGTAATACAACTGTTTGGTTGCCTGACACGATAAATAAAGCACAGATTTGTATTATTATTACTTACTTACTTCAGCCCTCTTTGCAGATTCCATGATTTTATTTATTATAATTATCCTACAATCAAAGAGCATTATGAACTTCACCAATGATGGAATTGAACCAAACTTGGTACACAAAACTCCCATGACCAACAGAAAATACTGGGAGTGTTTGGTTAGCATTGGCCTTGAGTTTTGGAGTTGTAGTTCAACTACATCCAGAAAGCACTGACGACTCAAACAATGATAGATCTGAACCACAATTGGCATGGATACTCAATATGCCCAAAAGTGAACAGTTTGGGGAAAATAGACTTGACATTTGGGAATTGTAGTTGCTGGGATTTATAGTTCACCTACAATCAAAGCGCTTACTTACTTACTTACTTAGGCGATCCCTCGTTGGACGAGTAAGATGGTCTTCCATTATGGATTTCCTTGTGGGTCCGTATGTGGCTGTGGAGCCCTATTCTTGACCTGCATCTTCTTCCGCAGTGTGGGCATTGGTTTCCAGGTGGAAGGCGGTCCCGGTTGGGGTTGGCTTGACGCGCCTTCCTCCTGGCACGTTTCTCTCTTTCACCCTCCACTCATGCCTCCTCAAATTCTGCAGCACTGCTGGTCACAGCTGTCCTCCAGCTGGAGCGCTCAAGGGCCAGGGCTTCCCAGTTCTCAGTGTCTATGCCAGAGTTTTTAAGGTTGGCTTTGAGCCCATCTTTAAATCTCTTTTCCTGTCCACCAACGTTCCGTTTTCCGTTCTTAAGTTCGGAGTAGAGCAACTGCTTTGAGAGACGGTGGTCAGGCATCCGGACAACGTGGCCGGCCCAGCGGAGTTGATGTTGGAGGACCATCGCTTCAATGCTGGTTGTCTTTGCTTCTTCCAGCACACTGACGTTTGTCCGCTTGTCTTCCCAGGAGATTTGCAGAATTTTCTGGAGGCAGCGCTGATGGAAACGTTCCAGGAGCTTCATGTGTAGCGCATTCTGAACACCACCAATGATAGAATTGGGCCAAACTTCCCACACAGAACCCCCATGACCAACAGAAAATACTGTGTTTTCTGATGGTATTTGGTGACCCCTCTGACACCCACTCATGCCCCCCCCCCCACCAGGGGCCCCAACCTCCAGGTTGAGAAACACTGCTGTAGATATTTTCCCCCTTTTCTTATTATTGCACCTTTTGATGTATCTGGACACATTCCTGGAGCCACGGGTTGAATTACAATATCTTTTAGTACAGTCTATCAATCAGATGTCATCATGGGCAGACCCTATTACTGATAATGCATCTTTTTTTCCTCCACTGAACACCATAAAATCAAAGGAGAGTGAAGAGAATTGCTTCTGAAGGGAGGGGGGGGGGGGGAGAATCAGTGAGACCGAAAGTTGACAGAAGCGAGCAAGTCTTTTTTTGCCATCTGAAGGTGCTGCCTAGATAGCCGTTAAAGTAAAAAAAAAAAAAAAAAAAAAACCACCCTGTTCTTCAAAGGACAGATGATAAAGTTATTTCATCTCCTTGGGCTTGCTTTCATAAATATCAGGATCTCTCCAATTTTGGCAGCCGTTGGAGACGAATGTAAAAATAGGATGTTTTGTATCATTATCATGTCCTCCAAGAACAACATGTCAGCTTTCCCCGGCTACGCCAAGAAAGTAGCTCAGGATAACTCATTGAAAAGAGATGAATTAAATTGTCCAGTTGTGTAATACAAGGCTTTCTAAAACAATCGATTTTTTTCCTCCGTTGGATCGTGTGGCTTTGGCTGGAATGATAAAAAGGAGCCAGCAGTAAAAAAATAATAATAATTCTAGGTTCCAATGTGATCGTAAAAAATAAATCCAGGCGGGTTTATTATTTATATGCAGCCCGTATCTGAGTCTCACAGGAATGGAGGAAAAATCCAGTTGCCCCGTGACTACTGACCCTACAAAAGGGAAATAATAAGCAAAACCCTGCGTTCTGAAGAAGGCAGAAACAGGTGTCAAGACTGTACTTGTACCCAGCTATTTTCCCCTACAACCTCTGAAAGGCATTCTTTATTTTTTGTCAGAAATTGATGGTAAGTTAGTTCCTGTTTTATAAATACACCTTAGTCACAGAGCCCTCCCTTCCCATTTACTTTATGGCTTTTATTCTCCTTAATGCCACTTGCAGGCTTGTTTAAAAGCTGGACCACATCTCAATGAACCTTATTATGCGACAGGTCTGTGATTTTGCACTGTTTCCAAGCAAGCTGAGTTCAAAAGTGAGACTCTAATAGGCCAAGGTTTTTTTCGTGTCAGGAGTGACTTGTAAGTTTATTTATTATTTATTTATTGTTATTTATTTACAGCTTTTATATTCCGCCCTTCTCACCCAACAGGGGACTCAGGGCGGATTACAGTGTACACATGTATGGCAAACATTCAATGCCAATTTTTGACATACAAACGTATACAGACATACACAGAGGCTATTTACTAGGCCTGGGTAACAACGGAAAAATTTGTTTCTAAAATCGATTCGTTTTTTGGGGGTTTTTGCGTTTCGATATTTAAAAGAATTCCGAAATTTTTCTTTAAAAAAGTTCGATATTTACGAAATTTCGTAAATGTAAAAAAAATACGAAACATTAACGAAACAAATACGAAACAATAACGAATCGATTCGTTAATGGCGGACGCGACCGCGCAATACGCTAAAAAACCTCCATATGGGACAGGGGGAACTTCTGAAGCTTCCCTCTCCCTCTGTTGTTGACTGTTGGTGTGATATTATAATTTTTTTTCACTAATTAAACAAAAAACAACTATAAAACTTGCCCCAGACATGCGGAAATAATAACGAAACGACCTCAAACCGATAACGAAACGAATACATAAAGAATCCGACGCATTTACGAAACGAATTTAAAAATTCGTTTCGTTTTTAAGTTGCTCCAGCATGGTTCGTTATCGCTTCGTTATAAAAAAAAATAACGATTTTTTAACGAATTACGAATTAACGAAACAAAACCGCCCAGCCCTACTATTTACCTTTTTTCTGGCCGCCAGGGGAGCTGTCGCTTTCATCGTCCATCTGCGACGCTGATGAAGCACTTCCGCATTCCCCGCATGCTTCCCTGCTGGAATGCTTTGCTGGAGTCTTCTTTATGGCCTCATAAATCAGTTAATTTAGCTTCCCCACACTTTAAGGTGGTATCTTATTTTCCTTCTTGACAGATGCAACTGTCTTTCGCAAAGGTTGACAACAGGCTACACACAATTGGTTGGAAACCCACTCCAAACCGGGCTGGCTTCGAACTCATGACCTTTTTGATCAGAGTGATCTTAATGCAGCTGACACTCAGCCAGCTGCGCCACAATCCTGGTGCTAAATCTTCAAGTCGCTTCTGGTGTGAGAGAATTGGTAATCTGCAATGATGTTGCCCAGGGAAATCCCAGATGTTTGATATTTACTATCCCTGTGGGGTGCTTCTCTCATGTCCCCGCATGGGGAGCTGAAGCTGACAGAGGGAGCTCAACCTGCTCTCCCCAGATTTGAACCACTGACCTATCAGTCAGCAGTCCTGCCGGCACAAGGGTTTAACCCATTGCACCAACGAGGGCAAGGTAAGGCAAGGGCAAGTAAAACAAGTAAGTAGATTCCATATGAAGGATATGCAGAATCAAATGGTGAGGTGAGAATCAATTTAAGAGAGGTCTAATAAAGTGAGGAGATTTGAAAACTAGATTCAAGCAGGAGTTCAAACACAATTGAATTCAAACACAGCAAGCAGGCAAGCGGGATCCAAGAGCCAAGTTAACCATAGCAGAGCAGTCATGAGAAGAAACAGATAATATTTGGCATTGGGACCTTTCCAGTCCTCTTGTTGTTCCATATGTGGGAATGCCTTCAAGTCACCTATTGGCTTATACATTTTGTAGGGTTTCCTAAGATAAGGCTGCCTGGTGGCACAGTGGGCTAAACCGCTGAGCTGCTGAATTTGTTTAACGAAAGTTTGGCAGTTCGAATCTGGGGAGCAAAGTGAGCTCCCGCTGTTAGGCCCAGCTTCTGCCAACCTAGCAGTTAAAAAACATGTGAATGTGAGTAGATCAATAGGTACTGCTTCTGCGGAAAGGTAACAGCGCTCCATGCAGTCATGCCCGCCACATCACCTTGGAGGTGTCTATGGACAATGCTGTCTCTTCAGCTTAGAAATGGAGTTGAGTACCCCGCTCCGTAGAGTCTAACACAACTAGACTTAATTTCAGGGGGAACTTTTACCTTTGTCAGTTCCTTCCTGTGAAATATAGCCTACGGCACCCATTTGCCCATCCAAGTATTAACTAGAGCTGACTCTGCTTATTTTCCAAGATCAAATGGGACCTAGTGTCTGTTGAGTCTTTAGACTCAGGGTTACATTATTGCTGAAGACTCCTTTCTTCCAAAAGACTACTTACTCTTATTGTTTCCAAGGAGTGCTTTCCTGTACTTTAACTCAAAGACTTTGGAAGATCCTGGTCCTTCTTGCAATATAGCGATATAATGCTTTTTTCCCTGGCTAGATATCCCTCTCCACTGCCATTCAGTGACCAGGTGAAAATTGGGGAAGACAAGGGATTGTCTAAGAACCTAGTGGCTAAGTTTTGGCTGCTTCCCAGAAGATGTCATTCTCTTAGACCAGGAGGGAAGGCATCCAACAATCCAGAAGGATGGCACCTTTAATTCCTGGGTTGGAGCCCTTGGTGGCGCAGTGTGTTAAACCCTTGTGCCAGCGGGACTGAAGACTGACAGGTCGGAGGTTCGAATCCAGGGAGAGCGCAGATGGGCTCCCTCTGTCCACTCCAGCTCCACATGTGGGGACATGAAAGAAGCCTCCCACAAGGATGGTAAAACATCAAAACATCTGGGCATCCCCTGGGCAACGTCCTTGCAGATGACCAATTCTCTCACACCAGAAGTGACTTGCAGTTTCTCAAGTTGTTCCTGACACACACACACACACACACACACACACAAATCCCTGGATGTTTCTGTAGACAGCCTCAAGTTCTCCTCTGTCCTCCTCTGGACATTAAATGGCTGTATCCTAACCAGAAAATAGGTCAAGTATGCAGGGAAGGGGAGAAGACACAAGTAAACTCATAGACCTTCATGATCTGTTGCTGGGATGCAGAAACTTGGCCACCATATTTTAACTTGGTGTCAGAATGAAGTGCCAATCAGACCTTCAAGGAGAAGGTGTTCCATTAATGAACCATCAAAACAGAGAAGGCTTTTTTCCCATATACTTTCTCAGCTTGAGATCAATTGGATTTGAGTTTGGAAAAATAAGAAATAGAGATAAATTGGATAAATTGGATCTCACAGCAGCATTTGACACAGTTGACCACAATCTTTTGACCCACCACCTTGCTGCTGTTGGAGTCAGGGGGACAGCTTTAAATTGGCTGTCCTCCTTTCTTCACAACTGTGGACAGCGAGTGGAGAGGGGAGGCCTGGTCTCTGAGAGGTCCCCTCTATCTTGTGGGGTTCTTCAGGGGGCCATTCTCTCCCCTCTGTTGTTTAACATCTATATGCGACCACTTGCTCAGCTGGTTTGAGGTTTTGGGCTTGAGTGTTACCGGTACGCTGATTACACTCAGCTTGTTCTGAAGACGGAAGGCCAACCTGACTCTGTACCCGATTACTTCCATCAATGCCTCAAGGCCGTCACTGGATGGCTACGTGCCAGCAGGTTAAGGGTGAATCCAGCAAAGACGGAGATCCTATGGCTGGGTCAACTGGGCAGTGGGGACATCCAGCTGCCTACCCTGGATGGCGAGGCACTATGCCCGTCATCATTGGTAAAGAGTCTGGGAGTCCTTTTGGACCCTCTGCTGACAATGGAGGCCCAGGTCTCCGCCGTTAGCAGAACCGCCTTCTTTCATCTGCGGCAGGCCAGACGGCTGGCCCCCTACCTGTCCAGGGATGACCTAGCTATGGTGATCCAGGCTATGGTCATCTCAAGACTGGACTACTGTAACACCCTCTACATTGGCCTTCCTCTGTCGGTGATCCGGAAGCTTAAGTTGGTACAAAATGCAGCTGCTCGGCTTCTTGCGGGAATTCTGATGAGATGCCACATAACACCAATCTTACGGCAGCTGCATTGGTTACCAATTGAGCACCGGATCACTTTCAAAGTGATGGTACTCACCTTTAAGGCCTTGCATGGTCTGGGGCTGATGTACCTGAGGGACCGCCTCACCCCCTACCAACCCCAGGGATCCCTCCGTTCTGAGGACCAAGATTTGTTGGAAATTCCCAATGTCAAGACCTTGCGTCTAACAGCAACCAGATGCAGAGCCTTCACAGCAGTGCCACCATCACTCTGGAATACTCTGCCACTTGAAGTCTGTGCCTTGTGGGACTTATCAGCTTTCCGCAGGGCATGTAAGACATATCTGTTTCGACAGGCCTTTGATCTTTGATATTGCTGTTTTTAAATTGTTTTAAATTGTTTTTAAATTGTGTTAGATTTTAGCCTGTTCTTGTAAGCCGCTCCGAGCCCCAGGGGAGTGGCGGCATATAAGTTTAAATAATAAATAAATAAATAAATAAATAAATATCCAAAATGAACACCTGCAGAATTGTTTGAATGTGGGAAAACTGTGTTCATTTCAAGTTTGCAGAAGTGGAGTTGTGCCTATGGTGTTGTCAGGTGTGAGTGCTTTGTTTTTGTGTGTGTGGGAATCAGGTGTGGGTGTTGATACAAATTTGGGTTTAAATCCTAAAACGACATCTACACTTCTAGTTTCAATGCATATTTACTCATAAAAACAACAACATGGAAAGGCTACTATGGGCCAGTGGCTATGGGATGAGAAATGTCAGACAGTGAAATTACTTCCCCAACAAGTTAGTAGACGAGAGGAGTGCCGCAGGGTTCTGTCCTGGGCCCGATCCTGTTCAACATCTTTATTAATGACTTAGATGAAGGGTTAGAAGGCAGGATCATCAAGTTTGCAGACGACACCAAATTGGAAGGTATAGCCAATACTCCAGAGGACAGGAGCAGGATTCAAGACGATCATGACAGATTAGAGAGATGGGACAAAACTAACAAAATGAAGTTCAACAGTGACAAATGCAAGATACTCCACTTTGGCAGGAAAAACAAAATGCAAAGATACAGAATGGGGGATGCCTGGCTCGAGAGCAGTACGTGTGAAAAAGATCTTGGAGTCCTCGTGGACAACAAGTTAAACATGAGCCAACAATGTGATGTGGTGGCAAAAAAAGCCAATGGGATTTTGGCCTGCATCAATAGGAGCATACTGTCTAGATCTAGGGAAGTAATGCTACCCCTCTATTCCGCTTTGGTTAGACCACACCTGGAATATTGTGTCCAGTTCTGGGCACCACAATTCAAGAGAGATATTGACAAGCTGGAATGTGTCCAGAGGAGAGCGACTAAAATGATAAAAGGTCTGGAGAACAAGCCCTATGAGGAGCGGCTTAAGGAGCTGGGCATGTTTAGCTTGAAGAAGTGAGGGCTGAGAGGGGATATGATAGCCATGTATAAATATGTGAGAGGAAGCCACAGGGAGGAGGGAGCAAGCTTGTTTTCTGCTTCCCTGGAGACTAGGACGCGGAACAATGGCTTCAAACTACAAGAGAGGAGATTCCATCTGAACATGAGGAAGAACTTCCTGACTGTGAGAGCCATTCAGCAGTGGAACTCTCTGCCCCAGAGTGTGGTGGAGGCTCCTTCTTTGGAAGCTTTTAAACAGAGGCTGGATGGCCATCTGTCAGGGGTGATTTGAATGCAATATTCCTGCTTCTTGGCAGAGGGTTGGACTGGATGGCCCATGAGGTCTCTTCCAACTCTTTGATTCTATGATTCTATGATTCTATGATTCTATGACTCTCCTTCATTGGAGGCTTTTAAGAAAAGGTTGTGGATGGTCATCTCCCTGGATTTCTTTTGTTGTGCATTCCTGCCTGGAAGGAGTTTGCTTTTGGAGTCACTTCCCATTCTATGATTCGGTGATGACCACAGGCTTACAGTTGAAATATTCTCACATCTGAGGACATGGGCAGACCATACACATACATATGAACCATGGCCGTGTTTCCAAGATTAGATATAAGGCAGTAGATGAAAGGCTGGAAGCTTGGAAGTCAAGGTCAGGGAGAGAGAAGAGAGCAATGCTGGTGCTCCTCTGTGGCCCTTTCAAAGGAGTGAACACTTGGCTATTTTGAATCTGTAACTGAGGGGCAATATCAGAAAGCTCCCTTTTCTTTCTAAGGCTGACCTTTGTGCACTGCTCCGGCTCCAATGGCAGCTCATAAAATCTCTTCCCACCTTCCGCCAACCATTATCTTTTATGGCCCTCACATCTGTGAGAAGTACAGAATGTGGTTACAGGCTAGCAAGCCTTTTGAATGAGAATGTTTAGTGAAATTCAACAGAACATAATGTCCAACAGGAGACAAATATTTGCAGACCCCCCCCCCCCCCCCGGCAACAAAAAAAATATCACCTTCCTACTGTTGCGTTACAATACTTAAATAACCCCTTCGAGCTACACGGGCCATTTAGGCAGCTTCTGAACAAGCTTGTACAAAATATAAAAATAGAAATAAAAATAACAATTGCCAAAGGCGATGTGGCTCTTTCAACACAGACATCGGGGATTCTCTGGCTGTGTGCATACAGACATCTTCATCCTCTGCATATTTCCCCAGTTACAGAGGGGGGTCATAATAATTTTATAAGCATATCAGCAAATATTGGCATATACTAATATAGGAAATTTCTCAGTTGGGTTGCATTTGCAGTCGGGCATTATAGCGGTTGGATACGACATTAACTGCCATGACTCGATGCGATGAAGTTCTAGGATTAGTAGCTTCATGAACCAGTTACACTTTCCTGTAACTGCAGATATCAGGATTCCATAGGACAAGGTCAGGACAGTCAACATTTATTCATTACCAGTTTGGGTACCCGGTGCTGCCCGGGTTATTTGAGAAAGGCATTGTGTGGCAAAGGTGTTCTTTATCAGTTATCAGTTAGTGAAGGTACTGCGAATCCCATCGTACATGGTCCATCCTCCTCCAAACAGCCCCTGGTTGTAGAGTGGGTTATGGTGGCTCTGTGTGCCAAGTTCAATCTTGCTCTGTCATTGGTGAGGGTCACAGTGATCTCATGAAGTGTGTGAAGGTACTGTAGGTCCCATCATCCATGGTGAATCCTCCTTCATACCACAACAGGATGTAGAGTGGATCATGGGGGCTCTGTGTGCCAAGTTTTGTCTAGCTCCGTCATTGGATAAGGGTCACAGTGGTCTCAGAAAGTGAGTTAAGGTACTGCAAGTCCCATCATCCATAGGCCGTCCTCCCTAAACTGCACCAGGATGTAGAGTGGGTCATGGGGTCTCTATGTGCCAAGTTTGGTTTTTATCAGTCTTTGTTGGGGGCCGCAGTGTTCTGTGGAAACCAAAGGGTTGGAAAGTACTACACATCCCATAATCCATTGTCTGTCCTCCTCCAAACCTCACCAGAAACTAAAGGGGGTCATGGGGGTTATGTGTGCCAAGTTTGGTCTTGATCAGTCATTGGATGAGGGTCGCAGCTGTCTCAAGAAATGAGTGGAGGTACTTGAAGTCCCATTATCCATGGTCTGCCCTCCTCCAAACTGCAGCAGGAAGTAGATTGGGTCATGGGGGGCTCTGTGTGCCAAGTTTGGCTTTTATCGGTCTTTGTTGGGGGCCACAGTGGTCTCTGAAAACTGAAAGGGTTGAAAGTACTACAAATCCATCATCCTTAGTCCGTCCTCCCCCATACCTCACCAGGACGTACAGGGGGTCACGGGGGTTATGTGTGCCAAGTTTGGTCCAGGTCCGTTGCTCGCGCAAGTCTCTGTGGCCTGTGGAAGTGAGAGCCAATCAGAAAGCTGCCACATACACTTCCGCCCTCCGCATACATACAAACAAACAAACAAACAAACATTCACTTTTATTATATATATATAGATTTATTTATTTGCGGGATCAGTATACTGCCCTTCTCAACCCCGAAGGGGACTCAAGGCAGTTCACAGTGTTGGCAACAAAATGGTTTCGGACTGCTATGATTCCATACTGCAGAAAGGTGGTTGGTTACAAAGATGACAAACAGAGCAGGTTAATGGTTGATATAGTTACTAAGTTCATCTCCCATGAAGGCTGAGCAGCAGGAGAGAGGTGTAGCTTGCCAAAATTGGAGGAGAGAGTTGACTCTGCAGTCAACCTACAGCTTTCAGATAGTGACCATACTTCTATTGGACATTTATAGATATTTCACTTTATTTACCTGCCGCATTATCACAGAGTATCTGCGCCCTACACCACTGGAGAAATTACACTGTTTAGCCGGTATTGCACCACCTGACATCCGCCGGGAAGTTGCAGCCAATAGTGAAAGGACCAAGGCAGAGACATCTCCAGCTCATCCCTTGTTTGGGTATCAGCCAGCACGTCAATGACTTAAATCAAGAAATAGTTTCTTAGATCTACAGAGACACTCGCTGGAACACCTCAGCAAGCGAGAGTCCAAAAGTGGCAGGCTCAAACCCAGCACCTCAATCCGTGGGTGATACCAGATGAGAGACTCCCCCCTGGGCACACAGAAAACTGGGCGACTTGGAAGGCACGGAACAGACTGCGCTCAGGCACCACAAGATGCAGAGCCAATCTTAAGAAATGGGGCTACAAAGTGGAATCCACGACATATGAGTGTGGAGAAGAGCAAACCACTGACCACCTGCTGCAATGCACCCTGAGCCCTGCCACGTGCACAATGGAGGACCTCCTTGCAGCAACACCAGAGGCACTCCAAGTGGCCAGATACTGGTCAAAGGACATTTAATGAGCTACCAAGTTTGCAAAATTTGTGTTGTTTTTTTATCTGTTTGTTTGTTTTGTTCTGTTAGAAATGTAATACAATGTTCTGGTTGCGGATGACACGATAAATAAATAAATAAATAAACTTTATTTACCAAAGTGCTTGAATGTGGATCAACTATGTCACCTTCAATCTTGAAGAAGTGGAATGGGGGATGCACATACAAAATTAGGTTTAAATCTTATTTTTACTCCCAATGAGAGAAAAATTAATAGAACTTGCTTTTATTTTGAATTTTCTGTTTCTATTTATTTTGAATTTTTTGATTATTCATGGATTTGATCAAAATGTCATTTCTAGAAATATTAAGCTTCTCCAAGTATGACTCTATGGTCAACTTCCTCCAGACATGAGGATCCAGAGATTTCTAGAGAGAATTCATTTCTATGAAGGTCTGAGATAGTGGTTCTCAACCTTCCTATTGGAACAACCCCTTAATAAAGTTTGTCATATTGTGGTAACCCCCACCATGAAATTATTTTTGTTGCTGCTTCATATAATAATAATAATAATTATTATTATTAGTATTATTAGGGCTGTCCAACCACGGAAAAATTTGTTTCAAACTCGATTCGTTTTTAGGCGGTTTTTGCGTTTCGTTATTTAAAAGAATTCCGAAATTTTTCTTAAAAAAAGTTCAATATTTACGAAATTTCGGAAATTACGAAACAATTTCAAAACAATAACGAATCGATTCGTTAATGGCAGACGCGATTGCGCAATACGCTAAAAAACCCTCCAAATGGGACAGGGGGAACTTCTGAAGCTTCCCTCTCCCTCTGTTGTTGACTGTTGGTGTGATAATTTATTTTTTTATCACTGATAAAACAAACAACAACTATAAAACTTGCACCAGACATACGGAAATAATAACGAAATAATAACTAAACAATTTCGAAACAATTACGAAACAATTACGAAATAAATTTTAAAAATTCGTTTCGATTTTAAGTTGCTCCTGAATGGTTCAATATCGCTTCGTTATAAAAAAAATAACGAATTAATAACGAATTATGAAATTAACGAACGAAACCGCCCAGCCCTTATTATTATTATTATTATTATTATTATTATTATTATTATTTATACCCCGCCACCATCTCCCCTATGGGGACTTGGAGCGGCTTACATGGGGCCAAGCCCGAACAACATATTACATCAAAATAAAACCAAAACATAAACAACAAGCAACATCATCAAAATTACATGGGAAAAATACAATAACAAAATAGCATTACGATAAACAAAAACACAGTCCCAGTAAACAATGGGTGGGCCACATGTACAGGATAAAATGTTAAAAACTCTAATGAGATAAAAATAGGAGCAAGTTATTTGCAGGAAGCTCATAAAGATACACAGGGTTTTGAAACTAAACTTCCCATTTGGTGGGGGGCGTGTACTCCAGTGACAGAAGCATTGAGGGGAGCAATAGTGTCGTGTTGTGCACCTACTCGCCAAAGGCGCAGTGGAATTGTCATTTTGCTATTGTTATGAATCGTAATGTAAATATCTGATATGCAGGATGTATTTTCAATCACTGGACCAAACTTGGCAAAACTACCCAATATGCCCAAATTTGAATGCTGGTAGGGTTGGGGGGATTGATTTTGTCATTTGGGAGTTGTAGTTGCTGGAATTTATAGTTCACCTACCATCAAAGAGCATTCTGAACTCCACCAATGATGGAATTGAACCAAACTTGGCACACAGAACCTCCATGGCCAACAGAAAATACTGAAAGTGTTTGGTGGGCATTGACCTTGAGTTTGCGAGTTGTGGTTCACCTACATCCAGACAGTACTATGGACTCAAACAATGATGGATCTGGACTAAACTTGGTATGAATACTCAATATGCCAAAATGTGAACAGTGGTATAGTTTGGCGAAAATAGACCTTGACATTTGGGAGTTGTAGTTGCTAGGATTTGTAGTTCACCTACAACCAAGAGCATTCTGAACCTTACCAAAGATAGAATTGGGCCAAACTTCCCACAAAGAATGCCCATGACTAACAGTAAATACTGTGTTTACTGATAGTCTTTGGCGACCCCTCTGACACCCTCTTGCAGCCCCCTCAGGGGTCCTGACTCCTAGGTTGAGAAACATTGCTCTAGGACCATAAGTGTGATTCTATGTACAGCTTCCAGAAGAAAATAACCGTAAAGTAATGTTGGAAGATGTAGAAATTCCCAGAGAGTTATTCTCACAAGTTTTTTTTAAAAAATATAGCAATTTCTTTATCCATGGTTTTTTGTTTACATTGGGGTCCTGTGCTCCTAATTGCATTGGGCATGGAGCACTGATTGCATATTGTTTTAATGTTATGCTTTTAACTATATATATATATATATATATATATATATATAGTCATGTGTCAGGAGTGACTTGAGAAACTGCAAGTCGCTTCTCGTGTGAGAGAATTGGCCGTCTGCAAGGATGTTGCCCAGGGGACGCCCGGATGATTTGATGTTTTTATCATCCTTGTGGGAGGCTTCTCTCATGTCCCCGTATGAGGAGCTGGAGCTGATAGAGGGAGCTCATCCGCCTCTCCCCGGATTCGAACCTGCGACCTGTCGGTCTTCAGTCCTGCCGGCACAGGGTTTTAACCCACTGCGCCACCGGGGGCTCCATTTTTCAATTGTATGGTCATGTTTGAACTGATTCCTGTTGAAGACTACTTTGGGACCTATTCCAGGAGAAAAGTGGAATAGAAATTATATATATATGCTTGCTTTTAGCTCCTATCCAGAACATACCACTAAGCTCTCTAATAAAATATGTGCATGGATCCATGCAACATGGATTGAAGGTTCAGATTTACAATTGTTTCTCAAAATACTAAGTCACTGATGGTAGGGAAACATGAAGGTTTTCTAGAGTTTATATCTCAGGAAATGGATTTCATTCTACGAAGGCTCACATGAAAATAAATTGGCAAGTCATAAAGATGCCATGAGTCTCTTTCTTGCCTCTTCTTTTCATAGGGAAATGGACTAACAGGACTATCGCTTTGGAAATTGCGGCAAAGACATTTTTATTCTCCCAGGCTTTCAAAGCCAGAGAGTTTTACTTGATATAACTTCATGATAATATCTATATTTTATTGCATTCTTGTAACCCTCAGTGGAAGCTTTGCTGAGGCTTTAAAAATAAATAAGCTCACAATAAATAATCTCAGGTAATAGCAGTGGGTGGACCTCTTTTTTCTATGAATCCATATAATTTCACTCAGGGTCGACACTGCCATTAAGAAAAAGGTGGCAAGCTGTCTCTGGCAGCAGATTTTGGGTGTCATAAAAGAGCTGCAAAAATGGTTAGTTATTTCCTTTTTTATCCTTCTGTTCTTACTACCAGGGACGAGGAAAGATTTGAGATTTTTCTGTGTCATCTACAAAATCAGTTGTTTGACTTTGATACAATGTAGAGCTATGTTAAAACAGAACTTTCTACCATTTTGGTGACCCTTTTTAGGACACCTTCCAGCTTGTCCATCTCCTCCTTTAACTGTGGTGCCCAGCAATGGACACAGGATTATTCCAGTGAGGTCTGACCAAAAGGGAATAAAGTGGGACTATTGCTTCCCTTGACTAAAATACTAATACAACCTATAATTGCATTTCCATAGATATCAGAAACAAGGAGGCTGTAGACCAGTGGTTCTCAACCTGTGGGTCCCCAGATGTTTTGGCCTTCAACTCCCAGAAATCCTAACAGCTGGTAAACTGGCTGGGATTTCTGGGAGTTGTAGGCCAAAACACCTGGGACCCACAGGTTGAGAACCACTGCTGTAGATCAGTGCTTCTCAACCTGTGGGTCCCCAGGTGTTTTGGCCTACAACTCCCAGAAATCCCAGCCAATTTACCAGCTTTTAGGATTTCTGGGAGTTGAAGGCCAAAACATCTGGAGACCCACAGGTTGAGAACCACTGCTGTAAATGATAAATCCACTCTTAAGGCTCAAGCTTGAAGTAGCTATCCAAGGTATTGAACCAATTCAGGAGGGATTGGGCTCAGCTATTTGGATAGGTTCTACTATACTCCGATTGCCAATTTGATTATTCCTGGGCTGAATTAAAATGTTCCTTTTTAGAAATGTTTAGGTCAGTGGTTCTCAACCTTCCTAATGCCGCGACCCCTTAATACAGTTTCTCATGTTGTGGTGACCCCCAACCATAACATTATTTTCATTGTTACTTCATAAATGTAATGACCATCAGAAAACACTAGCAGGGTTTGGTGGGCATGGATCTTGAGTTTGGGAGTTGTAGTTCATCTACATTTGTGGACTCAAACAATGATGGATCAGGACCAAATTTGGCACAAATATTCAATATGCCCAAATGTGAACACTAGTGGAGTTTGGGGGAAATAGACTTTGGGAGTTGTAGTTGCTGGAATTTATAGTTGACCTACAATCAAAGAGCATTCTGAATCCCACCAACAATAGAATTGGACCTAACTTTCCACACATAACCCAGATGACCAAGAGAAAATACTGTGTTTTCTGATGGTCTTCGGCGACCCCTCAGACACCCTCTCACGCCCCACCCAGGGGTCCTGACCCCCAGGTTGAGTAACACTGGTTTAGATCCTCCAGTGTGACACTATGTTCAACTTCTGCTGGAATTTGATCATAAACTCATGTTGGAGCACATAGACATTCTTGATTAAACATTTCTAGGTCCACCATTGCTATGGTCAACCTCTATCAGAAGTTGGCCATAAAGTCATGCTGGAAAACACAAATATTATTAAATAAGAGTTAGATTGTTTAAAATAGCAATTTTCTTATTTACTCTCATAAATGTATATAAATAAAAATATAATGTTCATTTGTGTGATGAACATAACTCAAAAACCACTGGATGAATTGATGCCAAATTTGGACACAATACACGTATCAGGCCAATGAGTGACCACCTCTGAAAAACATGGCAGAGGAGACATAAAAAGCAAAAAAAAAATTACAATGCATGCACAAAAACACATATATATGCAAACCCACATATACACAAATACACACACACACATATACACACAAAACACATATGCACACACTGGGCCACAACAACGCATAACAGGGAACAGCTAGTAATTAATAAGATTCCAACCAAATTTTCTGTACACAATTTCTTTTATTCTTTCTGAGGTTTTTGTCCTCCCTTTTTCCCAATGGCTAACATTTAATCTAAAACAGTGTAAATATATTACAATATTATTATAGAATTTGGGAGAAAAATTAAACAATACTTGCTCTTAAAGCCATTAAATATTCAAAATTATATATATATATATATATATATATATATATATATATATTCGTGTCAGGAGCGACTTGAGAAACTGTAAGTCGCTTCTGGTGTGAGAGAATTGGCTGTCTGCAAGGACGTTCCCCGGTGGACGCCTGGATGATTTGATGTTTTTATCATCCTTGTGGGAGGCTTCTCTCATGTCCCCGCATGAGGAGCTGAAGCTGATAGAGGGAGCTCATCCGCCTCTCCCCAGATTCGAACCTGCAACCTGTCGGTCTTCAGTCCTGCCGGCTCAGGGGTTTAACCCACTGTGCCACCGGGGGCTCCATAAAATAATATATAATAATATAGTAATACTAATATATTAAACATGTCTACGGATAATATATGGTAAATATATAATGATATACTGTTTCATTATTGTATATTTTAAGTTGTAATGTTTTTGATTATGAGCTGCTTTGAGTCTCTGTATGAAGAAATAAAGCAGGATATAAATTAAATTAAATTAAAAAATTAAAAAAATTAAAATATATTAAAACGTAATATCCATCTTGAAATCTCACTGATGTCACCTTTAGAAGACCAAAGTTCATCAGTTTATAAATCCTTGATGGCAGATAAGTAATTTTATCTGATGATGAAAGGTAAGCAGAGATGGGCCCACGTACAAATTTTGCACATAATTTTGCACAGAACAAAACTCAAATGGCACGTTCTTTTTATCAGGTTTTATCAACACACACACCGTTTAATTTTCAAATGTTTACCTAATTGTTAGTGTTTCTGTGCATATTTGGAAAATTCTCCCAGAAAATCTCTTCCAGAACTTGGTGCTACGCATTCAGATTACAGAGACAGAACGTCAATGTATATCCAGTCTCTCATTTTCAAGCATAGATTATTATTTAATGCCTTGGGCAGAACATGGAAATAAAAGCAATTTCATTTAGCACTTGTAGAAATGAAATGGTGATTGCAACTATGCATTTTTTGTTGCTGCTTCCTGATAAGAGAGGAAATGCTGTTTAGGAATTGCAACACACACACACACACACTAGGCATGAATAGAGTTACTTGGATAACTCGTTGCTTGTAATAATTTCATTAAAATTACCTATTTGAAGCTATATTGAAGCTTTTTTAAAAACCGGAAGTCCCTTTGCCCTTCCTAAGCTTTTTACGCCATTCTTGTTCCGACTCAAGAAGTGAGTTGGAAATGATTCAGCTTTTCCCCTCTTTTGGTCCCTGGCCTTGGCTCAAGCCTGAGAAGCCAGTTTTAAACCAGAGAAGGAAAGAATTTCCTGGCCTCGGCTCAAGCCAGAGAAGCCAGTTTTAAACCAGAGAAGGAAGGAATTTCCTCTGTTTGCTTTCCCCCGCTTCTGGTCTCTGACCTCGGCTCAAGCCAGAGAAGCCAGTTTTAAACCAGAGAAGGAAGGAATTTCCTGACCTCGGCTCATTCCAGAGAAGCCAGTTTTAAAGCCAGAGAATCCAGTTTTAAACCAGAGAAGGAAAGAATTTCCTGGCCTCGGCTCAAGCCTGAGAAGCTAGTTTTAAACCAGAGAAGGAAGGAATTTCCTCTGCTTGCTTTCCCCCGCTTTTGGTCCCTGGCCTCGGCTCAAGCCTGAGAAACCAGTTTTAAACCAGAGAAGGAAGGCATTTCCTCTGCTTGCTTTCCCCCGCTTTTGGTCCCTGGCCTCGGCTCAAGCCTGAGAAGCCAGTTTTAAATCAGAGAAGGAAGGAATTTCCTCTGCTTGCTTTCCCCCGCTTTTGGTCCCTGGCCTCGACTCAAGCCTGAGAAGCTAGTTTTAAACCAGAGAAGGGAGGAATTTCCTCTGCTTGCTTTCCCCCACTTTTGGTCCCTGGCCTCGGCTCAAGCCTGAGAAGCCAGTTTTAAACCAGAGAAGGAAGGAATTTCCTCTGCTTGCTTTCCCCCGCTTTTGGTCCCTGGCCTCGGCTCAAGCTTGAGAAGCCAGTTTTAAACCAGAGAAGGAAGGAATTTCCTCTGCTTGCTTTCCCCCGCTTTTGGTCCCTGGCCTCGGCTCAAGCTTGAGAAGCCAGTTTTAAACCAGAGAAGGAAGGAATTTCCTGACCTCGGCTCATTCCAGAGAAGCCAATTTTAAAGCCAGAGAATCCAGTTTTAAAACAGAGAAGGAAAGAATTTCCTGGCCTCGGCTCAAGCCTGAGAAGCTAGTTTTAAACCAGAGAAGGAAGGAATTTCCTCTGCTTGCTTTCCCCCGCTTTTGGTCCCTGGCCTCGGCTCAAGCCTGAGAAGCCAGTTTTAAACCAGAGAAGGAAGGAATTTCCTCTGCTTGCTTTCCCCCACTTTTGGTCCCTGGCCTCGGCTCAAGCTTGAGAAGCCAGTTTTAAACCAGAGAAGGAAGGAATTTCCTGACCTCGGCTCATTCCAGAGAAGCCAGTTTTAAAGCCAGAGAAGCCAGTTTTAAACCAGAGAAGGAAGAAATTTCCTGACCTCGGCTCATTCCAGAGAAGCCAGTTTTAAAGCCAGAGAAGCCAGTTTTAAACCAGAGAAGGAAGAAATTTCCTCCACTTGCTTTTCCCCACTTCTGGAGTAAAACAACTACTTTCAAAGTAAAAACCATCCAATGAAACAGGAAACAATACTTTCAAACCAGTAACGAAAGGATTCAGAAATCTTGGAAGTTTTGAAAAGTTTTGAAAAAAAAATTCTGTAAAAATCGGAATTGACTTTAGAATCGAACCACCAGCACCCCCCACATCCAAAACAAGTTTTGAACCATTTTTTTAATCAACCAAGCCTAACACACACATAAACAAATTGATAGGGAGTGCATCTACATTGTAGAAATAAAGCAGTTTGGCACCCCTTTGACTGCCATGGTTTATTGCTATGGAATCATGGAAACTGTAACTTTACACGCTCTTGAGCCTTCTCTGCCAAAGAGTGCTGGTGCCTCACCAAACTACAACTCCCAGGATTCTATATAACTGAGCCATGGCTGTTAAAGTGGTGCCAAACTGAATTAATACTATAGTGTAGATACATCCAGAGATACATTTTCCTCTTTCCATTCAATCGTCTCCATTTATTCTCCCTGCATTCAAAATGAGCTCAATTATTTATTTAAAGAATGCACTTCTCCCATTTTGACTTTTAAAAGCCCTGAGGTTAGTTTAAACATGGATTTGTGTAAAATGGATTTTAGCTCTGCAAGTGGCAACTGTGGTAAGTATGAGAGGGAAGAAAAAATCCTTGCAAACAGCAGAGCACAACATCAGTATAAAGAAATACGGTAAAAATGCACATATAATGGTTCATAAATAGCATTAAGATAAAAGAATAAGTAGATTTGGTGAATAACTACTAGTTATGCTGCATATCTTTTCTGTTATTCAGGTTGCAGCTACCCTGTAGAATTAATACAGTTTGACTCCACTTGAATTACCATGACTCAATGCTTTGCATTGGGAGTCACCATTATCAGTTTGTAATAATGTGTTTGCAACTCAGCATTGTTAGCTGTCCTCCATAATTCATTGGATCTAGCATTGGTTCCACAGTGTTGTGCACTAAGCTGGAAAATATAACACTTGAAGGGATCAGGGAGGGAAGAAAAACAGGGGAAACCATTTTCTGAAAAATATCTTCATTCTAATTTTGCTTTTGCTTTCCCACAGAGAGTTGAAGACTGCATTCACACCGTAGAATGAACACAGTTTGACACCATGTTTACTGCCATGGCACAATGCTATGGAATCCTGGAAGATGTAGTGTGGTGAGACACCAGCACTCTTTGACAGAGAAGGCTAAAGACCTTGCAAAACAGCAAGTCCCCTGATTCCATAGCATCGAGCCATGGCAGTTCACGTGGCAGAGCCCCCGGTGGCGCAGTGGGTTAAACCCCTGTGCCGGCAGAACTGAAGATCAACAGGTCGCAGGTTCGAATCCGGGAGAGTGTGGATGAGCTCCCTCTATCAGCTCCAGCTCCTCATGCGGAGACATGAGAGAAGCCTCCCACAAGGATGATAAAAACATCAACTCATAAGGGGGTCCCCTGGGCAACGTCCTTGCAGACGGCCAATTCTCTCACACCAGAAGCGACTTGCAGTTTCTCAGGTCGCTCCTGACACACAAAAAAAGTTCACGTGGCATCAAACTGCATTCATTTTGCAATTCAGATGCACCTGTAGGTGCCTTGAAATAGGATATTGTTTGACATTGCATGCACTTTTCTAATATTCTTAACCAGGTTTAGTAGGTTTTGGTGCTGTTCTTTCCAAACCTGTGTGCCAACGGACAAAAAAATTAGCTTTGTGTCCCACGGAGAGCAAAGTCTGTTTTTCAAAAAGCACTTGAAGCTCTCTTGCAAACCGTTGACGGCCTCCAGCTTACACAGACAAACTCTCATGGACGAACAAAGGAATACACCAACGGTATTAGCATACACTAAGAAACGGTGTGTTCCCAATCTTCTTGTATTTCCCTCTGCCTTTTTTTTCCGGATGAGAGAGACAGAGAAAACACTTTTCCAGGATGCCTTGAGTTAAATTTGACACTTCTGTCAAGACAAAAGCATCGACGTTGAAGGTGAGCAATTAAATATCACTCGGCTGCAAATAATACCGCAGTTACTCACTTACGTTCCAAGCTGTTTAAAATGCCATTTGGCCCCACAGACTCGGCTGTGTTGGATAATGGACGGTTTCTATATAACCTGATGTGCCTTTGCTCACAAGAGTTATGAAAGGCAGGCAAGGCATAAACCTTCCTTTGTAAGGCTGTTTAATCTTCTTACAGCCTAAAAAAGTAAATAGTATTGTGAGTTGCATTATCAAGCCCATGATGGGGCAGACTTGGGGTTGATCAACACTGTAGAATTAATGCAGTTTGATACCAGTTTATTTACCACGGCTTAATGCTATGGAATTTTGGGAGTTGAAGTTTCGTATTCTCTACCAAAGAGTGCTGGGGTCACACTAAACTACAACTCCCATGACTCTATGGCATTCAAAATGCAGGTTATTACTTCCATAGCCCTAAACAGTTCGGGTCCAGTGATCACATCTTCCTCTATGAACCTGTTCAGGCTCTAAGATCTTCTGGGGAGGCCCTTCTCTCACTCCCACCTTCGTCACAAGTGTGGTTGGTGGGGATGATGGAGAGGGCCTTCTCAATGGTGCCTCCACCCCCGGCTCTGGAACTGTCACTTCAGGGAGATCAGATTAGTGCCCATTCTGTCCACCTTCTGTAAAGATCTCAAAATGTGGATGTTCCAATGTGCTTTTGATTAATCAGTTCACTAGGTGATTTTGGCCCCTCTAGCCATAACTTACCTCTGGCTCTTGCACTTTATCTTTGCCCTTGCTCTGTAATTGTATTGCTGTAACTGACCTGGCCCTCCTAATCCAAACTTATCATCTGGCTCCTGCACTTTTCTATCAGCACAAGTATTGCACAGGTCCAATACTCACCCATGAGCTTAGTACATGGCCATTATGTTAGGCTATTAGTTGTTGTTGGTTATGTTTTTATTATGTTTTATATTTTTAATTTTTACTGAATTTTAATCTTTGTTTGACCAGGCTTGTCCACATGTAAGCCACCCCGACTCCCTTTGGGAAGATTGTAAAAGGTAACGGTTTGCCCCTGACATCAAGTCCAGTCATGTCCAACTCTGGGGGTTGGTGCTCATCTCCATTTCTAAGCTGAAGAGTCGGCATTGTCCGCAGACACCTCCAAGGTCATGTTGCCGGCATGACTGCATGGAGCGTCATTAACTTCCTGCCAGAGCAATACCTATTGACCTACTCACATTTGCATATTTTCAAACTGCTAGGTTGGCAGAAGCTGAGGCTAACAGCAGAAGCTCACATCACTCTCCAGATTTGGAGCTGTGACCTTTGGTCAACAAGTTCAGCAGCTCAGCGGTTTAACCCACTGCACCACTGGGGGCTCTGGAAAGATGGTGGTGGGATACAAAAATAATAATATTATTATTATCAGCTTAGTCTTCTTTGTAAAACAAATTTAAAAAGTTACTTCCATATTACTTGGATATAGTGGCTGTAAGGTGTTGTTGTTGTTATTAGGGCTGGGCGGTTTCATTTCGTTAATTCGTAATTCGTTAAAAAATTCGTTAATTTTTCAATTACAAAACGATAACGAACCAGTCTGGAGCAATTTTTTTAAAAAACGAATTTTTAAATCGTTTCGTAAATGTATTTTGTTATTGTATTCGTTTCGTTATCGTTTTGAGGTCGTTTCGTTATTATTTCCGCATGTCTGGGGCAAGTTTTATAGTTGTTTTTGGTTTTCTAAGGGTTTTTATAGTTGTTTTTGGTTTAATTAAGCTTCAGAAGTTCCCCCTGTCCCATTTGGAGGTTTTTTAGCGTATTGCGCGGTCGCGTCCGCCATTAACGAATCGATTCCTTATTGTTTCGGAAATCGATTCGTTATTGTTTTGTAATTTTTTTCACATTTACGAAATTTCGTAAATATCGAACTTTTTTAAAGGAAAATTTTGTAATTATTTTAAATAACGAAACGCAAAAAACCCCAAAAAACGAATCGATTTTAGAAACAAATTTTTCCGTTGTTACCCAGGCCTAGTTGTTGTTGTTATTATTATTATTATTATTATTATTATTATTATTATTGCATTGAGTCACTCATGAAGAGGTTTGAACTTCCCATCATCCCTACATGGAAAAGGAGGCACAAACGTTGGATATTTAGAGCATCATGGTGGTCATAAATTGAGAGATGTTATGACTTACAATGAGTCTTAACAAATATGAACGACAAGCTATTTGAAGATCTAATTTGTGGCAATACACATACATATTCTCTGCTTGTCAACACTGAATTCTGAAAAGTTGTCCAACTGAGCTGTATTGAATGGTGTCTAATGAATCCTGATGACACAAGAAGAAAATGCAGACCAGTCAATCAAGTGTCATGAGGAATATCCATAACGCTTTACAGATACAATTATTCAGATGGAACATCAAAGTTAGCTAAAATATCCATGATAATATTTTGCATGTCTTTATTGACATCAGTCCCAGTTCTAGGGGTGAAGTTATAGTCTGAATAATGTGCATGAATGAACAAATTGCATTAAGCTGGAATTATCCCTGAACCAGCCATTTTAGGGATGCTGAGGTATCGGGCTCCAGAGTTTTTGCATTAGGCAGAAATCCAGGTCTTCTCTTGCCAAGGTTCCAAGCAAGACCTCTTCATGTGCTATAATTTATTGCTATCCATGCTGACAATGCATAATCAGGCTGACTTTTGGAAATGACACTCTTAATATGGATTTGCCCAGAATCCACCTTTGTTTTTCCACTTGTGCTAGCCCCCCCCCCCCCAAAAAAACCTTCTGTGTTATTATCACAAAAATATAACTGAGAGGTAGAAGGGATTGTGCCAACAACTTATATAACTTTAGTAGCACTTGGGTTTCTCCTTAAAGATATTGACTGTGTAGCGGATTAGCGTGTATTGAAATCCCGATTCCATCAGGGTGCCTATGGTCTCATGCAGAGAATCCGAGAAAATCCCAGCAGATTTCAAGGATGCCACCATAATCACCCTCTTCAAAAAAGGGAAAAGAACAGACTGCGGAAACTATCGAGGTACCTCCCTTCTAACCTCAGCTGGGAAAATCCTCGCAAGAATCCTTGCAAACCACCTTCTACCCCTCTCAGAAGATACCCTCCCAGAATCCCAGAACGGCTTCCGCCCCTCCAGAGGAACCGTGGACATGATCTTCACTGCACGACAGCTCCAAGAAAAATGCAGGGAACAAAATCAACCTCTGTACATGGCATTCATCGACCTTGCAAAGGCATTTGACACAGTGAATCGCAGCGCTCTCTGGACCATCCTCCAAAAAATCGGGTGCCCAAACAAATTTGTGAACATCCTGTGGCTCCTCCATGATGACATGATGGCAACAGTCTTGGACAGCAGTGGCTCCCAAAGTGACCCATTTAAAGTGGAATCAGGTGTCAAACAGGGATGTGTTATTACCCCAACTCTATCCTTCATCTTCATTGCTATGATAACTTGTTGATGGGAAGCTTCCCACCGGAATGGAAGTCATCTATCGGACAAATGGCAAGCTGTTTAACCTCAGCAGACTGAAAGCCAAAACCAAGGTTACAACAACATCTGTTATAGAACTCCAGTATGCTGATGACAATGTCGTCTGTGCACATTCAGAAGAAGATCTACAAGCCACACTAAACACCTTCGCAGAAGCATACATGAAGCTTGGCCTGACACTGAACATCGAGAAAACTAAAGCACTGTTCCAGCAGTCACCAGCCATCGCCTCCCCAATGCCAGAGATACAGCTTAATGGTGTAACATTAGAAAATGTTGACCATTTCTGCTACCTTGGCAGCCACCTCTCCACCAAAGTCAACATCGACACTGAAATACAACACCGCCTGAGCTCTGCGAGTGCAGCATTTTCCCGAATGAAGCAGAGTGTGTTTGAGGACCAGGACATCCGCAGGGATACCAAGGTGCTTGTCTATAAAGCTATTGTCCTCCCAACCCTGCTATATGCCTGCGAAACGTGGACTGTCTACAGACGTCACATGCAACTCCTGGAACGATTCCATCAGTGCTGCCTCCGGAAAATCCTGCAAATCCTGCTGGAAGAAGCAAAGACCACCAGCATTGAAGCAATGGTCCTCTGCCATCAAGTCCGCTGTGCTGGCCACGTTGTCCAGATGCCTGACCACCATCTTCCAAAGCGGTTGCTCTACTCTGAACTTAAGAATGGAAAACGGAACGTGGGTGGACAGGAAAAGAGATTTAAAGATGGGATTAAAGCCAACCTTAAAATCTCTGGCATAGACACTGAGAACGGGGAAGCCCTGGCCCTTGAGCACTCCAGCTGGAGGTCAGCTGTGACCAGCAGTGCTGCAGAATTCAAGGAGGCACGAGTGGATGGTGAAAGAGAGAAACGTGCCAGGAGGAAGGCGCGTCAAGCCAACCCCGACCGGGACCGCCTTCCACCTGGAAACCAGTCCCCTCACTGTGGGAGAAGATGCAGGTCAAGAATAGGGCTCCACAGCCACCTATGAATCCACAAGGAAACCCATCATGGAAGACCATCTTACTCGTCCAACGAGGGATCGCCTAAGTAAGTAAGTAAAGTAAGGTCTTATGCAGACCCCACCACTGGTGAGAGCAATGAGTGCTACAACTCAATTGGTGGCTTCCCTGAGTTGCTCCACTTGGGCTTTCCTATCACTGTCCAGCATTAACCTGGAGAAGTTGGTGTGGCAGAGCCACTCTACCATCACTGCCATTTCCCACTGCTGCGCCATGATCTCTCTGCTAAATAGCCATAGCCTGAAGTTACTTCACATCACTGATACCTTATAGGGTGACAGTACTGGGAAATTGTACCAACCAGCCCCCTTATGACCATCAACTTAGTAGTAATGCAACTGAGCTTAGCTTGGATTGGGGCCGCTGGATTCTCTGCTGACGCTCTACTTTTGACTCTGTTCCTTCTGGGCTTTAGTGGGGACTTTTGTTTTGTTTTTCAGAGTTTTTTTTGTGAAGACTTTTCTTAATTTTCTCATTCACTCAACAACAAAATGCCATATACAACTGACTCTCCGCATTTGTCGATGTGATTTTTGTGGGTTTGATTGAACGTTTGTTTTTAAATTTCCTTCTAGGAATCTCTAGGTTCATTAGCTTCCCCCAGTCATTCTGATGGACCTCAAGATTTCTAGTGAGAATACCTTTCCAGGAATCTTGACATCATCCAATGTGGTTCTATGTTCAGTTTCTACCATGGAATTATGTTGGAGGACCTAGAGGTTCCTAGTAATCTTTAAGTCCTCTAGCATAATTTTTGAGCCAACCTCTGGTAGGAGTACTCCATAAAGTCACACTTTCAGACTTAGAGATTCTTAGGGAGGACATTTTAATCAAATCTGTGAATACTCAAATCTACAAGAGTCAAGTCCACATTTGTGGATGGCCAACTGTACTTTCTTTCCAAGACTAACACGAATCATTGCCTGAGGTATGTAAATTTCATATGTAAGAATGCATTGGCATCATATTTCCACATTTGCTGTGGTTCTGTGCCCCAAGTCCCAGGAAATGTAGAGAGATTCCTAAGAAATTTGTCTAAAAGACAGACCCCCCAAAGTGAAAGAGGCCTTATTCATCCATTTTTCAATTGCTGGTAGAAACAATCCCTTTCCCCCCAAACAGCTGGTGCCAGTAAAGTAGGTGGTGATGGCGAGATTTATGATCATGGTAATAGTCACAATCTCAACTTAGTAGTGGCTGTAAATATGGAAAATGCACAGGTGAATAAATCTAGGAAACCGGTCCTTATTCATGATTGCTACTAAGTCACAATTACGATGCTATTTCCACAATCATAACTTCCCACTTACTCTCCATAAAGTAATGGATGGATGAAATACTCTCCTCCTTGAGGCCCAATTCATGACAAGGAATGCCAGATGATATTTCAGAGCAAGGAGCTGACAAAACCAATTCTAAGTCTTCCTTGTCTAAGAAACCGCTACGAAATCAATAGGGTTGCCATAAGAAGGGAAAAAAGGATGACCCAAACAACTACCACCCGGTCAGCCTCACGTCGATACCAGGAAAGATTCTGGAAAAGATTATTAAGGAAGTGGTCTGCAAATACTTAGAAACGAATGCGGTCATCGCTAATAGTCAACATGGATTTATCAAACACAAGTCATGCCCAACTAATCTGATCTCTTTTTTTGATAGAGTTACAAGCTGGATAGATGCGGGGAATGCCGTGGATGTAGCGTACCTGGATTTCAGTAAGGCCTTCAACAAGGTCCCCCATGACCTTCTGGCAATCAAACTAGTCCAATGTGGGCTAGGCAAAACTACGGTGAGGTGGATCTGTAATTGGTTAAATGGACGAACCCAGAGGGTGCTCACCAATGCTTCCTCTTCATCCTGGAAAGAAGTGACAAGTGGAGTGCCGCAAGGTTCCGTCCTGGGCCCGGTCCTGTTCAACATCTTTATTAATGACTTAGATGAAGGGTTAGAAGGCAGGATCATCAAGTTTGCAGACGACACCAAATTGGGAGGGATAGCCAATACTCCAGAGGACAGGAGCAGGATTCAAAACGATCTTGACAGATTAGAGAGATGGGTCAAAACTAACAAAATGAAGTTCAACAGGGACAAATGCAAGATACTCCACTTTGGCAGGAAAAACGAAATGCAAAGATACAGAATGGGGGATGCCTGGCTTGAGAGCAGTACGTGTGAAAAGGATCTTGGAGTCCTCGTGGACAACAAGTTAAACATGAGCCAACAATATGATGTGGCAGCAAAAAAAGCCAATGGGATTTTGGCCTGCATCAATAGGAGCATAGTGCCTAGATCTAGGGAAGTCATGCTACCCCTCTATTCCGCTTTGGTTAGACCACACCTGGAATATTGTGTCCAATTCTGGGCACCACAATCCAAGAGAGATATTGACAAGCTGGAATGTGTCCAGAGGAGGGCAACTAAAATGTTCAAGGGTCTGGAGAACAAGCCATACGAGGAGCGGCTTAAGGAGCTGGGCATGTTTAGCCTGAAGAAGAGAAGGCTGAGAGGAGATATGATAGCCATGTATAAATATGTGAGAGGAAGCCACAGGGAGGAGGGAGCAAGCTTGTTTTCTGCTTCCTTGGAGACTAGGATGCGGAACAATGGCTTCAAACTACAAGAGAGGAGATTCCATCTGAACATGAGGAAGAACTTCCGACTGTGAGAGCCATTCAGCAGTGGAACTCTCTGCCCTGGAGTGTGGTGGAGGCTCCTTCTTTGGAAGCTTTTAAACAGAGGCTGGATGGCCATCTGTCAGGGGTGATTTGAATGCAATATTCCTGCTTCTTGGCAGGGGGTTGGACTGGATGGCCCATGAGGTCTCTTCCAACTATTTGATTCTATTATTCTAAGTCAACAGGTGACTTGAAGGCAGCACATACATACAACCACAAAAATATGTTACAGCAGGCATGGGCGAACTTTGGACTTCCAGGTGTTTTGGACTTCAACTCACACAATCCCTAACAGCCTCAGGCCCTCTCATTTTCCCCCTCAGCCACTTACCTGAGGCTGTTAGGGATTGTGGGAGTTGAAGTCCAAAACACCCGGAAGTCCAAAGTTCGCCCATGCCTGTGTTACAGTATTTCCTAGCAATGGAAACTTCAACACTACCTTCTAGTGCAACTTTATGTATGTTAGTGTCTACCTTTACAATGAAGCATGCAAGAATGATGGCAGAGAACAGTCTTTCCTAATCTGTTGCCCTTTGAAGATGTGTTGTGCCTTGAGGATATTGAGAATCGAAGTCCAAACAGCTTGGGAAGGGCACCAGATTAAGGGAGAATGATTAAGATAAATTTTCATATTAACTACACATAAAATTTCAGATTGGAGGAAGGAATTGTGCAAATTCAGAAGGCCAGCTGCAAAAGCTCAATGTCCAAATTTAAAATGAACTTTTAGAGTCATTTTTCTTCTATCCCTTCATCTCCTTTTGGAAAGCTCTCTCTTGTAAATCTCCAACCAGATCACAGAATATTTCATTTCTGGTTTCTGGCTAGCTTGTCAGGTAATCCTATCTTTACACACAATTTCCTAAAACAATATTTAGCAACAAGTGCCTCCAAGTCAAAACCTTGCTGTTAATTGTTATTTATGTTGAGCGGGCCTAACAAAATCTTGGCTTTCCCAAGAGTGTAATCTGTCACAGTTTGAAATGTACAAGCAAAATAGCTTGGGGGCAGGTGAAATCTGAGACATAAACAGCATTACCACATGCCTAGTTTTTTGGTTTAACCAACTAAAATTCCTTACTTTATTTATTTAATCATTTTGGAGGCTCTAAACAGGAATTTGGACTGAAAAACAGGCACTCATTTTTGTTTGGCTTCACTTTTGTGGATCTGTTTCTGGTTTGGATGTAAAGCAACAAATCTGATTTCAGGTCTGGATTTATTTCACGTAGCTGTGCATCAATATTTGCTTATGGTGAATCAAAACAGAAGCTTGGTCTCATAACTACCCACATAGATTTGTTTCATCTTTGTTGCTCGATTTAAAAGACACATTATTATTATTATTATTATTATTATTATTATTATTATTATTATTCTGAGTTCAATTCAGTTAACTTTATCTAGGTTTTATGTATCATTGTCAGTATACAAAATCCATTCTGCTGCTAGATTATTTCCATATTCCTGCCTATTTACCACTGACACCTAGTAGTTTTTACATTGGTGAGATGGTAAAATTGTATAAATTGTAGTCCAAATTTTAAAGGAGATGGTGATGATGCTGAATCTTATCTCAAGGTTCAGCACATTAGATGTCTCCTATAAGGATTCTGGAGAAGACTTACTGCCAAACTGATAGAGAAGCCACTAGAAGAGCATTTCTCAACCTGGGAGTTGGGACCTGGGGGGTCATGAGGGGGTGTCAGAGGGGTCACCATAGACCATCAGAAAACACAGTATTTTCTGTTGGTTATGGGAGTTCTTTGTGGGAAGTTTCGCCTAATTCTCTCATTGGTGGGATTCATAATGCTCTTTGGTTGTAGGTGAACTATAAATCCCAGCAACTACAACTCCCAAATGTCAAGGTCTATTTTCCTCAAACTCCACCAGTGTTCACATTTCAGCATATTGAGTATCTATGCCAAGTTTGGTCCGGATCCACCATTGTTTGAGTCCACTGTGCTCTCTAGATGTAGGTGAACTACAATTCCAAAACTCAAGGTTAATGCCCACCAAAGTATGTTCTGTTGGTCATGGGAGTTCTGTGTGCCAAGTTTGTTTCAATTCCATTGTTGTTAGAGTTCTGAATGCTCTTTGACTGTAGAAATGCTGGACTACTCTTACAACCACCATGTCAGACTACACAGAGAAGCCATTGAAATCCACAAGCATGTGGACAATTTCAACAGAAAGGAAGAAACCATGAAAATGAACAAAATCTGGCTGTTGTTGTTCATTCGTTCAGTCATCTCCGACTCTTCGTGACCTCATGGACCAGCCCATGCCAGAGCTCCCTGTCGGCCGTCACCACCACCACCTCCTTCAAGGTCAGTCCAGTCACTTCAAGGATGCCATTCATCCATCTTGCCCTTGGTGGGCCCCTCTTCATTTTGCCTTCCACTTTCCCCAGCATAATTGTCTTCTCTAGGCTTTGCTGTCTCCTCATGATGTGGCCAAAGTACTTCATCTTTGTCTCTAGTATCCTTCCCTCCAATGAGCAGTCGGGCTTTATTTCCTGGAGGATGGACTGGTTGGATCTTCTTGCAATTCAAGGCACTCTCAGAAGGCACTCTCTACCAGTATCAAAAAACTCAAAAATTACAACAGCAAAACAACAGAGAGTAAACAATCAGGCACATCGAATCACCTCTCAAAGAAAGATTCCCCCAGGCACTTCCAAGCCGTTAAATGCTAATCAAGGTGGTCAGTTGAAACATTCACACCTAGCTGCAGCAGACAAAAGTCCTTTGTCCCACCCTGGCCATTCCACAGATATATAAACCCATTTTCCTACTTCCAACAGACCTCACTACCTCTGAGGATGCTTGCCATAGATGCAGGCGAAACGTCAGGAGAAAATGCCTCTAGAACATGGCCATATAGCCCGGAAAAACCTACAACAACCCAGAATCCTATTGTTTGGTCCCAACTCAACTAAACCAAAATGAATCAATTGTTGCATTGTGTGTCAACCCATAAGCAAATCATAGCAATTTAATGGGGCTACTCTAGCAATTCATAGAGTTGGAAGAGAGTCCAAGGGATATCCAGTCCAATTCCATTGTGCTATGACACAATCCAAACACTCCTGGAAGACACTGTCTAAGCTCTATTCAAACCTCTAGAAAAGGAGATTCCACCATATTCTGAGACATTTAGGAGAAACCAACCACCGTCATGAATGGTCTTGCAACAGTAAATAAATAAATAGGTTTGGAAGCTCTGATTTGGCTGACAGTAAACTAACCCTAGAGCCGTCAGTTATGGATGTGTTTCATTTCATTCTCATGCCTTGTGGTTCTTTCAGGATGAGATCATTCCAAACAGCACGTCAACATATGTTGCCCTAAGGGTTGCCAATCTCTCTGCAATAGCAACATCATTTCTATCATGTCTATACTCTGGCTGAATATCTGTTCTCCCAGGACCATGGGTTTTCCTTGTTTTTTTTTTTTTCTTCCTTCTGTAACACTGGATTATGAACAGGCGCTAGGCTTCAGTATTTATATCTCTTCATAATGGACAGACCTTGCCTCCTTGGGATCCTTGTGTCTGTTCTCAGCCTCCCAGATGAAGCATTGTAGCTGCACTTCATCACAGCTATGAGCCCCTAATGATGTATTACTTTAATTTTCTATAGCTTTATTATTAATAAAGAGGCAATATGGTTTGCCAGGATAGGGACTAAGCTGATGAGACTAGAAAGCTTTGAACATGGGGGTGATTGCTGAGGGGAGAAAAGGAGAGCTAGCAGCCGATGATTGTCGAAGGTTTTCATGGCTGGAATCACTGGGTTGTTCTAGGTTTTTTTGGGCTATATGGCCATGTTCTAGAGGCATTCTCTCCTGATGTTTCACCTGCATCTATGTAATACAATGTTCTGGTTGCAGATGACACAATAAATAAAACCTGCATCTATGGCAAGCATACCTCTGAGGATGCTTACCATAGATGCAGGCGAAACGTCAGGAGAGAATGCCTCTAGAACATGGCCATATAGCCCGGAAAAACCTACAACAACCAAGCTGATGATTTCTGTATAGATCATCAATTTTAATGCAAGATAGTACTGCAAATGTTGCAGTGAATAGTGACTCTGGAGATTTATTTTTTATTTATCGTGTCAGGCAACCGAACAGTTGTATTACATTTTTGACAGAACAAACAAACAAGCATACAAAAGACACAGAGTTTGCAAGCTTCGTAGTTGATTAAATGTCCTTTGATCAGTATCTGGCCACTTGTAGTGCCTCTGGTGTTGCCGCAAAAGGTCCTCCATTGTGCATTTAGCAGGGCTCAGGTTGCATTGCAGCAGGTGGTCTGTAGTTTGCTCTTCTCCACACTCACATGTCATGGATTCCACTTTGTAGCCCCATTTCTGAAGGTTGGCTCTGTATCTCGTGGTGCCAGAGCGCAGTCTGTTCAGCGCCTTCCAAGTCGCCCAGTTTTCTGTGTGCCCAGGGGAGAGTCTCTCATTTGGTATCAGCCATTCATTGAGGCTCTGGGTTTGAACCTGCCACTTTTGGACTCTTGCTTGCTGGGGTGTTCCAGCGAGTGTCTCTGTAGATCTTAGAAAACTACTTCTTGATTTAAGTCGTTGACGTGCTGGCTGATACCCAAACAAGGGATGAGCTGGAGATGTCTCTGCCTTGGTCCTTTCACTATTGGCTTCTACCTCCCGGCGGATGTCAGGTGGTGCAATACTGGCTAAGCAGTGTAATTTCTCCAGTGGTGTAGGGTGCAGACACCCCGTGTTAATGCGGCATGTCTCATTAAGAGCCACATGCACTGTTTTAGTGTGGTGAGATGTGTTCCACACTGGGCATGCATACTCAGCAGCAGAGTAGCATAGTGTAAGGACAGATGCCTTCACTGTGTCTGGTTGTGATCCCCAGGTTGTGCCAGTAAGCTTTCGTATGATATTGTTTCTAGCACCCACTTTTTGCTTGATATTCAGGCAGTGCTTCTTGTAGGTCAGGGCACGGTCCAGAGTGACTCCCAGGTATTTGGGTGCACTGCAATGCTCCAGTGGGATGCCTTCCCAGGTGATCCTCAGATCTCGGGATGCTTGCCTGTTCTTGAGATGAAAAGCACATGTCTGTGTTTTAGATGGATTAGGGATCAGCTGGTTTTCCCTGTAATAGGCAGTAAGAGCACCTAGAGCTTCAGAGAGCTTCTGTTCAACCATCTCAAAGCTCCCTGCTTGAGCAGTAATGGCACGACTCTGGAGATGAATGATTGAATCCCTGATCCCTGATCAACCATGAAACCTACCAAGTGACTTGGACTGCAAGACCTGAGTATCATAGGCTTCAAGATTTCAGGACTCAAAGCTTGAGTTTAGAGATTTCAAATGAATTGAGGTCTGTTCATGATATTAGCACAATACATTACATGCTATCTACAGCTTCTAGTGTGACAGTGGTTTGAGCACTGAACTTTAGCTCTGGAGAACAGGGTTTTAATCCCCACTTTACCATGGAATCCAACTGGGAGACTTTGGGCAAGGCACACTCTCTAAGCTGCAGGCAAAGGCAATTGGCAACTCCCTCCTGAACAAATCCTGCCAAGAAAACCCTGTGACACATTGCCATCAGTGGAAAACAACGTGAAGGCACACAAAAATAATAAAAAAAGAAGCTAAATATAGTGGCCAGCATCCTATTAAGGCATGCACTAGTATACATTTGTCATTTCAGAGATTTGTGTTTTTCCCCCACCGTGTGCAATATTCTGTGTCCTTCCAACTC